>NW_026294535.1:11315417-11785417 GCF_007827085.1 Peromyscus californicus insignis
GCCATACAAGTATGAGGACCTGAGTTCAAATCCCCAGAACCCGTGTAAAGATAGATGCAGCTGCACAAACCTGTGATCCTAGCACTCCTCCTCTGGTAAGATGGAAGGCAGAGACAGGAGAATCCCTGGAAGCTCACAGAGCAGCTAGCCTGGCACACCTAGCAACCAGCAAGGTAGAAGGTGGTGAGCCAAGCCACACTGCACAATGCACCTGCACATACATACACACACACACACACACACACACACACACACACACACACACACACACACACACACACATCATTACCGCTGCTGAGCGTTGGGGCTTATTTGTTAGCATGGCACAGTCTGCCCGAACCTGACTGAAATGTCTTCTCTGACAAGCCTGCCTTCCCTCACTAAATTTCCATCACCGCCGTGAGAGTTTAACTTCACTTAAAGGTCAGAGCTTTGAATCTCTTGAATCTCGGCAGCTGAGTTAGCTGCTCAGTACCATGTAGCTGGGTACCCTCCCAAGGGTCTCCATGGGGTCTGCCCGCATGCTTTCAACCAGGGACACAGAAATAAAAATTCCACAGTTATAACAATAGTCCATGCCTTCTTTTTTTTTTTTTCCCTCCCAAGGGAGCTCTCTGAGCTTAACTTCTGGCAACTAGAAACTAGAGGCTTTTTTTTTTAGAAGCAAAGTCTTTGTAAAGAACCGAAGTTCACACTTCATGTTGGGAACTGTGTTGCCTTGAATCAAAGCATGCTGGGTTTTGTTACTTGGCAGCTACCAGTGTAGTGGTGAATGGAAGAGCAGACCTTATGTGCACAGTGTGGAAGGAAAGCCGCTCATGCTGCCTCTGTTCTCACTGGTGCATACCATGAACAGGTGCACACCTTTCTTAGACAGCCACCAGCAGCGACTGGAAGTTTCTCCTAGAAAAAGGCCACCAGTCTGCGGTTCACAAAGACACTTTACACCATTGTTTATGTTAGTGTTTTGAATCCCAACAATGATCCTTTGCAAATTAATAAGGGGATGTGGGAGAAGGGGAGGACAGGGAAAGAGAATGGGAAGGAGAGAAGAGAGAGAGAGAGGAGAGGGTAGAGCAGGTGGTGTGGGAGGACACCTCTCTGGTGCTGAGCAGTTAGCATCCACCCTGCATCAGACACCGAGCACTGAGGGAACAAGAATTCGGTGCCCAGACATCGAATGTGTATTTTGTTTAACGGAAGAGTAGATTCATGACTATCTATGGAATTATGGCCAATGGGAAGGAGGCCAGTGCCAAGAGGCTACACAGTGCCTCAGTCCCTTTACGGAACGTCCTTGAAAGGAAAGCATGAACAGAGATAGAAAAAAGACCAGGGGCTGCTAGTGGTGGGGGAGACAGACTAGACGTAGGGCTCCACGAGGGTGAAGGTGCTGGTGACCACAGAGGGCTTTGTGTTTTGAGTGTGTCAGTGTCCCCACACTGGTTATGATGGCGGACTTTCATTGTGTATGGTTTTACCACAGAAGGAAACGTAAGGGTTGCATTGAAATTCCCTGTGTTCTCATCTGTCCCTACCCCTCTCTTTTCTTTCAGTTTTGGGGCTCTCACAAGTGCTATGCAGGTGCTCTACATGGAGCTGCAGGCCTGTCTGATTCTCCATCGGATTTTTTATTTCAAAATTTCACTGTTTTTTATTTGTGTGAGTGTTTTGCCTGAATGCATGTCCTGTCTATGCGCCATGTGTATGCAGTGCCCATGAAGAACAGAAGAGCTTGTCGGATCCCCTGGATCTAGAGTTACAGATGGTTCTGAGTTACCATGTTAGTACCAGAACTGAACCCAGGTCCTCCGGAAGAGCAGTCAGTGCTCTTAATCATTAAGTCACATCTCCAACCTCTGTGTTATTCTTAAAACTGTATGACTCTACAGTTAATTTTAAAAGAACGGCTGAAAATAACGAATGATAAATTAAAAACACCACTATTAATGGACCGTTTGCTGTTTGAAAATCATCAAACCTTCAGAGGGGCTGAAAGCCACTGCTGAAGGGAAAGGCAAACGGTCAAATAAGTCAGGTCGCTAAGGCTGGGGGGAAAAAATAGAGATGACCAGAAAATACTGAATGCCTCCACCCTGAGCACAGGGTTGGCCTGGCATTGTGTTAAATAGTGGTCCTGATGTGACCAATAGCTAATGGTCACCGATACTCACAAGAGAATGAATGCCAGACAAACCGAGTTGCTTTCTCATGTTCACACTCATAGCAGCCTAACTAGGAATCGAACCTTCTACTTTTTTACTAGGATACATTGCTTCTGAGACCCTCACCAGAACCTAACCCACCCCAGCTCTTTAAGGACTTTTCTACAAGGGCAGAACCACAACATGGGTCAAGGGCTCTTCCCAACAAGCTGCGTTACCCCGAATAGTTGAGAAGACAGTGTGTGGGTACCAGCTGCCTGTAATGTTAAGCAGAGTAACTTCCAGAACCTGGACTGGCTATTGGCCAAAGTAAAGAAGGAAAATAGGTAAGCTGATGCCTGCCCTTTCTTTGTATATTTACCTAAATTTACAAAATATTTGTGAAAAGAATTTTTAAAATTTTGCCAATTTATTCATCTGTATTGGGTGGGGAGAGACAAGCATTCACCTAAAGTAAAAATACTGTTAGACCTGTTACAGACAAAAGACCTTACTTCATAGCTCAGGCTGGCCTCAAACTCACTGAGCAACACAGGCTGGTTTCAAACTCAGCAATCCTCCTGTGCCTCTCAGATGTAAGGAATATAATCACACATCACAGCACCCAGCTCAAGGTCTAGTTTTTTTAAAAAAAATACTTTACTTCCATTAAAATTTTTTATTTGTGAGTGTGTGTGTGTGTGTGTGTGTGTGTGTGGTGTGTGCATATAGTATGTGTAAATGGTCCGTAGTGGTGTGCACATGGTATGCGTAAATGGTCCGTATATGTGTGAATGTTCTATGTGTGTGTGGTGTGTGTGTGTATGTGTATGTGGTGTGTGGTATGTGTATATGATGTGTGTGAGTGGGCTGTGTGTGTGTGTGTGTGTGCGTGTGGTGTGTGTAGTGTGTGTGTGTATAGTGTGTGTGTGTGTGTGTGTGTGTGTGTGTGTGTGTGTGTGTGTGTGTATGTGTGTATACCATGTGTGTAAGGTACCTGCAGAGGCCAGAAGAGGTCATCAGATCCCCTGGAGCTGAAGTCAGAGGGAGCTATGAGAAGACTGACATGGTTCTAGGGACCAAACTCCAGTCCTCTGAAGAGCAAGCAGCGTGCTCCCGACCGCTGAGCCATCCCTCCAGCTCCGAGGTCCAGGAAGAATCCTTTAGCAAACCGAATGAAGGAAATGAAACTCATCATTTCACTCGGTATTTTCCAAAACAGCGAGAAATGAGGTTGGCTAATGACTCCCCTGTCTCTAACGTCCCTTGAAGTTGTACAAAGCGACTAACTGTCCCCTTGAGACTGATCTGCAGTTTCAGTAATGAAGCCAGGCTTGATTTATGGAGAACGGCACACGTTCTGTTACTTTGATGGTAAACACATATTTTCCTGTTCATGATGACACCATGGTTCAAATTGCACCCAACTCTCATCCCACCCTCAAGCTGCACATTCACAAAGTGGTCATTGGTACCCTGAGCATAGGAAGCACAAAGGCTCTCAGTCCCTCCATGGGGGAAAAAAAGATTGTATTTCACCTTGACACTAGTGCTGGCAAATCCTGGAGAGATGAGCATTTTTGAAATGCTATCAACAGCATAGCCTTTTCTTAGCATTTGAAGAGCGCATTAATAGCCTGGCCTTTTTTTAAGGGCTTTCTTTTTCCCTTACCCAAACTTGACAGTCAGACATGAACAGAGAGACGATGGAATCAAAGTCAGTGCGGTGTTTTTTAAAAGCAGTGTGGAATTGATGTCATCTGGCATTGTCTTGAAAAGAATATAAGAATATTAAGTGGATGCCTCATGATCTTACACACAAAGGGTACTCTTCACTTGAGGACAGAATGATGATGTCTCAAAGAAGGAAGATGGAATTCTAGATGCCCATAAAATCTATTCAGACAGCTTGTGGCTGCGCCAACAGAAATTAAGTAAAAGGAAGGGAAAAAGAAGAGTGTGAGAAGGAAAATCTGCAGTTATCAGCACTCCCCCCATTGTGTTAACAGAATTAATTGATAATACTCAGTAATTACCTGCTATGGACAGTGTAGAGCTTTGTGCGAGAAGCGGTGTGTATAGTTCATAGTGTGGTTGCTACACTTTCGAGGTTTTGTTACAGAGCCACTGACAGACAACAAGGAGCAGACAACATCCTCTGTGCTGGAAGATGAAGTACAGAAACTGGGCGCATTGTTAGCTACAGCTCCCAGCCCACATGCTCTTCTGACGAATGTTCTTCCAACCAAGGAGTGAGGGCTGTGTACAAACTTGAACGTGGGTGTGTCGGGGGTCACTAGGTGGGAGTCATTGTGGACTGATCCAAACTGGAGCTTAAACAGCAATAGAGTTTTTGCTTGGACATCTTCAGAGGCCTAGTCTTGAACCCGAGGCCATCAGGCCCAGCCAACCACTGAGAGGTCTGGTGTTATGGGCCATGGAAAATCTGGGCAGGGCTGGCTTCAGGATAACCATAATGGTTAATAGGAACCTTTATAGCTGGCTTGTTTGGGGTGTGACATTTGTCAGCTCTGTGACTTTGAACAGACCTTTTTGTTTTACCTTAAAACGTCTCATTTTGTAGCCTAGGTTGGCTTAAAATTCACTGTGTAGACCAGGCTGGCCAAGAACTTACTATATAGCCCCAACTGGCTGCAGATTCATGGCAATCCTGCTGTCTCAGCCTCCCAGACACTGGGCAGTCCTTTGAAGCAGTTTCTTACTGCGCTCTCCTGTGTCTTCATGCAAAACAGTCACTCATTCAAAAATCCTCGACCACCATATTTTCCTTTTGAAAGCTCCAACCCCATCCATCCTTTCTCGACAGTCAGCCCAGTCCTGGCCCGGACTCTGTGTGCTCTCTGCTTGCCCTAGAGTGCCCAGCTCAGTGCCTTACACTCAGCTCCATGAAACGTTTTAAATGGAGCTGACCTTTCCCCCACTACAACTTCATTTCTCTTTGCATTTGGGAATTGGAAGATTTGGCTCCTATTTCCATCTTCATAGCAAAACTGCAAATCATGACCTCACCACTGAACCTCCTACAGAGGTATATACAAACACGCTTATATTTTGCCTGCTCTTTCCAGCCAGGAAAATGTTCTGTGAGTGACCCGTGGCCATGTTTGTGTTTTGCTAAGGCTACTTTATTACTGTGCAATCATTTCTCAAAGCGATAACATCTTTTAACCATGGACCGCTAAGTTTCGTGGAAGGAACTGGTGAGCTTCAGAAAAAGGATGGCCCAAGAAGTTCATCACCTCCAGAGTTAAAGGAATGGGGCTAATGGTGCTGAGGCTGGCTGCCTCACCGAGTAGACTGTAGGCACTCTTCAAAGCAGCTATTCAGGCTTTTACTTCTGCATTCTGGTGCCTTGTCCTCTGGCTGCCCCAGAAGAAGCACTCTACAGACGCCTACTTAACAAATGACTAACGTGGATGACCTCAAGGTCCATATTCACGGAAGAAGCAGAACTGTGCTCCCAGGGCTACCTTTGGAAGATGGACGACAAACTATTCATCCCTTTACTCTTTACTCACACCACCTGCTGGGGCCAGCCTCTGGACAAAGCCCCAAGAATAAAAACACAGTAGGAAGCAATCTTGCTGTATTAGATCTAGTCAGCTTTGTAATAGGAGACTAATAGAGACGTATGTCATTCAGACTTAGTTTGATTAGAAACGATTGCATGCCAAGAGATGTAAGCCAGAGGCTGCAGAAGGAAGTGAGGAAAGAACATCAGACGACGGGTCTCCAGGCTGGCTCAGTGGGTAAAGGTGCTTGCCACCAAGCCCGATGACCTGAGTTTGGTTCCCCAGAACCCACATGGGAGAAAGACAAAACTGCCTCTCACAAATTGTCCTCTGTCATCTATACATGACCTGTGTGCCATGAGCACATGCTCTGTCTCTGTTTCTGTCTCTCACTCACTCACTCATTCATTCTCTCTCTCTCTGTCTCTCTATCTCTCACACACACATACACACACACACACACACACACACACACACACACACACACACAAGTATGTGAATAAATAAATATAAACAATTTTTTTAAAGAAAAGCCACAGTCACAATTAAGCTAGCATAGGTTGAACATGTTATTTACCCATTTTACACAATAATCCAGTAAGATACTATCATGGTGCAGCAATCATTTCAGCTGGCATATGAAGACTCATAAGAGGCTGTGAATGATGATAAGGTTCCCATCGTCTCATGATAGAATAGATATATTAGAAAAAGGAGCAAATGACTAGCTAGACTAAGGGATACTAGCATAGCGGAGTGGTAACCATTAATCCTCAGCATACAGTTGATGCCAATATTCTATCAGAAATGTATCATAAACTGATTTTCGGTTGTACAATGGGTTGAATCTGGGACCTCAGCCATGCTAGGCAAGCTTTCTGCCACTGAGCCCCTAAACAATTATTTTTAACAATAAGAAACAATTGGATATATGCACAGGGAATTCAGCCATGTAAAAAATATCCATCTATCAAGCACACAGTCATATTGTATAAGTCAGTAGAATTTTACTGTCATTAAGGATGTGTAGATCAGACAGAAAATGTTTTTAAAGAAAGCAAGCATTTTTTGTTTTTGTTTTTTTAGGAGCTTATGAAATAGATACGTCAAACAGTAACTGTGCTTTCTTGGGGTACAGGGAAGGCACTTTTCCTGGCCATGGGATGGATGCTGTCACCATCACCACTGTTCTCTCCCTTCTTACATTCACCCAATAAAAAGCACACTGCTAGTGGTGTCATTTCTTACATCAAGCCAAGACACCCAGGGCCAAAAGATCCTGGGAATCCTAACACTGGGTGTGGCCTCAGTCCTTTCATTCACGCTGAGCCAAACTCCTCAGCCATTTCACTCAACGACGACGACGACGAATATCTGATCCTCTCCTCTCTTCTAAAAGACGGCGCCCCCAGCCCACCAGACTCAGATCAACGGCGAGGACTCGCGCTACTTCGCTGGGAAAATGAAAATCACCGGAAGAACAGCCCTCCTTCACCCTCTCCCTCCCGTCAGACTTCCTGGCAACCCTCCCCATCTTGATCACTGCCGAGTCCTCCAGCTTTCTGCTCCCTGCTTCTCTGTCCTTAGAGACAACCGTTCCTACTCCCATCTCCTTTCCTTTACGCCCATTCCTGTCTCGACACCCTGCTTGGTCTCTGTACCTCCCTCTCGCACTTTATCTTCCTTCTCAACCCTTCTTAGTCTATACTAGCATCTTTAAGTTCTCACCTCCTTCCTCAACTTCCCATAGCATCTTTTTCCACTGTTCCAAAACAGCATTCCATGGGTACAGATATGTTGCTGGCCTTGGATTAAAGCAAATCTGGACTTGACTCCTACCCCTACCTTGAGTCTGCTGCTTGGTTTTCCTGTGCCTGAATTTCCTCACCAATCTAATAGGAGGGTCTGGAGAGATAGCAAGAGTATTTGCTGCTCTTGCAGAAGACTGAGGTGTGGTGCCAGCAGCCACATCCAGTGGCTCACAATGCCTGTAACTACAGCTTCATGGGATCGGGTGTCCTTTTCTGGCCTCCAAGGGACAACAGGATGCACATGCGCTCATGGTGATATTTTAATTGCTTTAAACATATCACACACACACACACACACACACACAAATAAAAATTTAAAAACTCTTTAAAAATAAATAAAATGCCAATCAACTCTATAAGATTCTTCAAATTTGGCAGGTAGTGATAGCGCACACCTTTAATCCCAGCCCTCAGGAAGTAGAGGCAGGTGAATCTCTGAGTTTGAGGCCAGCCTGGTCTACAGAGTGAGTTCCAGGACAGCACTGTATACAGAGAAACCCTGTCTCGAAAAACAAAACAAAAGAAGATTCTTCTAATATTAAATGAGCTAGTTGTCTTAGTCCTTGTTCTATTGCTGTGAAGAGACATCGTGACCATGGCAACTCTTATAAAGGAAAACATTTACTCAGGGCTTGCTCACACCTTTAGAGGTTTAGTCCATTATCAGTGTGGCAGGAAACACGGCACGGCATGCGGGCAGACATGGTACAGAAGGACCTGAGAATTCTACATCCAAATCTATAGGCAGATTCAGAGACACCAGGCCTGGCATGAGCTTTTGAAATCCCAAAGCCCACCCCCAGCGACATACTTCCTCCAAAAAGGCCGTAACTACTCCAACAAGGCTGTGCCTCCTAATCCCTGTCACGTAGACCAAGCATTCAAATACATGAACCCATAGAGGCCATCCTTATTCAAACCACCACACTAATGAATTTAAAGCATTTAGTACATTTGTACACACTATATTCTCAACAAATATGAACTAGTGTTGTTATTATGATGATTACTAGTGGTTTACTGGCATTCAATGAATATTATGATTGTCAGTTACTTATGCTAGGTCTAGCTGAAAATTCTGAACTGAAAGAAAAGTTCTTTATCTTGTACACTACAAAACAAAATCTGTTTTTCAACCTCTGCACATGGTAAGTCTCATCTCTTCCGATCGGAGCTTGCCTAGGAATCTCTTCCATGTACCGATTCTATACGATTATAGCCCGCATAAATGAGCTATATGATCACATAGTGATCTGTTCGATTCATATACACTCATACGCACATATATATAATTTAGACCAATTTCTTTGTGTCATGCGAACAAATAGGAAAACATTAATTTAGCTGGCCGGAGGTGCTTTCATCTATATTGCCTCCCAGCTATAGAAGTTATCTGCACCAATGTCCTGCACACAACTGACAGTCAATAATTAATGATGGACAGGGAGTTGTATAAAAGGGCTTCATCCTCCCATGATTGGTTAGTCATAGCAAGACAGAGGGAATAATTTTAGCATCATATTTTAATCCTATCTGACAGCTTGGAAACTAATAAGTCAAACCTATGCAGGCAATTAAAGAAAAACTTTTTATTGTTGTGTGACATGAAATCATACCTAGTTGTCATTGATATTCTATAACTGTCACTGAGGGGTCAGCATGGAAACTTCTGTATCTCCTTCCTCTTCTAAGTCTCTCTGCTTCAACCTTTGCACAGCAATATTTATTTTAATTAGGAAGAGATTGAAACAAGCCAAGGTAACTTGTAATAGACATGTTCCGTAAAAAATAAAAGTTTTGCATAACAAGATCTCCTATCAGTGACAAAAAATGGCTCAAAGGGACAAGCATGGTTTCCTTTAATCCAGCACCAACGAGACAGAGGCAAGGTGGTTCTCTGTGAGTTCAAGGCCACCCATCAAGGTCACACAGTGAGACACTGGCTCAAAAAAACAAAAAAGAGTTCTATTGGCACCTATAACTTTACTTGCCCAAGAATTTACTTACTGAGACAAGCTCACAAATTCCCATGTCCCATGCCAGCACAGTTAGGCAGAGGTCAAGTGTGAGATTCACTATCTATTAGATGGGTGGATCCTATGCTGCTAGGATCCCATGATGCCGTCCTGCACACCGGCCTCATTCCTACAGGTTCTATAGTGATTTACATCAATGGGTAAAGAACATGGCTTCCATTTCTTCTTCTGGCTTTGAGACAATAAAAACAAAGTTAGATACTAAAACTGATTGAAATTAGTTAACGAGAAGCTGCAGCATTCACACACAATGAGGATGACGACGATGACAGTTATGTTCGAATACCCCAGCTTTAAACACTTTCTTGTATCAGGCCCTTTTATACATGCTTAACACATTACTGTTTTAATGCTCACAATGACCGTGAAAAGTTGGTGTTATTATATATGTAGTCTTAGGCCACACCTTTGTTAACACTGGGGACTAGGATTTCAACACTGATCTGCCAGAACCCAGAACCCAGAACCCACGGGTAGTATTCATGACATATCCCATGAAACACTCTTTGTGACTCATTACTAAATACTCGTGGTAGTTAATTTTTGTTGTCAGCTTCATTAGGTTGAGAGATGCCTAGGAGATTAGTGAAGCACACTTCTGGGTGTGTCTGTGCAGATGACTGGCATGTGGGACAGCAAGTTAGGGGGAAAGACCCAGCCTCAGTACAGACAGCACCACTTCATTGGCTGCGTGTCTGGATGAAGAAGAGCGGGAGGAGGAAGTCACCCAGAATGTGCAGGAAGCACTTCTCCTGCATGAATGTATTTAGTGCAGATGCTGGTGGCTGTGGACATCTGGCTCCCGCGTCTTGAGCCCTTCAATGTGAATGCACACCGGCGGCTGCAGGGAGCTCCCAGACCTGCAACCTCAGACTGGGCTGCATCATTGGTTACCTTGTTCTGAGGCTTCCAGCATGTTTGACTGAGGAACTTCTAGGTTTCCTGGCTCTCCAGCATAGAGACAGCCATGGTGGGAGCATCCAGCCTCCAGACATATAAGTGAACATAATAAATCCCTCCTTGGTCACATACACGTGCACAAATATACACATACACACATATAGACATCACACACATACATAAATGCACACACACATACACATACATGCACACATGTACACATACATGCACATATGAACATATACAAACATACACCATACATATATACACATAAGTACACATGCACACACACACACATGCACACACACACACACACACACACACACACACACACACACAACTTCTATTCATTCTTTTATTCTAGAGAGCCCAACCAAAAAAATGTTCAAAATTAGATTTAAGCTTGATTTTGCTCTGTCTACCTCAGTAGAGCTATATATTTATTTAATACAAACTAAGTTCTCCATATTAAAATGGACAAGGGACACATTGTTAAGTGGATTTTTTTAAGGGAAAAAAACCTATATTCAGGAGTTCAAACCTAAAGGGAATTAAATGTCATTTTACAAAGCACTGTGGAAATACAAAATAGACTGTTTGTATTTTTCTTTAGGAACAGCTGCATCAATTCCTCTCCCCAAAGCTAAGGATCTTTTGAAAGGCACAGTACAGTGTACCCATGGCTCTTCAAATATCACTTCTACAGACATCTTTCCGACCAACCTGAATAAACCATGACCTAATAAGCCTTATGACCCTATCAGAGAAACCAGCACATATCTTCTGGAAAGGGAAAAAATGGGCTTTGGAGGACATACAGTGTTTAATGGCCAGCTCTGGTGGTGGTGTATCTGGGAAGTACATGTAGATCACAACTACATGAAAAGGCATGAATTTCCAACAAATCGTTATTTAAAACTGCCAGTAAAGATTTATTCACAGGCTACAGTTGGACACTCACTATTCTAATATATTGCTCAATGTGGTTTTTGTTGTTGGGTTTTTTTTTAAGTTTTTAGCAATTAAAAAATGCAAAATTATCTTCCTGCTGCTGCTGTTGCAAGTGGTGATGATGATGGTCATAAATACTGTCTATTCCCTCTAGTAAAAGGCAGCTAGCTGACACAGCTCACACTCCAACGCTAAAACAAGATTTCCTGACAGACAGACAGTGCACTGTAAATATCTGATGATGACTTCCACCAGTGGCCACTATTTCACAAGTGAAAAACAGAAGTTGCCAGCAAACATATGAAATATCTTTGGCCTTATTAATAATAAATATAAAATAATGGCATACTATTTTTCACTTGTAAGGCAACCATCTGGAGCAGGGTGAGGTAAAGGAGTGCCTACTCGTATAGATGGGAGTCTTGGCAAACTGGTCGTCTCGTCAACGACTCACAGGAGAGAAAACCGGTGTCGTTTCCAGAGGACCATTTACCATCATCTGTTAAAGTGAACAGACCAGTTCACAAATGGGCAGTGGATTGGAGAGCAATTTCCCTGGAGAAGATATGCAGATGGCCGACAGATACATGAGAAAATGTCCAACATCAGTCGCCATCAAAGAAATACACATCAAATAACCAGATACCACTTCGTACCCCTCAGGACGGCTACTGAGAAAAAAAATAGAGGGAAAGTAACATGTGCCGATGAGGATGTAGAGGAATTGGAACCCTGATTATTGTTTGCGCATATCTAAAGCTACACAGCTGCTAAGGAAAGAAACAGTTTGGGAGCTCCTGAAGTAGTTTAGCAAGAACTTCCATGGAATTAAGTCATCCCACTCCTACGTATATACCCCCACCCACTGAAGCCAGGACTCAAACACACACACCCATGTAATACGAAACCAAATGCCTGCCATCAGATGAATGGGTAAACATATACGGTATACAGACACAATGCAAATAAGATAAAAAAAAAAAAGGAATGAAATATTGATAGGTGCTACACTGTGAATAACTTTAGGATGTTATACTCAATTAAGTAAGCCACACACAAAGACGGAAGTATGACACAATTCCAGTTATATGATGCACCTGGGATGGGCAAACCGGGACATTGAGAGCAGAATAGAGGTCACCAGGAGTTGGGGAGGATGGTGATGAGAACTAGGGGGTTAATAATTCATGAGTAGAGTTGCTGTTTGGAGTAGTGAAGCAGTTTGGGAGGTGGGTAAAAGTAATAAATAGGTGCATGGCATTCAAACTTAACAGCTATCCAGTACAACTAATGGCTAAAACTATAAGTTTTATAGTACATTTATTATATATGTACATATGTATACACACACATACCCCAAGATCCATCATAAGTAATAAGTATTTGGCTATGTAAATAGTGCTTGGCAAGCATGGTGGCACAGAGGTAGATACGGTGCTGGAGAAGGAGCTGAGAGTTCTACATCTGGATCCACAGGCAGCAGGAAGTGACTGCCACACTGGGCGTGGCTTGAATATATGAGACCTCAAAGCCCACCCCCAGTGATTACTTCTTCCATCAAAGCCACATCTACTCCAATAGGCTACACCTCCTAAGAATGCCACTCCCCATGGCCTATGAGGGCCATTTTCTTTCTAACTACCACATTGGTCAATGAAATAGCAAGTTTCATGATGCATATAAAGTTGATTCCATTGATATAAAAATTCTAAATTTGTGTATACATGAAAAGAATTCTAGATGTTCTCCAAATGCTAACAGGGGATTTTCATGGCATGGTGGCTATGAAGTGATTTCTTTTAAATTCTTTTTATAATTTTTCTGCACCAGCTGAAGTTTTCTAGCAAAGACTACATTTAACCAAAGTAATAACCTATTACAAATACTTTTTCACGTGAATTAAGGAAGTGGGGTCCTCTGTATTTGCAGTGGGATACATGCCGTGTCTCTGTTAACACAGCAAAAGGAATATCTGTGAACAATCCCAGACAGTCTCAGGGAAGAGGCACATACCTCAGTCAGTGGAGTGGGGTCTCTGTCAGTGGAAAATAGAGCCATTATTTCAGAGCAGCATTCAAGGATCATGTTCTAGAAAGAAAAACAGAACAGGGTGATTCTGGCGTCACTGGGAAAGTAGGCCATATTGACTATTAACTATTTTTGTCTTATTTTATGTCACTCGGCCCCTATTTCCAAGCTGTGAAAGAGAGAATAAGAAGTCAGTTGCTCAAGTCATCTCGGTCACTTGAAAGCATGCCAGGGAGGCTGTAAAATAAGACCTGTGTTTCATCATGAATGTCTGTTGCTATAGGGTCCTTTTCCCCTGGACATCTACTATGAAGATGCGCAGTCTGCAGAGGAATGATAAGTATAATAGTTCACACCAAAATAAGGTTTGGGGAAATGACTTTCCATGGAGGAGAAATCCTCAGGAGGAAGTGATTAGGGTCGGGTCTCAGGAGCTGGCGAGTAGGAGTTTAAGTGGAAAGGAACGGGAGACAGTTGGGGACAAAAGAGAAAGGTATTGAGAGAAGTCAACCGAAAGAGGCCACAGCGTATGGACATCATCTGCTGATGGCCTTGCATGGCCTGACTGTAGGGACACAGTTATCTTTATGTGTGGACACCTGACCTCAAATGACCTCCCCACAAGTATGGCTGACACAACCAGACTCCCTATCATGGCAGCTTCATGGAGAAAACGCAACACTTGTCAGAGCCAGTGGTAGCCATGTGAGCTGCAGGGTAAGATGTGGAGTTGGAGAAGACAGCCACTGGGTTAGAGATGTGAAGCTGAGGGAGGGGAAGAAGCAGAGATGAGAGAGTGTTTGTGTCCCCTGCAGGGCTGAGTGCAGATTTGACTCTTCCCTTCTGTTCCTATGGGGCTCACTGTGCTGTGTCTGGTCGTCAGCAACACATGGGCTTACTGTGCATGAGATACGTCTCTGCCTTTTCCCTCCAAGCCCATTTTACATAAGCAAGTGTTCTTTTCCTTTCCTTACAGTGGAAGGGATCAGGACTGCAAGATGGAGAGATGGGGCTGGGGAGGTGCCTCAGAGGTGAGGAAGCACTTGCTTTTCCAGAGGACCTGGGTTCAGTTCCCAGCACACACCTGGTGGTTCAGAACCACCTGAGGTTCCAGTGCCGGGGGATCTGATACCCTTTTCTGATTCCCACAGATACTAACAAGGTGGGCATGCATGCGGTGTGCAGGCGTGAGTGCATGCAAAACACTTACACACATAAATAATTAAATTTAAAAAAAAAAAAGGATTGTCAGAGCTAAGTTCTACCCACCTCAAAACGTTGCCAGCATCTAGCCCTGGAGGAAGCAACAATTTGTTTTGATGATAGTATTAATATACATATGCGCTGGCACTCAAATAGTAAAATGATAAAAATACATTAATTTTTAAATCATAACTGAGCAATGATGGTTAAAACCTTAAAATAAAAATCAAATGGTAATAGACCTTGGAATTCCAAATGAAGCTTTAATAGTTTTAATAAATGCATATATACAAAGATGATCCAATTAGAGTTAAAAAAATTAAGAAAGGAAAACTACAGCTAATTCTTAAACTTAACAAATATATTCAAGACATTCTGCTGGGTGTTGTGGGATACAAAGGTGAAGAAACAGAAAGAATTTTAGTGGAAAAATAGATGCACAATAAAATTAAATGGCATCTGATCAGAACGCATGTAGTTAGGACATGTGGTTAGATCACAGGGGTGGAGAGCGATTCTTAGTGTAACGAATAAGGAGTTACTAGAACAGAGCTCATGTGACCTGTGCCCTGAGAGAGTGGAAGGGCCATCTATCAGTGTCTACACCACTGAGGAATTCGGTCCCCTCCCCCAGGAACCATGAATTCCTAAATCCCTCCCCGCCCCATGATGGAATGTTATTGGGCCTTCCTCGTAAATGTCTTGTGCAGGTAGCCACTGCTGTTTGGAGTCCGTGGGTGTAACAGCTGTGTAAGGTTAAGAGGACAGCTTTTCCCGTCCCTCGCTCTCTCCTCCAACCCTTACCTTCTTCCTGTCCCCTCTTCCTTAATGTTCTTGGAGCCTTGGAAGCGGTGATGCGGATGTCCCACTTAACCCTGAGTCTTCATAGTCACTTTCTCACAGGACTTTCACCAAATATCCCCTCCCATGTTCATATAGACAATCCTCATTAAATATAGAGAGCCGCAAACAAAAAAAAACTCCATGGAAGTGGGAGGGGCCTAATGGAGGAGGAGGAGTCCAGTGAGAGGAGAAAAGTGATAGAATAATGGGGAGAGACGATGTAAGGACATCATACTTATTATGTGAACATTATGTTAATGTACAATTGTATACGATTCCATTAAGATGCAATGAAATCATGAATGGATACAAAAATAAAAATAAACAAGGAAAAAGGAGAAGAAGGATTTGAACTGGTTGAGAATGGAGGCAAAGGCAGGGATGAGGTGGGATACATGAGCCACAAGTGATGGGTATTCAAGGAACATGAAGATCCGATGTGGTCTTTTCTGTAGCAACAGCTCACATAAAAGTAAGGGATTTGAGTTTAAAATAGGAAATTAGTTAGGAGGAGACTGGGCAAATAATGATACAGATTGCATTAAAAATATAATTCCAACCAGGCAGTGGTGGCGCACGCCTTTGGTCCCAGCACTCGGGAGGCAGAGCCGGGCAGATCTCTGTGAGTTCGAGGCCAGCCTGGGTTAAAGAGCGAGATCCAGGACAGGCACCAAAACTACACAGAGAAACCCTTTCTCAAGAAAAAAAAAAGAAAGAAAGAAAGAGAAAAGAAAAGAAAAAATGTAATTCTGACCACTGTTGCAAGTTTGAGCTGGCTTGGGAAACAGCAAAGGGGAGAACAATTGGCCAGGAGGCTCTTCACACCATTTGAGCTTGAGGTCAGCTTCACAAGGCTAACAAAGATGGAGGGAGGGCAGGAGGCCCAGCACTGACCACTACCCCTGATGGCCCTCTAGGTTCTGACCCACATTTCCATACAGAGGGGAGCACACTTCCCTACCTGCACTACTCTACTTTATTTATATGCCTGTACTTCTCGCAGCTTTCTTGAGTTGTTAAAAGTATGTTTTCTCTATATAAAGGGTTTCGGTAACAGTCATGATGGGTGACTGCCATGATTTCATCAAGAGCCATCAAGCAAAATGGCTTCGTCTGTACCATCTATTATCTCAGTGACAGATGAATGGAGCAGTGTTCCCTGATAGATGCCATCTACTGCCTTTCTCAACATCTATCGAAAAGGAATTTTGCCTTAGTGATGCTGTGTTGCTCTGGCTGTGAGGTAAACCACATACACACTCTGTGGGTTTGGTTGATGTCGAGGCCGGAGCTTTGGGCCCCTCTCATAACCTTGCTGCCACAGAGGTGGGACAGCGCTAAGCTCAGCATTCCTAGACAGAAAGTGGTGGGAAGCACGCTGCTTCCCTCCGATAAGGGTCAGAGAGAGGTGAAGGGACCCTTAGCCAGGCTTTGGCCTTTTCCCTTCAAAGAAACCCCCATGAATTTTACGAGACTCATGGACCTCTGAGCAACTCCAACACACTAAAGCCAATTTTCACACTTAGCAGGAATCCTCATCATCTTTGACCCACACCGAGAGAAACACTTCCTGCCTTCAAATCCCTGCTCCCTCTGTTCTCACCACCATGATTATCACATTGTAGGGTGAGATGCCTGTTGAAGCTCTTCTCCAATTCCCCAAAACCCAGTCTGACTTCCCCTCAGCCCTTTCCTAGGTAGCCAAGTCCATTCACCAATTACTCAGTCGTCTGTGGGCTGCCCGCTACAGGCCACGCAGGGAAGCAGGAATCAGAGATGAACAAGACACTTAATTGAGGAGCTCTCAGTCCGGAGAGGGGGAGGGGGAGACAGCCTCCTCCAGCACCACGTAGTGAGGTCAGAGTGGGAAGCTCTTACCTCCACCCTGCCCTCCAGATTCATCTACACTCCCCCACAGTGCTCTGACACATAGGTCTCACTGTTCCCTAAATGTTTGCCAATAATGGTTTCTCAGAAAGAGCAGAGAATGCTAAAACCAGAGTGTATTTTTTCTATATTTGGGACTGTTAATATTATGCTAATTTTAATCCATTTATACTGTTCAGGCATCCCATAAATATTTGCTTAAGTAACCTTATGCATTTTGGCAAACATATAGTGGGCTATATTTGGATATAATAATAAACATATTTGGATCAACATATTCTCATTCTAAATAAGGTGTTTACATCTTAAAAATCAGCCTGGCTTGCAAACACCTTTTCTATTTTTTGGTCCTCTGTTTGTTGATTTGTTTTGTGGAGACAGAGGCTATCCTTAACTTAGATCAGGCTATCCTTAACTCACTATGTAAGTGAGGAGGATAACCTTGAACCCCTGATCCTCTTACCTTTGCTTCCCAAGTGCCAAAATTATAGGCATGGGCCACTGCATCCAGTTTTATGGTGTGCTGGAGAATGAACCCAGGGCTTCATGCATGCTAGGCAAGCACTCTACCAACTAAGCCACACCTGAGTCCTTTCCTATCTGGTAATATGCCAATTCTGCTTGCTGTAAGTGGTGGAGCAATAGAAACCAGTCTTCTGAGCCATTGCTCCTGTTAGAAGTGATCTGAACACCTGCTGTGCAGCCTCCCTAATCTATTTTAAATTAACATCTGTGTTCCAAAATCCCTGGCTTATGCTGGACCTAAGGGACTTTGGAAAAGTAAACAAAAAAAGAAAATAGGAAGGACGTCAGAAAAACAAAGGGAGAAGAAATGAACAAAACCCACACCCTACATAGCAAACAAAGGCACATGATTTATATCCTCATGTTCAATAACCCACCAACAATATATAATATCTAATAGAAATATCACATTATAGAAGCCATGAATTCCTGTTCAATTCCAGACCAGAATTGATCTCTTCAAGGGTCCTAGTTAGCTTCTAATTAGCTGGAAGTGAGAATTGCCATGACGACAAATTTAGTCAATGAGATTTGATATGAGCCAGAATCTAGCTTCTCATAAAGTGCTGCTTAATATTGTGTGCAAAAAAAGAAAACTACGGTACTTCCATGTCTCAGAAATGCTGTGAACTAATTCTCTTACCACTTCAATTCCAAGCAAACACAGTTCCTTCTATTTGGTGATGTTCTTTCACACACAGAGACAACAGGAACTGGAACATGCCCAAAACATACTTTACTGCTAAGGAAACACTAAGTGAGGGAAACAAATTTAAACATACAGAGGAGGATGTCAAGATCGAAGAGGCTTGGCTCCTCTGTGGTTGACCTCAATACACCAATCAGAATGCGAGAACACATTATGGGCCTTCACTAAGGAAACACAGGTCCTCTGGATTCCTCTGTCCACCCCCACGTCCCTATTTATTCTTGATTTGTTTATGTTGACAGTCAACCTCCTGACCTGGACATTTGTCTTCTTACGATGAATTTTACACCTACGTTGACCAGAGTCACCGTGCAACCCCTGGTTCTATCCAAACAGCCTGTCTTTATGTAAAAGGATTATTTATTTTAGAGACTAAAAGAAAACTAGTTCTTGAAAAGGATTAAGCCTCTGACTGAGGTGTAAAACAGAGTTGGCAGAACACCGTCTAGCATCCTTACTCTTATTGTAGATGTTCTCCTGCCTGAGACAATCAAAGCTAAAAAGACAGGCAGATTTGTAAGGAAATGATTTTCCATATAGTAACTATGAAGAAATATACTAGGAATAATTCAAGCAAAGACTATTCTAGACTGTGTCTCAAAGACAGCACTCTGGTGAGTTTGTGACTAAAGACCTGATTGTGAGTGCACTACAAACGATGAGCATGAGTCAAGAGGGCCGAGTTCTTCTTGAAAGCAGACATGAGAGCCACGTGATCTTCGTGCAAGAAATGTATAATCTGTATCTCTCTAAAATCTCCTGAGTTTGAGATAGTGGGGGCACTCTGACCTACTGCGAGATTTAATGCCACACTCAGTTTATCAGTGAGCATGGTAACATCTGAGGCCTTTGTAAAGGATGAAGTCACGTGAGCATGGTGACACCTGAGGCCACTGAAAAGGATGAAGTCACATGAGCGAGGTAATATCTGAGGCCATTGAAAAAGATGCACAACTAGAATTCTAAGACATCTGCTCTTTATAAATCCTGGCAGAGACTGCAGAGGACTTAAATGCTGGAAGAGTGGCCTTTTACAAAGGCTGTCTGAACTCCGCTGATGGGCTCTCTTACATATGGGCTGCTAACTTGCATAATAATAGAAAACTCATTTAGTCATTTTGCTAGTAAATTAAGACTGAAAATGCCAACAAATATTCTCTGAAAACCAGAAAAGTTGCTAGTTCTTGCTCACTCACCTATGAAAAGCGGATAAATGAGTTAAATAGAAAAATGAAGAGCCATGTAAATGTTATTCTTTAAGAATTAAAGATGTTTTATTATTGGTAACCAGTTATATATTCATCTGGCCAAATGACTTCAGAAAACAGAAGATTTCCTAGACTAAAACTAAAGAGAAGACCCTGGAAGCTTTCAGAGAAGAAAAGCAAGGCTGTGGCCCAGACTGATCCAGCCTCCACCAGGAGAGCAGCAGGGGAGAGCCAGAACCAGCCACACCAGCAAGCTCCAGAACAGCCTGGTTGAAAGAACAGCTGGAGGCTGGGGGAGCCCAGGAAGAAAATGAGACTGAGACACTATGTGATCAGTTTGAGCTCTTGAGTCAAAAAATGTATCGATGAACACCCAAAAATCTAGATCTAATAAGTGGGAAACAGTGACGAAAAAAAAAATTAGTCACAAGAAACCAAACAGACAAGAAAAGAATGTAACCAAAGGTCTTCCTGCCCCTAGCTGTTAGCACATTTTACAGGGCTATAAAAATATAAACACTAGGTACGGTTTCTGATACGTGTAGTGATGTGGCAGAATTCAGAAGTGGAGGAGACAGCAGAAGCTGGGAAGAAGGGGGTAATAAATTTGCCAAACCATAAAATATCCAAACAGAAAATCAATCGCATCTAAAATTGACACAAGAAAACAAAAATGATTCCTGACTGCATGCTACTTGCACCATTTCGGTAATATTCTGGATTTCCTACTGCCAAGCTGGTCGTGAGATCATTGGCACCCACAGCATGAGGCTTATGTGACCAACAAAATGTTAGTGTGCATGACATGGTGAAAACATGAGGGACAGAGGTGTGGTCTGCCCCCTTTCCTCCCTCATAGGATGTACGCTGGGCCAGAGCTGAGGAGATAGCGTGGTTGGTAAAGTATTTGCCTTAGAACCATGGGGACCTGAGTTTGAGCCCCAGAACTCATGGTCAAAATAAAAATGTAAGAGCCAAGCCTGGTGGTCCATGCTCGTAATCCCAGTGCGTGGGAGACAGAAACAGGACGACCCGTGGGGCTCACTGGCCAGCCAGTCTAGCCTAATTGGTGAGCCCCAGGTTCAGTGAAATACCGTGCCGCGAGAAACAAGGCGAACGGCATCTTGAAGAATAGTCATTGAGAGTAACCTGTCAGTCATGAAGTTGTGTAGTCCCGCTCTGACAAAGCAAACGGTGACTTAAATAACGGTGTGTGATGAGATCCACCCTACAATTGCAAGTTCGTTTTGCCGTCATTTAGCAATATACTTACTTCCATGTCCGTATCAGCTGATTTATCCTCAGAGTCTACTGATTCATATATATTTTCCTCCGAAGCAATTTCAGGAACCGACGGTAATGATAGCTCAGCTATTTGAGCGAGATTAGATAGTTTCTCGTGAATTGCAATGACTCTAAAAATAGCAAACACACACATATATATGTGTACATTTTATGTGAAAAGTCAAGAGGGGTATTGGTTTCAGAATCAATAAGATTTATGAATTCAGTCTTTATTTATTTAAAAGTTAAGTGTCTGAACTCCCCAAATAGCATCTATTCAATCGTTCCTTCATTCAACAAACATGAGCAAAGAAACGCACTCACGATGTTTGTGTCTATGTATGCACTCGGGTTGGTGTACATACAACAGGGCAAGGGAACAGTGACAGAGAGATACCCATCCGAATTATTCTGAATATGAAAATAAGTACTGATATGAGCAAGGAAGCTCCAGTCCGTCAACAGAAGATTCACTCTTATGTAGCTCTTAATGGTGTGTTATGGCTGTCCAGCTGACTCAAGGTAGCAAGGACTTGAAAGGCCAGTCAATGAATGCACACTCTAGAGGTGTATGTGTGTGTGTGTGTGTGTGTGTGTGTGTGTGTGTGTGTGTGTGTGTATGTCTGTGTGTGTCTCTGTGAGTCGATATGTATGTGTCTGTGTGTCGATGTGTGTATCAGTGTGTGTGTGTGTGTGTGTGTGTGTGTGTGTGTGTGTGTGTGTATGTTGTGGGGGGAAAGGGGGTTGGCAGAGGCAGAGAGATAAAAACAAGAGCCAAAGAGGAGGTAGGGGCACCTGTGACCAGCAACAAAAGGACAACTTGGAGGACTTCCGGTCAGTGAGGAGCAGCCGCTGTGAGGGCAGAGGTAGAAGGCAGAGGGGACATCAAAGGCTTGTAGTTGGAAGAGGCAAGGAAGACCACCTGCGGGGCTCTGAGAGACTCCACCCTATAGGAACAGAATGTGTGTGTGGCTGTGTGTCTCCAACAGGGAAGGAGGGGCGAGGAAGTTATTATGCAAAACGAGATGATCCAAAAGCAGAATGGCAGAAGAGGCTACACAAAGACTTCAACTATTCAGTCTTCCACAGCGTCTCCACTTATGACGTGGAGTACAATTTGATTTCCTCATTATAGTACACACACACACACACACACACACACACACACACACACACACACGAGAAATGTACCACATATTTTCATATATAGTGTGCATTCTGAATTCCATTTTTCTGTCAAAGGGTAACAATTAAAACATAAAGATTTGTCATTAAGTTTGTTTGGAAAACTTGCCCAGTAAGAAGTAAGTACTATCAATCATGCTGGGAAAGCTGTCTTTTGTACTGGAGAGAGTGGAGCTGGGACTTGGTGAGTCATACTTGGCTCCTTCACAGGGAGCCTGACCAATGTCTTAATCCTTCTTCTATCCCTAGTGTTAACAGTCTGATCCTGCCCCTTGGGGCCACTCTGCTGCCTGACATCCTGAGGTAGAAGCCTCTTCATCAGGAAAAACTCCGCCCCTTTCCCTCTCTCTCCTGCTTTCCCCCCCACGAGGTGTGCACCACCCCCTCTGTCTCCCTCTTTCTGTCTCTCTGCCTCTTTATCTCTCTAGTATAATAAACTCTCCTCTCCGCATGGATACAGCGTCTGGATTGTATATTACTGGCCTCCACCACCGTCACCATGCCTGCATGGCATGCATCTGTTCAGCCTGCCACTGCATCTGCCCAGCATGTTTCCTCTCCCCTCCCCTCCGCGTAATAAATCGTAACACCTAGACCCTCCAGCAAGTCAGTTAGCACCTTACCCTGAAATTCCTCTGGGGCAAGGCTGGACTAATGAAATCCACTTCGTGGAATTCACGGAACATTTGTAAGGAGAAAACAATGTAACTGCACGTGTTTAAGTATAAAATGGCACATGAAGGGAAGAGAGCATCCAAACCCCATTCTTCATTCGAATACCCAGAGAAAGGATTCTCATGTCTTTTCATAAGCCACATAGGGCTGAGGGTACCTCTCTGTAGTACAGTGTCTGCCTGCCTGGGATGTACAAAGCCTTGTACTTGATTCTCAGCTCCTCAAATGAATGCATAGCTTTCTATGACAATACCTGAGGTCGTAATAAGAATAAACTAGCCCTTGACAATGGGTTGTAGGTTGTTCCTGATCATCCGGAACCCAGAGACTGTAATGTCTTCCTCAGAGTAAATGCTCAGAACGAATCACTCTCTTAAGAGTGGTCCAGTACCCAGCAAAGTAAGCTGGGCTTTGCACAGACCCATCCTGTTGCTCAGCTATGAGGGCCTGACGGCTCCCGAGGTTTTCACCTTGCTTAAAAAGAAAAGGAGCAACATTAGTTAGTGCTGAAGGGCTACGTCAGGGTCAATCCTCCTGACTGCACCTGCCCGACTGCTCGCCCCTCCTCTCTCCCCAGCCAGCCCTTGCTTCACTCTCTCTTACTTGGCACCTCTCTGTCCCCAAAGCCAATGTCCAGTCCTTGGACTTCCTGCCTTGAGCCCATAGGCAAGCATCCACCATCCCGTCTAGGCTAAGTGAGCTCCCCAAGGCCCTGTTCTCCCGAATGGCTGAGCACTCTTCTAGTCTGCCAGGGCCTGGAGGACGGGACCCAGTTGGAAGCAGAAACACAGATTAAGATGAAAGAGGATGACGTTCGGGGGAGAGTGGTCGGAGAACTTGATTCTGGTCACCGAGGTATAACGGCCACTTAGAACTAATCAGAGCTTTGATTTGCAGATTTCTGAGAACACAGAATTTTTCTCTGTGGCTATAAGAAAAACAATGAAAACGTGTCTTTCCCCGGGAGAACTTAAGTAGGACATGAGGAGGTGAAGGAGGAGAGGTAAGTCCTCTCTGTCTATTTTCTCTACTGCAGAAACTCTCACTTTATCTTCTGTGAGCGAGCAAGCGGGGACACTCAACAATACAGAACCCAGCCTGAGTGAGACAAACAGTCCCGGGTCAGGATAGGGACCACCCCCTTGAGATCAGCTCAGTGATAAGGGCTTGTCTCTGTCGGAGTGGTTTACTGTTGATCAGAACCGTGGCAATTTTGAAAGAATTTTAATTGTAAATTAAATTAAATTTCATTAGAATTTTAAAAGAAGCCTCTCTCATCGGGGTGCCTTTCTACTCTGCAGGTTTTGTCTTTATGTTCATCTTGTGGTTCTGGAAAAGAAAAATTAAACACCTGGAGTGTTTCAGGATTTACAAGGTAAATGCAAAATGCCCTGATTTCGTTGCTTTGTATGCTGGTATACGACCTGTGCTTAGGTTTCCTACCATTTTGGTTTAAAGGCGAAGAAAGAAAAGGGGGCAGGAGGAATAACTGACTAAATAATTGGAGGTCTGCCAGCTCTTGAGACAGCTCTTGTTTTATTCTCTTTCATGAGAAGGCCAAGAAATCCTGAGATCTGAAAACCACGGAGCAAGAACAAGGACTCTCTGGGGACACGGGCAGGCAGGGTGGGTCTCCATCCACACAGCTCTGACCAGATGCCTGGTGGGGCAGAGAGCCAGGGCCAGCACACACCCGTGCTGTCAACAATGTCCCAATCCCTGTTCATCTGTCATCAGGTTTGAGGCTAATGACCACCAGAAAGCTAGTCAAGAAGAGGCTATCACTCCCCTCTTTTTTTTTTTTTTTTTTTTTTTTTTTGGTTTTTTCGAGACAGGGTTTCTTTGTGTAGCTTTGCGCCTTTTCCTGGAACTCACTTGGTAGCCCAGGCTGGCCTCGAACTCACAGAGATCCGCCTGGCTCTGCCTCCCGAGTGCTGGGATTAAAGGCGTGTGCCACCACCGCCCGGCATCACTCCCCTCTTAAAAGGAGAGAAACGGAGGCTGAAGGCGCCAGGGCAGTGGGCGACTGCGTTGACGAGGAACTAGCTGAGTTAAAGCCTTTCTCTTAAACCGAAAGCAAAGAATTTGGTAAAAAGGTAGGAAAACGGGAAATAAGTAGACAAAATTTAACAACAACAACAACAACAAAATTAAAGATACTTCCTGACAGGTGGAAAGGGAGGAAAAGCCTGGCTAAAGGGTCTAATTTGGGGGATAATGTAAAACATGCTTGGGGACAGAGGAGATGGTGGAGTTTGGATTTAATTTGCAGCCCCGTAGAGAAACACTCCCACTCCATCCCCGCCATTTTTAAACCTAAATTAACTGGATTGCTTGGGGGATATTTAGTTTCTTGAGTTAATCCTAGGTCCTAATTCTCTGTCCAGCACCCAGCTGTGAAAGAGTTTCTCTGCCTGTTGACTGCCTCTTCACTCTGGTGACTGTCTGTCTCCATTGCCATGCAAAAGCTTTCTCATGTCACACGATGTCACTTTCCAGCTTTTGATGTTGTTCCCTGAGTGACTAGAGTCTTTTTCAGAAAGCCCTTGCTGCTGCCTCCACACGGAAGCGCTCCTCCAGGTTTCCTATAACAGCTTTGGAGTTCATCAGGTTTGAATTTTTTAGACAGGACGAGAGATGGGGATCTAGTTTCACTCTTCTTCCCGCAAGTACCAGATTTTCCCAGTACTGTTTGTTGAGGGGCTGCCTTTTCTCTCTAACACATGTTTTTGGCATCTCTGCCTAAACTCGGGTGACTGTAGGCACCTTGGCTTAATTCTGGGTCCTCTCTTCCACTCCACTGACCCACTGTCTGTCTTTGCCAGTACCACCCTGTTGCCATCACGGCTCTACGGTATGAATGACAGCCGGTATGGTGACAACCTCCAGCATTGATCTTTCCTAAGTGCGTATCAGTTCCAAGGTTCTCCTGAAGTCTTTAGGGTCTCCTCTGCACAAGAGCAGTGTTTGCAGATGGGGGTAATTTGACTTATCTTCCTATTTGCATCCCTTTTGTCTCCTCTTGTCTGATTGCTGGAGTTCACAGAGCAATGTGCATCCGTGTCTTGTTGATTTTAGTGGGAATGCACTGAGTGTTTTTTTTTTCCCCATTTAGTATAGTATTGGCTGGAAGTTGGTAGAATACAGCCTTTATTATGTTGACATACGTTCCTAGCTTCTTCAAAGTTTTTATTATGAACACATATTGGACAGCAAAATGGCAGGTACCAAGAGAGTTTGCCTTTGAGTCTGTAAACCTCTATTCGCCGAAGGAGGTTTATCAAGCAGTCAGAGCAATCAGGAGGTACACGGGCCACATCTGTGTGATGGATATACATTAACTGGATGGGCAAACCTTTGCCCTTTCCCTTTCTGACCACGTGTCATTTCTGTAGAAAAGGCAAGCACATACTATGGACTCCTCATCAACCACATGACAGAACTACTGTGTCTCTGAAATCTCTAAGAAGGGATCCCACATGAGCTTCCATACTCCTCAGAGCCCCCACTATGCTCTCTTTCATTGGAGTGTGTAACTCCCTGAAGAATCTCTTGCTTCAAAGGATAATAATCCATCTTGGTATCCCTCTCAAACCCTTAAATCTGAGAGTTTACAAAAAGCACAATGCAAATGTTCTGACTCGAGGCCCTAGGTCCCTGCGGCTATACTCACCTATATTGGCAGCAAAGCACTGCCCAGCTGAGGCTGAGCCTCCTCCACAGACCCCAAGCTTTCTCGCTCTGTCTTCTGGGAACTCCTTTCTTTTTTTTAACAATTCAGACTAATGGTTATCCATCATCATTCCCAGCTGGCTTCTGAGAAGGGTGTCTACTTGCCTGTTCAGTGGAATCCAGCTTACCCATCATCATCCCCACCTTCCTGAGAAGGGTGTCTACTTGCCTGTTCAGTGGAAACCAGGAGGTGCCAACACACACGCTGTTGCCGGTGGGCACTTTAATATCGGAAATCTTCAGAGGCTTCAAGTTATATGCGTACAATAATAAAACCTAAAGAGAAATAAGAGCGTACAAAAACAGACATCAAAACTACACCTGAAAATCCCATCAATATTCCTCATAGCAAAGATCACCATGTTTTAAAGATCTTTTCTGTAGAAAAGAAATAACTGAGCCCCCCACCCACCCACCCATCAATTCACTTTGAAGAGAAATATGAGAGATACAAAGCTAATGTGGTTACGGCAATGCATTCTTGGAATACCAGAATGTGGGAAGCAGAGGCACAAGGTTTGAGAGTTCAAGTCAACCTAGACGACATAGTGAGCTAAACACACACACACACACACACACACACACACACACACACACACACACACGCACACTGTCTAGAAAGAAAAGGTACACGTGTCATTACATGAACATAAGTGCTATTTGGAGTAGTTTTGCACTGCAGTTAGATTTAAGTTTCAGCATTGGTCAGCCCTCTGCAGCACACACAGATGCCTGGTGGGTACACTCTGTTTCTCGTTACTTCTCAGTAGGTACACCTTCCATACACCCACTGAAAGAGTGCTCTCCTCCTCTCTTCTCCATTTATTTCAACTCCACACAGCTTCATCGGCCCGTTTAAGAGGAGGGACTCTCTTGGTGACTCGAGCCCCTGTTCTTTCCCTGTTGCGTGGATTTGGATAATTCTTCGAGTCCACTCCACGCAGTGTAACTTCTACTAACAGCTGCGGATCCACAGACCCTCCCTTCACTTTCCAGGTTAGAAAGCAGAAGCTCAGAGTGGACCACTGAAACTCGACTTGCATGGAAGCAGAGACGCATGTGTCAGGCCCACGCACGCGTCTCTGCTTCCATGCAAGTCAAAGTGAAGAGTAAAAGGATACCTTTAAGCTATGAATCCGCACAGACAAAAAGGAAAGGGAGTGAAAGACATGGGATTTGGCAGCGCTTTGAAGAACAGAGAGCATTTGGGAGACTCAGTAGAGAGGGAGGGCTGTACCCCGAGTGTCTTCAAAAGGATTGCCAACATCAAGCCTGACCTAGAATGGGGGAAAGCTCCAGGATTAGAGGGTCAGGCACCTGAGAAGGCGGGAGCAGACGGGACTGCAAACAGAAGTGTGAGAACCGCTCTCACCAGGCCCCTTCCTTGCCCAAGTGGGGCAATTCAACATTTCCCACGACACTCACTGCTCCTGGGTGAACCGTCGCCACTCCGTGCTCTGCAAATGGTAAATCAGACTTTCTATATTCGTGTCTTTAGCTCTGGGGGCGAGGTGCTGAGGGAAATATTGGAATTGATGTATTATGAATGTGAGATCTATACACACTGGACCACAGCAGGATGAAGCATATCGGCATAGTCTCTCTGGGATCACTGACCAGTTAAAGTGAAAAGATTCACAGACACCGGCGTTTCAGCACCCACCAATGAACTGCTGGCTTGCCCTCCAGCTATCCTACAGTGAAGCCTAGACATCAATGAGCCAGGCACCGTGTGTCTTCAGTGCCTCTCCAAACATAATCAGATAGCCAAAGGTCCGCTAGAAAGGAAGTGAAAGGCAGAAGCCAAAACTAACAGAAGAAAAGGACTCGGAGGATCAACATAAGACAGAACAGCAGAAACTGTCAGTGGCCCCAACAAACTTAAAGAGGGAGAGGTGATAAGTCCGTGAACAAAGAAGATGGAGGGATGACATGGCGTGTCCGTGGAGGGGGGACACGGGGACTGCTGAAATGGAACAAAGAGCGGGGACAAAGGGAGACACTGTCACAGCTAAATACGCAACAAAATATTTGAAGCACAAAGATAAATCTGTCTACCCCCAAAAGCAAATCCTAAATTCAAATCACAGATAAGAGGGAGAAAAAGATAAGAAAAGTAAACTTTGAACCTATTAGGTTCACTCTCTGAATAACAGAAATTCAAGAATACGCAGAGATAGCCAGAGGGAAGATCCTGATAGAGATGAAATCTCTGTGGACTGAATATGGGATGCTCCAGGTTGAAAAGAGTGCCGTCGGTATCCAGCAGAATGGATGGGAGATGAAACCAAGGCGTGCCATAGGGTTTCATTACATGTGAGACAGAAGAAAGATCCCAGGGCTTTCAGAGTCACAGAAAAGGCCCTGGCATCCCATTGGTATACATCCAAAGGCGAGAAAATCAGTCTGTCAAAGAGATAGATGCACTCTGGTGTGTAGCATAGTGCCATTCTCAACAGCCAAGATGTGGAATCAACCTCTGTCCATCAACACATGAATGGGCAGATAAAATACCTTCAAAATAGAACACTGGAAAGACTTGAAAGTGAAATCCCGAGATCTGGGATGTGATTGAACCGATAGGACAGGATGTGAAGTAAAATAAGCCAGCCGCAGAAACGCAAACACTGCATGGCCTCACTCGTGGGATAAAACAGGGAGCTCAGGAAGGATGATAGTAAGTAAGCAGTGTTTATCTGGAGGTCTAGGAGGGAGCTAACAGATGTTAGTTAAAGAGTATGTAATCAGTTAGATGGGGGATACTCTGTGTGTATGTGTGTGTGTGTGTGTGTGTGTGTGTGTGTGTGTGTGTGTGTGTGTGTGTGTTTAGAATAAGCAAACGTAGAGATAGAAAGTAGATAACTGCCTGGGGTATTGGGCAGGAACAGCAGTAGTAACAGTGGTACAGAGAGATGGGAGTGGATACTAACCGTCATTGAGTTTCTTATATGGGGAAATGTGTGAAACTGAGTGCAGTAATAGCTGTGCAACTCTGTGAATCTACTGAGAACACTGGATTATAGACTTCAAATGGGTGAACTGACGATCTGTGAACTGTAGCTCAGTAAAACTGGGTGGGGGTGGGTGGGGGTGGGGGTGCGTGCATGCGTGTCTGTCTGTCTGTGGAAGGAAGAGGTATATGCATGTGTATTGCTTTGCAGATGCAGGTGCATGCATGTGCACATGCATGTGAAAGCCAGAGATTGACAATGGATGTCTTCCTCAGTTGTTATTTACCTAATGTTTTGAGACAGTCTCTCACAGACCTTGCAGCTTGCCAGTTTGACTAGACAGGCTAGCCAGTGAGCCCAGGCATCCTCCTGTGTAGGTGCCTGTCATCACGCTGGGATTTTGTGTAGCCCTGGATATCCTGGATCTCGCTCTGTAGACCAGGCTGGCCTCAAACTCGCAGAGATCTGCCTGCCTCTGCCTCCCGAGTGCTGGGATCAAAGGCGTGCGCCGCCGCTGCCACCACCACCACCACCACCACCACCACTGCCCAGTGGGATTTTGTTTCTTATGTGGGCACTTGGAATCTCCACTCAGGTCTTTGTGTTTGCACTCTGCCAACTGAACCATTTCTCTAGCCCCACTGTTTTTAAATTGTAAAATATCAGTGTAAATATAAATACACTTCAAAATCATTTGTGAATGCATGTTTGACATTTTATGCATTTGCAACCCTGATTAATTAAAAAAATCACCTCCTTTTTGATTCAAAGAGATTAATGATAGTGAAGAGACAAATACAAATATATATATATATATTTACATATATATCAGGAATGCATACCAATAAAGCATTTAAATTAAAATGTAAACAAGAGAGTCTAAATGCAAGTTGACAGAAGTTTCTGTAACCCACTGAAGCACAGTGGGAAATAAAATCTTAGAATAACCATTCTAAAAATAGAAAGGGATGGGGGAGGGGAGAGGGAAGAGGAAAATGGAGTCACTTCTCAACAGCAATGTAAGCTTGCCAGAGAGAGTACAGGAATGCTTCCCATGTGTTAAGTTATGTATTTTATGTGAGATGTGGCAAAATATTTTTTTAGAAGACAATGAAATCTCACCGAGAGATGTGGCCAAGACCACACATGGTCCCATGCTGTTTGTTCTTGCTTTGTAAGTGTTGTCCTTGATGCAAGAGTGAAATTTAAGATTCTTGAAGACAGGAATATTATCTTGTACTTTGGGGCATTGTTTTTTTCAGCATTTATCCAATTAATATCATCATGTCTCTGAACTTTCCATCATGTCTGATAGGGTCAATGAAGTTCCCTGTAGTGCTTTGAAAGAAAATGGCCCCCAAAGGGAGTGGCACTAAAGGGAAGTTTGGCCTTGTTGGAGGAAGTGTGTCACTGTGGGGGGTGGGCTTTGAGGTCTCCTATGCTCACACTACACCCAGTGAGACAGACTGCTTCCTGTTGCCTGCAGGGTGGGGTGGGGGTGGGAGTGGTTCAAGATGTAACTCCTTCTCCAGCACCATGTCTGCCTGCATGTTGCCTTGCTTCCCACCATGATGATAATGGACGAAACCTCTGAGCTGTAAGCCAGACCCAATTTAAAGTTTTCCTTGATAACAGTTGCCATGGCCGAGGTATCTCTTCACAGCAACAGGAACTGTAACTCAGACATTCCCTAAAGTGTATGAATAAAAAGTTTGTATTAGATGCACACTTCAGATTCATGCCAGTGGCTTTCTTCCTCATCATGCCAACAGCGGTCTGCAGCTTGCGTACTGGCTCAAAGCTTGGTACCAACTGCTGAAGTCGGTGAATAAGTGACACTGTGAGATCAGAACATCACATCATCAAATCCTAAACATACTTGTAGCCACAATGAGCATGGAGCAGTGTGTCTGCTTGTGCCTCCCCTACTTAATATCTTTGTGATCTTGAGCAACTTGTTTAAACATCAATATCTCTGGCTCCTTGTTAGTAAACTGTAGATATGACCATCCCATTCCTTGGGATTGGCTTATTGCACACACCTAGTAGCTATAGTATACATCTACTATACTATTAGCTTATTGTACACACCTACATCTGCAGGAGGACCAGGAGCTAGTTAACTATTTAATCAAGACTCCAAATCTAGAGACAACTGAGAGGAAAGTCCTGGGCAGTCATATGATTCCTGTAACACTCCAGGCACTAACTATGGGTAGCCTAGCTCTTACCTTGCTATCCTGCTAGACTGAGCTGGTCTAGAAAACACAGCCGAGGAAGAGTCTAGGTCTTGTCAAAGACATAAAGACCTCCAAGAAGGCACAGGGCTCCATATCTCTTGCCCCCAGCATAGCTCAAATCAAATCCGGTACTAATTAAACATCTTGAGGATTCATTTCTGTCCAAAGTTATTTTCACTAGTCAGATGGAGTCTTTCTGCCCAGCGTTCAGTGTTTCGCGTGATCAGACTTCCAGAATGTAGTCATGTTTGTCGGTTTGCATCTTCTGTGGCCTCAAGACACCAGGCCTTAGACTGTGTGGCGGCCTTTGAGGCAAGATAGGAGACCAAATTAGGTCTTGATGCCCACAGAAAGGTTAGCCATCAACTTCCTTGTTCTACTTAGCCTTTCCTTGCTATGATAAATACCATGACCAAAAGAAACCTGGAAAACAAAGGGCTTCTCTGGCTTATACTTCAACACCATACTCTAGCACTGAGGGAAGCCAGGGCAGGAACTCCAGCAGGAACTCAGAGGCAAGAACTGAAACAGAAGCCATGGAGGAGTGCTACTTACTGACTTGCCTCCTGCAGCACCCTCAACTCGCTTGCTTGTACACCCAGAACTATCTGCCTAAGGGTGGCACCAGCCACAGTGAATAGAGCCCACCCACATTAATCATGAACAAAAGAAAATGTCCCCACAGACTTGCTTACAGGACTATCTGATGGAGACAATTCCTCAAGTGACATTCCCACTTCCCAAATGATTCTAGCTTGCAGCAAGTCGACAATAAACTAACCAACGCATCTCTGTCAGTCATCACTCCTGCAGAATGCATACCTTGAAGCAAATCACCTTATAAATGTAATTCAGACCTCATCTGGAACCACATCGCAGATCCCTGGTTGTTGAAAGTGGCAGGTAGATGGGGCAGGATAACGATCGAGGCTCTCAGGAGTAACCTTGAGACAAAGCTAAGTCATAAACCCTCTGCCTCTGGATGCATGTTTTCATAGCCGAGCTATGCCTGTTGGTCTGGCTGAGAGCAGCAATTCTTCGATCTGGGATGTTCCTTTGATTTATGTCTCCAGTGGTCATTTAGTTCCTGTCTCGGCAGGATATTAAAATTGTTTGAGAGTTAATTAATTGTAACAAAGATCTAACTCTTGTGTGGTTCTGTTATGTTCTACTAAGGATTTTTTTTTTCAGATAGGCTAGTCTAATTTCTGCTTCCTGTATTTAGGAAGTTAAGATTTTCTAAGTTACAAACTTGAACTTAGTTCTGAAGTTCATTAACTAGAGACATTTATCTCTCTGAATTCTTTTTTTTTAAAAAAAAAAAAAAAAAACAACTTCCTATCTAAATCTCCCAAATGCTGGGATTTCGACTCTACTGAGCCCAGCATCCTTGGCTCCTACTGGAATTTCTGCTTTAAGTAGTCAGTAAATGGGAATGGACTGAGAGACATGAATTTACCATGGCATGCAAATGCCCTATAGAGTCTCTGGAATGTCTGAAGGGCTAAATCAGAGATGAGATTCTATTCATCTTGCCTGAGACTCAGAGCACCTATAGACATCGTCCGAGGAATTAGTGTGTCTCTTGCTTACTTAGGCAGATATACTCTGGAATCGGATGGCTCCAGTCTGTGCCCTTGCCACCTGGTAGTCCTCCATTCTTGGTCTCAGTCTCCTCTTCTGAGAAATGGGATTAGTGATCTCACCTCTCTCATATAGTCACTGTCAAGCTAATAGAAACAAAATGTCTGCCATGCACCCAGCTCAGTACAGTGCTCAATGTGGTTATCATCTAGGATTTTCTGAGTCTCAGTGGCTAGTTACCTGACACCCAACTCTGTATGAACATGCAAAAATAATAAATAGTTGAATGCGCAGAGACACCAATATCTAAAATAATCAAGCAACTGTCAGAAATATCTTCCAAAACGGTAGGAATTTGGGATCTGAGAAGACATAATCATCTAAGCAAATGTTTCTTAGTGATACTTTTTGACAATCACTGCATCTTTTATTGTGTATGTGTGTGTGTGTATACATGTTCACCCCTAAAGAAGGAAAAATGGGGCCGGGCGGTGGTGGCGCATGCCTTTAATCCCAGCACTCAGGAGGCAGAGCCAGGCGGATCTCTGTGAGTTTGAGGCCAGCCTGGTCTACTGAGTGAGTTCCAGGAAAGGCGCAAAACTACACAGAGAAACCCTGTCTCGAAAAACCAAAAAAAAAAAAAAAAAAAAAAGAAGAAGGAAAAATGGACCCAAGGTAAGAAAGGGGAAGCTGTGCTCTGCCTGTTTTCTTGTGCCTTGAGAAAAATTATCCACCTTAAATCAGAATCGGTGGTTGGGGCTCTCCGTCCAACCTGCTGACATCAGTCCATGGAGCCTTTGTTCATTGTCAGACACGGTTGTTTGCGGATGGAACCTTGTTGCCCTAGCGATGCCAGGGCTGAAGGCTCAGCATCTGATTCCTAGAGGAGGACTCCTGTCATCTGACATCAACACAAGGACATCCAGGTCATCCTACACCAGTCTGCCCTCCCCATAAACGACATGATATGGTGTACAATCTAGTGACATGAACATACTTTTAATTTTCAAAGACTAGTGCTTAGATAAACATTCTGTTTCCCCACTATAAAACCCTCCAAACCCTTGAACTTTTAATTTTTTTGTTGGCTTTCCGACAAGTAAGTACATTCTGATACATGATGAGCAATCTATGAAATTCTGTCTTCAACAACATTTATCATGAAACAAAATTTTCACAAAGCCTTTTTTACTGATATGTGATATTCACTTTTTTTGGCTTGTATCTTATTTCTTTTTTAAAAGTGCTACTTTTGAGATAGAGAGATTGGCTCAATAGGAAAAGAGAGGATCCAGATGTGAACACCCATCACACACATAAAAATCCTGGCGCAGCTGCATGCTCTTGAGGCCCCAGCGTTAGAGAAGCAGAGACCAATAGATCCAGGAGCTCACTAGCCAGGCAAGTGCCAAAACAGTGAAAGATCCTTCTCAAGGTAACAACAGAGGAAGACATGATGCCATTTTCTGGTCTCCTCTCACATGCATGCAGTATACACACACATGTGTACACACACACGTACATACACGTGTACACACACACTCGGTGCTATTCATGACCCACTTGTATTGACCCTCTCACCTATTAATATTTGGAGAACCACAATTTGAAAACCACTATAGTGAATTTCCCTGAAAGATATGACAGATACACTATTTTAAAAGTTAGGCAAGGATTTGACTAGGAAAGAGGGGAAGAGATGGTATGGACAGCCCTCCATAGCCATGGGCTCCTACATTCACAAATTCAACCACCTACAGATGGAAAACATTTTTTGTTGTGTCTGCTGAACATGCAAAGCTTCTGTCTTGTAATTATTTCCTACATAATACAGCACAGCAACTGTGCACACATTTCCTTTGTATTGGATGTTATATCTAATGCAGAAATGATTGGAAGTACACACAAGTATGTATGTGGGTCATATGCAAATATGTCATTTCAGTAAAGAGACTTGAGGAGCCATGGATTCTGATATCTTTGGAAAATCCAGGAAGCAATCACCTGTAGATAACAGGGATGGCTTGCTTTAAAAGATATGACACAGCTTTAAATAGAGCTGCGAAGTGATAAGGTAAATCTCTTTTTGTCAGAATAGGGAATGCTGTCTAATTGACCCAGAGTTAGCAGGCCAATTATAGGAGAGGGAGGGTGGAGGGTAAAAAAAAAAAAAAAGAATGGGCCTGAGAGGTTTCTGATTTGACAGAGGTCACGTGAGTCAAGGAGGTGCAGAAGCTACCAGAGGCAGCGCTGGAGGGGACAGAACTTATGTGCTGGAGAGTGCAAAAGGAGACCAATGTGGGAGACAAAAACCAAATGCAGATGCCAGACAAGGAAAAGCCCCAAGGCTAGCATTCTATGGGAAAATGCCTGAGGCTCTTCTTAGAGAAAGCAATCATTGGAGAAATTCTACAGTAGAAGGTCTCTCGTAAAAGGTTATATTGACCAACTGTTCCACTTTTCAAAGCCTGACCCACTTTCAAGACTGCCCGAGAATCTGAATCACTGCTCCATCGTCCGTCGTCAAGGGAATGATACCCACTACTGCTTTAGTTGGGGTGTTCTAAGCCTTATCTCTGAACGGAATATTGAACTCCGTCGGTGTGTGCATACCATGGGTTCCGCATCCTTTGGAGGTTTGTCCAGGGGAGGCATATACCACTGAAAGCAGAGTTCTTTGTTTAGTGCCTGCGCTGCCATTTCTGACGAGGATTCTGTATAAGACGGACTGCCAAGGAGCTTCCCAGAGATATCAGACTGCACGGAACTGTCCCGATGAACCTAGGGAACAGGAAAAAATGAGAAACCACGTCAGTACAGTTGCTGATAATGAGCTCATTCAATATTTAAAGTAAATTAACTGGCTACATTAAAAAGTTCTGGGAATTGTCTCGGCTTGTTTTAGGGAAGGAGACTTTGAAACTGCCCCTAGATTACCATAGAATAAATTCTCATGTAATAAACAATGCTTTAAAGACCTCCCGGACTCAACACATGTCTTTTACTTTAATAAAACTTCCAGGGGGGGAAATACCCTGAAACTTGTTGCTAAGAAATACCTATTACATTGTTTCTGCTTTACACACCGATGAGGAGATATCCAGAGTGTGTGCTTCGAGTGCCAGTGGCACAATTGGTTAGCACGTGCTACTTGCACAGAGTTTGTGCTCATAACTTATGCTATTAAATGGTGGCACCATCCATAAAAGATGACATTTATTTCTCCCTAAAAGGCTGAAGTCCAGTTCCTTCCTTCTTTCTTTAAATCAATGGGGTTGATCTGTAAGTTCAAGTCCTCAGTGGGATCTCTTAGGAAATTCGGTCACTGGGCCAGGAACACAAATGCAAAGAATGGAATTGAGAACTTCATCCTTTGTTTAAAGGGTTGCTGAAGTGACTGAGGGAGCATAAGATGGCTGATGTTTATCACCTAAACAGCAGGCCAGCCAGGGAGAGAGCAATACAGAGAACAGAACCTCAAGTCTGAAAAGAACCATTAAGCGGATGGTAAGTTGTTTTCAACATTAATTTCTTTTTCTTGCTTCCAAGATTGCAGTGCAGTAACTGGGAAGCAGTTTCCATGACATCTAAGGCACCTCAGGGGCTGATGACCAAGCAAGACACATGGACGCCAGAGGCAAGAGCTAGAGGCCAATCTGTTCCTCCCATCATGCCTGAGCTTATTCGAGCTTGGACTGTGAGTGCAAGTCTTCAGAATGAAAGCAGAAATGGGAAAGACCCTGCACCTCAAGCTGTTCACTGGTAAAAGGAGAAAGATGTTTTGATTGAAAGGTAATACTAAATAGGAAACTTTGCAAAATGATCTAGAAGCTATCAAAAAAAAAAAAAACAAACACCCTGCATACTGAAGAGTGGTACCACATCGCACAGTTCATAAAGGGGATGGAGTAAAGAACTGTTTCAAAAGTGAATTTCTCCTATGAGGAGATTTCCTGGGTTCTGACAATTACTTTTACAAAGGATTCATATTCATAACTAGGTCAGTATAGAAAAATAAAAATCAGTTACCTTTTACTTCAACACGTGATAATTAGAGCAATGTTTAATAAGTATAACCTACATCAACGTCAAACTGGGCCAATGGCTCAGTTATCAGGGCTTGCTTCATGAGCCTGAGGACCTGAGTTTACTCTCCAGAGTCCATGTGAAAACGTGGGGTACGGTGGACTATGTTCGTAGGACCAGTGCTGGGAGATGGAGACGGTTGGGTCCCTGGGGCTCACTGACCTAGAAGTAAGTGCCAGTCTAGTGAGTGATCCTGTCTCTAAAGCCAAGGTGGTTAGCTGCTAGAGAATGACAAATGTCCTTCACATACAAGTGTATATATGTGCACACCCACAATGCACATACCCAAACATACACACTATCAATATGAAAACATACACTTTCCATATCTTTAAAGCATTTATAGTATCTAGTTGCTAGTGAGATTAATTATATATGTATGCATATATATACATATACATATACATATACATATACATATACATATACATATACATATACATATACATGCACACACATAAATGGCGAGTTACACACCAAGTACTTTTTATGTTTTCTTAATTCTTTAAAAGGAATGAGATAACAGACCTACCATCCTATCAAAACTAAATCATTTCAGTTAATCAAATCTTTGGAATCCCCCGGGCTGCCTAGGCACTCAGTCCATAAGCATGCAGAACTCGGCACTGTGCACGATTTTAATCATCCTCTATTTGGGATCTCTAATGTGATTTGTTCGGTGCCTTTGTTTTCCATCACAAGCTCTAATAGATACAACACAACACCCAGCAAAGACGGTTATGGAAAGGGACCTACATCTTGATGGGGAAAACACAGACTGAAGTATCAAAGTAAGGAAATAGTTTGATTGAAGTAGCCTCCCGGGTGATTAAAGGCTCAAAAATGTTATTATAAAAATCAACCAAGCTTGGAGATTATATATATATAAAAAGAATCCCCCAAGGCTTCATGCTCGTTAGTTACCTACCCCAGTGAAATGAACACATGATTAGGTACCTTGCACCTGTCAGGCAAGCGACAGTGATCTCAGAGCTGATTATCCTGGGATAGTGTTACACTAATTCTATAAAAACAGGAGTATACAGGTGAAACAAAATCTTCCATAACGCCACTACCACAAGAAATGTCAGAGGGATGTAGACCGCATCTAAAGTTCTCCTGAGGAACTCCATCCTCAGAATGAAGTCATGAGGGGCCAGGTGGCCCTCCATACCAGAACAACTGGGCCAGTAACACTTTCAAAAGAGACTTCGGTCATGCGCATTAGTTTCTAAGGTTGTGTTCAATGTGCACAAGAGCGGAGTGACTAAGACACTGTTCTCAGCCTTCAGGTCCCGTCCCCTGTCCTCTGCTTCCAGAGCCAAGGTATAACCAGGCAAGATGGTGGAAACCTATAATCCTACCACTTAGCAGACTGAGGAAGGAAGACACTTGTGAGTTTGAGGCTAGCCTGAGCTACAGAGTAAGTTTCAGGTAAGACTGACCTAAAGTGAGATGCCGATCAAAACAAACAAATAAACAACAAAGAACTGAAAAGAAATCCCAGGTGTCTAGGACATACGCAATAATCCACATAAAAGTCTCAGTTCCATAGAGGTGAATCAGAAGCTAGTGTTGGATGGGCACCCCATAGCTAGTGCTTCCCTCCATGATATGTGTGCTGTTGGGCAATCTTGCTGGTTTGCTCCTCCCTCTCATGATCCATGAATTTGGGAGAAACATCTGCAACATGCACATTTCTGCTTTTCTTGGGAGTGAACTATTTGTTGGTTGGACATTCTTTGTTCCTTCGTGTGAGATTTGATGGATCCTGATGTGTTCCAACACTATGTGAAGGGCAAGGAAATCCACTACAAGCAGAGCCCCTCACCAACACATAAGAAGCCACACTCTACAGTGTCAATGCTGTGATTCATAGAAGTGAGTAACTTCCCTCTTGCAATTCTCAATGAGCTAGAGTTCAGTCCAGAATGGGGTGGTGAGTATTCCGAATGACAGAGTCCTTCTGTTTCTGGAAAGATGGGAGAGTCCTTTGAAACATCTTCCCACATGATTCCAACATATTACCTCGGGGATAATTCCTTGATGATTTCTTTATCTGGGTTCATCTTGAATTATTGTTGTGTTGAAGTGGGGTTACATTGTGCAGCCTCAGAGGCTTTACCAGATAGCCCAGGCTGACAGAAAAATTCATGATCCTCCTGACTCAGCCTCCTGAGTGCTGGGATTATGGACATGAGCCAACATACTTGGCTCTTTAATAGAGTTCTTAAAAGTTCCTTAATGAGTTTTACCTTGTTGAGAGGGCCAGGCAAATATCATGACAGCCTGCCCTAATAACTCAGTTAAAGACTAGGCTGTGTTTCCTGTTTCTTGGAACTGAGCAGGTAGTTTCTGAGGAAGCCACGAACAAAGGACAATCAATCTCCAACACCCCCAACAGCAAGTACATGGTACTGCATGTACCAGGCCTCAGCCACAGCAGCTCAAGGTGATAACCAAATAAAAAAGGAAAAGCCTGGGACTTGTCCAGTCCTGCCCAAAAATGAAAAGCTGTAGCCTTAACCAGCCCCTGACTAGCACTAGCCAATTAGCACATACTAATATGATTGCCACTTGCATAAGCCAATCATATCTGAGATGACCTAACTGCCTTAGGAACTCCCCTTAGCTGTGCTTAAAAGGAGTCTGCAAGCTCAGCTCCTCTCGGGTCATCACCATTTTGCCCTTGTGTAGGATGGATGGCCCCAGCATGCTGATTGCATATGTAGATGGTGGTCTTTTGTGGGACTTCTCCAGGACCCTAACACTTGTTTTATTATTTAAATGTTTCATGTTAATATGTAATTTATATTATAATTCAACAGTGTCTTACCATGTAGTCCAGGCTGGCCTACAGTTTACAATCCTCATGGCTTAGCTTCCTGAATGTCAAGGTTACAGGAATGCACCACCACACATGGCCTATTACTTCTAAGGTCACAGTTGATTAAAAGAGAAAAACAAAACAAACAAACAAAAGCCAACCAACTAAATCTTTGGAATAAAAAGGCCAGGAGTGTTCTGGAGTATTCTTCTAAGTTTTCAACATTATCTCCCAGCACTGAGGTGCTCACTCCATCCTAATAAGATGTGTGAAGGTTCCTGTTCTAGAACAATGCCACAGCTTCAGGTCACTTCCCTGGCAGAGCTGGCAGCAAAGGCATGGACATGGCGGGTACATGGAAGTCTCTCATAGTAAACACTAAAGAGCTAAATGGGAGGTTCAAAGATAGAGTTAATTCAGAATAACTGAACACCTTCTACTAACTTCAAAAGAATCCATGCAAGCGAAATAATTTTGTCTCTTCATAAATATGTACCAGATGCTCACAGCTAAATAAAACTCCACTGTGTATTCGCTTTACATCAGATGAACCTTTAAGAACACAAATGACCACAAATGCTAGTTGGGCTATGGGAAAAGGTCAACCTCTGTCGGATCTTGACACTCTTTCCTGTGCTATTGAGGTTATAGTGAGAAGTGTCTTGATTATACTTAAACCATCAAATATTCTCCCCGTGTTTCCTGTAGCAATTTAAAGTAAAACCATCAATAATCCATTTTAATTTTCACACTCGCCTTATGATGTCCCTTAGAAAGAATCTCTAAAGTAATCTAACTTCCTCTTGGTCAAACCTAAGATCTGTTTCTCTACTGCTAGATCAAGTCTTCACTCAGGGGCTCTGATTTTCTACATTATCTGTCTCTGTCAAGTCAGTGTTGCTTTGGCATACTGCAGGAATTCAACAAATGTTTATTGATTGTTACATTTCAAGTCCATATTCCTATTTTTGAAATGACTTGTTCAGTATAATCAAACTCTCTCATTTCAGTAGCTTGCTTAAACATTCCTATTTCTCAAGACCATGATGATTTTAAAAGTAACTCCTGAAACTTCATCTTTTTATGTCTTGTCAATGGGAATCTCTAAAGTTTTCATATTACATATTTTGTAAAAATCCATCTAATTTAATAGACTTTTCCCAAATAAAAAGTTCTCCAACTCTTAATTCATCTAAAACTTTTACTTCTTTAATTTATTTATATTAACTGTTGTGAGAAGTACAATGAATATTTTACACATTTAAAACAAATAAAAAAGAACTTGGGTGTGGATTTAGAAAGACTCATATTAGGTTATAGCAAAGTTATAATATTGGAATTTGCATCAGATCTTAGCAAAATGGCTGCCTGAAATATATTGATTTTCAGGAATGGAGAAGATTCTGGAGCATTTCCAAGGTCAATGGGAATGACAAGAAAGAAGACTTGAAGTGGGAATCATCCTGAAACCGCAGGGACTTGGTGGTCCTCCTCTGCGGTTCTACAGAAATGAGCCGACTCGGAACTCTGTGCCCCTTGGCGGCTGATGTGTTCCTTTCTGAAACAGGAGGGTGACTCCAAGACAGCTCGTGGAGATACACGTTGTAGAAGCTTACCTTGCCTGATGAATCAAACAGGACTTTCTCTAGTGGGACGAAGTTTTCCACACCTTGAAGAAGTTCCCTTGGAAACCCCTCGATGCATGAAGAAGAGTAGAGTTGGAAGAAGCGCTTCAGGAAAAGATGCATTTCTTTTTGGCGCAAAATCAGCTCAGAGTTGAACAGGGATGTGAGGAGCATATCATCGGGCAAAGAAATCCCTGAGACCGGAGTCGCAGATGCTTAGGGAACAGAAAGATCATGGTTGAGGCTCGTGTGAGGGACAGAATGGTCTCAGTCGTGGTATTCGTTCACTGACTGCTAAGGTACACCAACCAGCTAGTGTCTCCCCAGGTCCTTGCTCCGTGGGATTTATATGCGAGTGATTTCGGATTGTCACAGGCTTCAAGGGAAATCTCAGAGACACACAAGAATTTGTTGCTGGTTGTAAATGCTGAGAACTGCACCATCTGTTCTGTCTGCCTGTCTTATTTTGGGTTCCCACAAAACAGACCCTGTCATGGAGATTTAGATGTGTCATATTCTTCTGAAAAGGGATCTCAAAGACCTTTGTGGATGGTTCAGACAACTGCGGCCAAGAGAAAGGGAGCGTTAGAAGGGTGAAAAGGTGAATAGGGGCAGGCCCATGGGAAACAAGGGATGGGTCCTGCTAAGGTCTTCTGTGGGAAACACAAACAAACAAACAAACAAACAAACAAAAACATGAAGGACAATCTCCATTAAGTGGAATGCTCCTCTACTGTCTCTTCCTTATTGGTTAAGGTCACCGCTGGGTGTGGGGAGCCTTGGCACATACAGGTTATGTTTACAGGCTGGACAAAACCTTAAGAAAGCCCAAAGGGTAAAAGCAGAGACAGGAATGCTTCTGTGGAAAGTGCCAGCTACTGGATTAGGTGCAATGGTCACTGGTCACTGTGGTGGCAGGGGATCCTCAGGGGTGGCAGGTCAGGCCCAAGTCCACACCCTTGCCCTCTGGGTGAGTTTCTGTCACTCCAGATCACAGCACAATAATCTTTTCAACCCTAAAACCTTCCCCAGTGATAGCTTATCCCCTTGCTAATGCCTGACCTCTGTGCTCAGCCATTCTGTGACTGAGCTTGGTTGCCTTGTTTGCCGTTCAGACACTGGACCCTGTTGTAGAATATTATTTTAAGGTGTGTTCCTTTTTTTGTTGGATTTGTTTAACTCTGTGAAGCTGTGTTATTGTGCCTGTCTAAAACATCTAATGGTCTAATAAAGATCTGAATGGCCAATAGAGAGGCAGGAGAAAGGATAGGCGGGGCTGGCAGGCAGAGAGAATAAATAGAAGGAGAAATCTGGGAGGAGCAAAGATCAAGAAATGAGAGAGGAAAGATGAGGACATTAGGGTCCAGCCACCCAGCTACACAGCCAGCCACAGAATAGAAGAGGCAAAAGGTAGATGGGATAACTTAAGTTAAGGAAAGCTGAAAAGAAACAAGCCAAGCTAAGGCCAGGCACTAATCATTAAGAATAAGCCTCTGTGTGTGATTTATTTGGGAGATGGGGGGTAGGCCTCCCAAAAGAGCCAAAACAACAACACCACCTTGGTGTGGACCAGTCTTTGTTGACTTCATTCATGAGCAATACTAGGTCACTAACTTCAAGGGTCCACAAAAGCATAATAAAACACTAATACTGTCAAAATAATCATGGAAACGGCTGATGTGAGTGGGCTTCACCAGTTTTCCTAGATATTCTTTACAGGGTGTGCTGACTAGTTTCATGTCAACTTGATGCAAGCTAGAGTCATTTGGGAAAAGGAAATGTCAATAGAGAAAATGCCCCCACTAAACCAGCCTGTGGGCAAGCCTGTGTGGTAGTTTCTTAATGGATGGCAGATATGGGAAGGCCCAGCTTCCTGTGGGTGTTGCCGCTCCTGAGCAGGTGGTCCTGGGTGCTATAAGAAAGCAGGCTGAGCAAAACCACAGGGAGCAAGCCAGTAAGCAGCACTCCTCCATGACCTCTGCATCAGCTCCTGCCTCCAGGTCCTGCCCTGAGTGCCTGCCCTGATTTCCCTTAGCAATGGAGTGTGACCTGAGAGTTGTAAACTGGAATAAACCCTTTCCTCCTCAAATTACTTTTGGTCTTGGTGTATTATCACAGCAACAGAAACCCAAACTAAGACATGTGGTGATTTTTAAAATTATAATTAAATATCCTATCCAAAGTCATACATTCCATCTCTTTTACACACTAGATCCTGGAACACATCCTAAAGCCATATTCTATCTTATTCATTTGTAAGCTGTGGTCCCTGGTTTTTAGCTACTTCACTCTATGGACCACTTGGCAATCTTGGGAAGCCACCGGATACCTCTCTGGCATGCTGTTTTTAAACATATGAAAGAAGATAAGTGGAATTTCTACAGACACAAGTTACATTGAAATACTATTCTAGTTGAGGCTCCCTTTATGCCAGGTTCAAATCCCTGAAACGTACAGTAAATCTGATGATAATATCGGAAGATGATATCTGTTGACATCAGGAAGATGTCAAAACAACTTTATACTCTAAGTTAGAAACGTGACCTAAGTAGGAAAAGGAGAATCGCACACGCACACTTTTTAAACCACATTGAGACTCACCTAGCAGCTTGCTCATGTTGTTAATTCTTTGCAGGTGTATGTAGTAGCGAATGAGCAGGATCCAGGTAATATCCACTTTGTTGTAACCCTTCCTTTTCGCATCTGCACTATCATAAACATCTTCATTTAGGTACAGTGAACTACCAGTCTGGAAAGCCACTTGGTAGTTTTCTGAAAGTCAAAATAATAATAATAATAATAATAATAATAATACAATGCTATCCTTTCCTTGGAAGAAATCTCTGCACAGGGTCTGGGGTGGGGGTGGAGAACACAACCTATAAAGGAAAGATGGTTACATGAGCGTATGTTGAATGTTTTTAAAAAAATGTGTATCACATAGGTACCAAACACAATGTTAAAAAAAAAAAAAAAAGACTGGGTGAAGATATTCAGCACATGTTTTGCTGATGCTTCCTTAAAAACAAAGATTTGTTTTTATTCTATATGTATGAGTGTTTTGCCTATATGAATGTGTGTGTACCACGCCCATGCCTGGTACACACAAAAGCCAAGGGAAGGTGCCAGATCCTCTGGACCTGGAGTTTGGGGTGGTTGTGAGCCACCATGTGAGTGCTGGAAACTGAACCCAGGTCCTTTGCAAGAATACCAAGCACTCCCGACTGCTAAGAAAACCGTCGAGCCCCAAAATTGTGTTATTTATTTATTGACGGTTCTGGGACTTGAACCTAGGGCCTTGTGCCTGCTAAGCAAGCACCCGTCCTCTGAGCTACAGCCACAGCGCCGCTTCTTTTTATGTAGCACATCTCAAACCTTTCTAGCAAACTGATTTTTAAAAAGCCCAACAGCCCAATTTCAATAAGCAGCTCCTAAGAGAGGTGTGCAAAGAATTTCAACAGCAACTGGTAGACCTAAATGACGAAAACTTTTAGCACCACTGAAAAATCGGGGAAATACAAAGTCAAGATGAAATATCCTTTTCTGTCCCTTAGGAACTGACACCGTGTATCTGAGTAGAGTGAGTATGAGTGGTGACTTGAAGAAAATGGAGTGTGCATGCACTTACTCATAGGTTCGACAAAAACAATATGGCAGAGTCTAACAAAACGGACAGTGAAGATGCTCATGCATGCACACAGAGTCTTGCTCAAAGATGTGCCTGGTAGATTTGCAATAGTGAAACTGTGAAACAGAAGACAGTGTACTCCTCTGACGTCATGGAGAGGAAACAGAATGAGCCAGATCCATCCGTAAAGAAGAAAGTGCAGTATGGAGGTGCAGGCCCTGTCTCAACAGCGCTGCTCACTAGTGTGAGAGCTTGAAAATGTCTGTGCCTCACGAGTGTCTGGGCACAATAAGAGTGCCGATGAAGATACACTGCAAATTAATAATGAGCTAATATGCAGATTCGACATGAGAAAGGTAGTTTGGTACCACTGATGCAAATTCGAGGGCGTTATGTACAAACAACAGTTACATATGATAGTTGATCAGGGAACAATAATTGTCTCTGGGGTGAAAGAAATGGAGATGAGCATATCTTCTGTGGGCAATGGTCTAGGCATGTTTTCTTGACTAATAAATTGAACTCCCATGCAATTATTGTTACCAGGGAATGAGGCTTCTCTGATTATCTGTCTAGCTACCTAACACCATCCACCTTAGAAAACAGAAAACCTCCTCATGCTTTTAGAGTACCTTGTAAAAAACCCTTCCTTGAATCCATTTGCCTGTCTCTGTCTGAAGCTATCAGTCACAAACAACCATCAACCAAACTTTTGGACTAGGAACCACACAACTGTCACCATATATATTCTTTATAATATTTTGGAAACTCTGGAGAAAAATTACATGTATTTATAATCTTTTTGCACTAGTCATTACATTTTCAAATTTTATCCAAGCTGCTCATAGGTATAGTTCATTGATTCTTTTTGTTGTTTTATAGTATTCCATTAAATATAGTACAATCTATTTATCTACTCTATTGTTGATAGACATCTGAGTTCTTTCTGATTTTTTTTAGTTTTTAAATATTTATTCTTTTTTTTATTCTGTGTGTATGAGTGTTAGTTTGCATGTTGTGTATGCATCATGTGAATGCCTGATATTCACAGAGGCCGGGAGAGAGAATTGAATTCCCTGTAACTGGAGTTACAGGCGGTTATGAGCTGCCACGTCAGTGCTTTTAAGTACTGCTTCACCTCCCAGCCCCTGCATTTTGCTTTGTTTTTATTTCACTGTTTTGAATAAGACTGGCATGAATATTTGAGAATATATTATTTGACACTTAAGTATACAAAATTACTGGGAAGTAGATCTAGTAGTTCATTTTCTGGTATTTTTAAGTGAATCTTGCCTTTTGCCCTTTTGTGTAAATTTTACAATGTTTATCGACTACCACAAAATAAAACTTGTTAAAATTCTTACTAAAGCTTCATTAAATGTACATACCATCTTTAAAAGACTTACAGGAGTATGCCCCAGTCAGCCACAAACATGACCAACTCTCTCTATTTGGCATAGCTTTTGATGAGTTCTTTATTAATAACTTCTTTTGTTAATCACTAGTAATTTAAGCTTTTAAGAAGTATCTTGCCAGGTAGTGGTGGTGCATGCCTTTAATCCCAGCAATTGGGAGGCAGAGGGAGGTGGATCTCTGTGAATTCAAAGCCAACCTGGTCTACAGCAAAAGTTCCAGGACAGCCAGAGCTGTTATACAGAGAAACTCTGTCTTGAAAAAACAAAACAAAACAAAAGGCATTATCTTTTGAAATCTATAGAAAAAATCTTTCAAAGTTATTTTTTGAACTTCATATGAGTTCACTGTACTGACATTTCTACCCCTCACTCTCTCCCTCCAACTCCTCCATGTCCCCACACTTTGCCTCTCAAATTCATGATTCTGAAATTATTATACACACACAATCTATTGACTCCAGTTAGTGTTCAAGGTTGACAGCTTAAGATTGAATAACCTATCAGGGTGCTTGTCCCTAGAGAAAACTAATTCTCAACACCCCACTCCACCCTCACCCCCTCCACTCAGGAGTCATAAGGATGAGTCCTTATGACATTTTCCTCCACCCACATTGGCATGTTACCTGGTGCGGTCATTTTTACAAGTCTTGTTTAAGCAGACATATTGTTGAGGTTTCACAAACTTGGCTTCCTTATGTCTAATAAGTACTATTTTGCAGCAGTCAAAAATCTTCTCTTTCCCTCTTCCATAATGTTCCCTGGACCTAAGGTGTAGGGGATGTGTTGGGGCCGAGCAGCCCACAGTCACTTGTCTACCCTTTGACCAGTTGCAGTAGTAGCAGCCTCTGTCTACTGCAAAAAGAAGAGTCGTTGATGATGGTTGTGACTTAACAGGTATAATGTATTTAGAGTACAGTTGGATGCTGTATTGAATTAGGAAAATTTAGACTCTCTTCTGGGGTATAGGACCTCTCCAGCCACAGGTTCTTTCCTGGACTTACAGTTCACTTTTATAGAGCAGGGCTTAAGTCCAATTTGACAATTGTTGGTTACTACCAAGGTTTAAGTGCCACTATTACATCATTGGAGACATCTTGCCAGCCCAGTTATTGTGGTAGTTCACAGGCTTTACAGCTGGGTGGGATGGTTGACGTCTTTTCTCTCTTGGCAACTTGCAGAGAACCTTCCAATACTATGTGAACTGATCCTCAGAGAACAGCCTTCCAGGTCAGCAGCAGCTTGATTCATCAAGCCCTGTGACCTAAGGTGTGGTGTCTTCAGCAATAGGACCTTATCTTCAAGTTCTGGGAGGCAACCAAAGGCAACAGTAATAGCCTATGTTTTTGTTTTTGTTTTTGGTGGGGAGGGTATATTGGACCCTAACAACTAAAAGAAAGATATCTCTTACCTGGCACTGGGATTCTTTATAGACAGAACTGTGGCTCCTTTATGGCATAACTTCCTTTAAGCTATGTATGGATGTATATGTGTGGGTATATATCACAAATATGTGAATTATATTAATATATATTTATATATGTATACACACAAACATGCAATGTACTTTTAAATAAGTTTATAAAATGCTTCCTATGACTTTTCAAACATCCTTAGTTGTGGGGCGTTTACCCACCACCCCCACAGTTCCCCAGAGTTTTCTTGAGTGTGAGCAGCAGGAAATATTAGATAGAAGGATTTATTGCGGAGAATCTTGCGGAGATAAACAGAAAATAAAGGATAGCCTCGAGAGGGCCTGGAACCTATTCCAACGGCCCCCGACTGTCTCTGCCCCAGGGTTTTTATAGAGACGCCAAGGGGTGGAGCAAAAGACCTCCTCCCCCAGCACAGTCAAGTGCAGACCATCCCAGACACCTGCACTCAGGCCCGTGGTCCTAATCATCCTCTATGTGGACCTGCTGGGTAAAGCCACGAGGAACCCGAGACCGGGCTCCCACACTTAGTGTTATTTATCTCTTTTTGCCTCTTGCTCTGTTACCCTCCTTCCCCAGCCCCGATTAACCCTCCCATGTTCCCTCTTTCCCCTTCTATCACACCTGTGTTCCACTGTCCCCCTCTCTGGACCTCCTCCTCTGTACCGCCCCATACTTCCGATCTGCTTTCCTGGCTTCTGCAGCTAAATTATATGCTTTGTCTATCTGCATCTGGGTTACTGCACTCATACAATATTTTCCAGTCCATCCATTTACTTACACATTTCATTTTTCTTTACAGTTAAAATTCCATTGTGTGTGCATGTGGGTATAACTTCCTTTAAGCTATGTATGGATGTATATGTGTGGGTATATATCACAAATATGTGAATTATATTAATATATATTTATATATGTATACACACAAACATGCAATGTACTTTTAAATAAGTTTATAAAATGCTTCCTATGACTTTTCAAACATCCTTAGTTGTGGGGCGTTTACCCACCACCCCCACAGATATATATATATATATATATATATATATATATATATATATATATATATATATATATATATATATATATATATATCACATTTTCATTAGCCGGCCGCTATGATGGCTGCCTAGGCTGGTTCCATTTCCTAGCTATTGTGAATAGACAGGCAATGGAAGCATCTAAGCAAGTGCCTCTGCAGTAAGAAGTCCAGTGGTACCCCCGGCTCATTTGGAAGATATACTTTCAACTTCTAAGAAATTCTCCACACTGATCTCCAGCAGCTGCACCAGTTTGCATCCCTACAAGCAGGGAACTAGGGTTCCCCTTCCCCCACATTCTGGCCAGCATTTGGGGTCAGTCATTTGCTTGACCCTAGCCATTCTGACTGAGGTGGGATGAAATCTCAAAGCAGTTTTAGTTTATGTTTTCCTGATTGCTAAGGGCATCAGGACATAGAACAGATTGTTAGGTAAGAAAGAACACCTTACATGCAGCAACCCTGCTAGATGCACCTTCTTGTCCATAGCTTGGGGTCCTATATTGTCCATGGCTAACAACAGTTCATTATTCTTTCTTTTCCTCATATTGTTTATGCAAGGTAAAAATGTCCAGGACAATTATGAACTCAGGATATGCATTTATTTCACTTCTGCTTCTAGAGGGAAGAGTTTAGCCTTCAAACACAGAGGACAGGTGCTAGAAGATTTTTTGCCTCACTCAGAATTCTATTATTTTATGTTCAATTACATACGTGTGTGTGTGTGTGTGTGTGTGTGTGTGTGTGTGTGTGTGTGTGTGTGTGTGTGGTTATGTGTACATGGGTTCAGATGTCGGTGGATTCCAGAATAGGGTATCAGATGCCCTGGAGCTGGAGTTACAGGTGGCTGTGAGCTGCCCAACATGGACACTGGGAATTGAACTCAGGTCCCCTAGAAGAACAGCGTACATGCTTAACTGCTGAGCCATCTCTCCAGCCCCTTGGAACTTTTCTAAATGAAGGAAATCTCCTTTAACTCAGTTTCAGAGTCATGGATGATTGTTTAACTTTATTGAATTTTTGTGCCTGTTTGAGATGATGATTATTTTTCTCTTTTCATCTACTAATGTAGTGATTGACATTAATAGATTTTCTAATTTTTGAGTCACATTTGCATTTCTGGAAGTAATCCAATTTGACATCATGTATCTTTCAACACGCTGCTTATGTTCACTAGTCATGCATGTACAGGATCAAAAATAAAAGTCTCTCTCCCCAGAGGCAAGTATTTTTAACCATTTGTACTTTACTTCTAGTGGTTAGTTTCAGCTCGGAAAATTATCTTCTTGGAGCATTTTTCCTTAATTGTCAGTTTTGAAGAATGTATTGATTAGCTTTCTATGACATTAGCTCTGGGTCCACTTCTTGATCCTTCAGAACTGTTACTGTGTATCACCACATCCAGCTCTCCTACCACACACCCATGTTCTAAAAGCTCTCTAGTTGCATCAGATATGGACGCTATCTCTGGCTATCTTACTTTACAAGCTAATAGCATCTGTCCCTTTGCCCCCCTCCAAGCTTTCTCTTTTCAAAATTCACAACTTTGACGCTCTTGTCTGTATTCATAACCTTTATTCGTTTTATCTCTAGGATAAAAATCAATAAAGAATGCTTGCTGAGCGTGGTGATGCACTTATGATTCCCGTAATTGGGAGGTAGAGGCAGAAGTATCAGGAACACAAAGTCACCCCTGGATATATAATAGCCCATCTCAGAAAAACACCAGAAAAGAATATTCACATTAGGATCAGGACTGCTTAGTTCAATACAACCAAATTTCTTTCCTGAAGGCTTAATGTCACAATCCCACAAGCCGTAAAGAATAAAGCTTTTAGCATGAAGATCAAAAGAGCTGTTTTAATTCACACCCAGCCACCAAATCATGGCATCACTTCCTTGTACACTTCACTGGACCACGAATCTTTAATCTCTGAATATTTTTCCTCACTGAGATAACAGTTTCATTTCACCGTATTCTTAATGTCATCTAACTTCATAATTATCCCAACTGCTGCCTTGCAGCCATTCACATTTGCTTGCAGTATTGAGATTGCCAACCTTCCAACCTACTTTTCACAGATGCATTACAGGTGGCTGCATCGTGTGCAATACTGAGAAATGCCCCCTCCCTCCCTTCATCTCTCCCTTCCTTCATTTCCAGTCTTGCATGCCAGGATGAATTGCCAAGAAAGTTTCTCAAAGTCGTTTATCCATTTGTAAACCTATTTGAGTCCTTAAGGACCCTGACACCTAACTTGTGACTTAGTAAAATACAAGCTTACTTCCCCTCAGTCCCTCAAAGGCCGTGCTCTGGTGTCTTCCCATCCACTGTTGCTGGGATGGAGTTGACACTCAGCAAATCCACACTCCTTCTAACCCACCTGCACCACCTCATTCTGGAATGCACTGTTTTCAATCAACTCATTATCTGTCTTTATTTCTCCCTCTTTCCTTCTCTCTTCATCCTTCTTATTCCACAAAAGCGGGCACTTGGTTGATGGCAGATCTGACCCTCTGCTGTTATGAAGAAATGTGGTGATTTCTTATTAAATAAGTGGCGCTGGATTTACTGTATATCCACATAAACAAAGTCAATGTTGACTTCAGTCTCACACCACATACAAGAGTCACAAAGAAAAATAGATGCTGAGTGCAGTGTAGATCTAAATGCGAGTGATGGAAGAAAGAGAGGGACATAGAAAGACATCTTTATGATTTGTTTTGTATGTAAGAAAATATTTTTACAATTGAACATCAAGAGTACAATCCGCAAGAGGTAACACTTGCCTGGGAATTAAGATACATACCCAGATTACCAGCACAGAGGCAGGAGGATTGCAAGTGCAAGACTGATCTGAGCTATACATCAAAACCCTGGCTTAAAAGGGATTTATAAACTGAACAATAATAGAAATACAAGTTTTAAGTAATCTAAAAGTAAATAAAATAAAAGGACAAACAGAATGGGAAAAGATAATTGCAAGATGTATAATCAGCAAAATGTCCATATCCAAATATATAAAGGACATCTGCAGCTCTCTTAGACAGAGAAAAAACTCCCAAGGGGAAATACAGATGGTTCTTGAAGAAGAGGGCCCCTCCAAAGAGTGTGCTGTAGCCAATATGCAATACGGAATACAGCATGTTCAGCAAGATAAATTTCAAACTAAACTGCCTTGGAGAACTTGTAAAGATGCACACATGCCCTCTGATGCAGCAATCCCACTCATCGGCAGATATATAAAAACACAACCATCTGTATCCACAAGCTCACACAGTATGTAGAGCAGGCTCTTTCACAACAGCCCTTCCATGTTTACCTGTGGATGATAAACAGTGCTATTACAGCCATGAAAGGCTGAATCTCAGACAGTGTTGGACAAAAGCAGCCAGCTGCAATGACGATATCAGTTCATTTACACAAAATCCAAATGCTGGACAAACTCATATTAGAGATTAAAAGGCAAGAAGGTTAACAGGAACCAGGAGGAGTCACTAGGTGAACTTCCAGGGTGCTGACATTGTTCCCTGCCTTGATTAGTGATGGTTACACGGGCCTTTCTTCTGTGACAAATAACCGGCATTCTCACAATTTGCGCCCTATTTATATTTATCTTCTTACACAGAGAAATATTTTTTAGTCAAAGGTATTCGATGCCTTTGACATTGAACATGCCTGTATCACAATGGCATGGTCTCCTCTTCTAGAAACGATCGATGAACAACAAAGAAAACAAGTGTCTTAGTTAGAATTTCTACCGCTGTGACAAAACACCATGACCAAAAAAACAAGTTGGGGAGGAAAGGGTTTATTTGACTTTATACTTCAGCATTGCTGTTCATCACTGAAGGAAGTCAGGACAGGCACTCAAACGGCAGGAACCTGGAGGCAGGAGCTGATGCAGAGGTCATGGAGGAGTGCTGCTTACTGGCTTGCTTCCCCTAGCTTGCTCAGCCTGCTTTATTATCAAAACCAGGACCACCTGCCTAAGGATGGCACCACCCACCATGGGCTGGGTCCTCCCCCAGTGATCACTAATTGAGAAAAGACCTTACAGCTGGATTTCATGGAGGCATTTCCTCAACCAAAGCTCCTTCCTCGCTGATGACTCTAGCTTGTATCAAGTTGACACACAAAACCACCCAGTAAAACAAGTAACAGCCTACAGTTCAATTTGGAAGAGAGGAAATCTCAAACCACAAAATGTGGAGAGTCATTTCCAAAGCAGATGCCATCCAATAGAGAGCACAGATAAGGAGGTCAAGGGTGACACTGAGCTGTAAATCCTAGAAAGAAATTGATGATGAAGAGCAGGACTGTGGGGCTAGTGAAGCAGTTTTGCTATTCATAGTATTAAAAAAAAATGAATGTAATGTGATAATCCAAAAACTATAATACAGCCTTTCCAAGTAAAAATGGAAAGCCAATGAAGTATCATATAGCCCAGCGGTTCTCATCCTTCCTAATGCTGCGACCCTTTAACACAGTTCCTCATGTTGTGGTGACCCCCGACCATAAAATTATTTTCTTTGTTACTTCATAAGTGTAATTTTGCTGCTATTATGAATCGCAATGTAAAGTTTTAGAGATAGAGGTTTGCCAAAGAGGTCTCAACCTACAGGTTGAGAATCACTGATACCGAGTGAGTTGTAGTGCATTGGCCAGAGACATGCATTCCCAACCTAGACACTCATGCAGCTTTGCACCAGTGACTACCCAATGCTTATCCTGAGGTCTGAAGATCTGCAAGTCCTGTTTGCAGTAATTGTCCCTGAGTGAAAGCTCAGTCAACCCCACTGTGACACTGTAAAACGGTCAGACATAGTGGCTTAAAGACAGAGCTGAGGAGCTGGGCCGTGGTGGCGCACGCCTTTAATCCCAGCACTCGGGAGGCAGAGCCAGGCGGATCTCTGTGAGTTCGAGGCCAGCCTGGTCTCCAAAGCGAGTTCCAGGAAAGGCGCAAAGCTACACAGAGAAACCCTGTCTCGAAAAACCAAAAAAAAAAAAAAAAGACAGAGCTGAGGAACAGAGAATCCCTCCCTACCTCTGCAGCAGAATTACACATTCGAATGACACATGGCTCCCATTTACTGATGTGGTTCATCTGAGGTTTCACTTGAGTTTGTCTAATAATATCAGCACCAAAACCTCCGACAAGATCTCTCTTTATGCCAGCGTCGGCAAGAAAGCAAAGTGCTCAGAGCACGGAAGGACTCTGTTTCAACCTAACAGTTGATGGTGGAGTATGCCACCATTTGCAGGATGGCACCAGGAAGCAGTAAGGTGCGCCTTAATGGGAAGCTAGGAAGGGAGACAATATATTGCCTCGCTGTCTTTGTGTTCTTCATGTGAAACAAATAAATTAATTAAAATGCCAGTTTCGTTTAAGTCTCCCCTGCTTGATGAAGCAGTACAAGTCATTAAAGCTATTAACCATCCACTCTTTTTTTCATAGTCTGTGTAATAAAACATGAAGAGTAGGCGAGGCCCCTCCCTCTGCTGTATGAGTAGGCACAAGCACGGTCCCAGAGTGGCAGCTGAATGTGCCCCCACCCCACCCTCATGGAACACCTTGAAAAGAACCACTGACAAGCTACAAGGTGAGATCAGGCATAGGTAGGTGGAAACATCTGAAAAATGAAGACATCCCCTGGGCTTCAAGGGAAACATAAATGCCAGGATTGGAGCCGGTGAGAAACAGTCAAGTTTTCAAGTGGAAATCCTGAACTTGAGGAAGTTTATACACACCACTAAGGATTTTCCAGGACTTAGAGTTTTCTGAGAGGAATGGTGGTAGTTTCAGTTTACAGGGTTTGGTGTTGGCCAAGGAAGTAGACCAGTGTTCAGATGTTCTCGCCACTCCAGGAACCAATGTTTTCCAAATGCTTAAGCTGTCCCCGGCACCCTGAGCTGCCCTCGGCTCCTTAGCCCTCTGTCTGGTCAAAGAATTCAGAGACACACAGAGTGCCATCTAGAAGACAGACAGATGGAGGTTTTTACAGAGTCAAGTGGAGTACTCTCGACAGGGAGGACAGGCAACAGCCACTGACCACTGCGGAGGAGAGCACTCCTGGATGTCAATCAGAGAAGCCACCGTATTAGCTACATTTTTACGTATGCTTTATAGTATTTCTTTAAGTCCCTAAGTTAGAAGGCTTTCCTGGGGCGGAGGTGGGGGAGGCAGGTGTTCCTATTCAGATGACTGGCCTGGCAATCAAGTAACAGAGCCACTTAAAAGATTCTTGTTGCTGGGAGGTGGTGGCATGGGCCTTTAATCCCAGCACTCGGGAGGCAGAGGCAGGCAGATCTCAGTGAGTTTGAGGTCAGCCTGTTCTACAGAGTAAGTTCCAGGACAGCCAGGACTGCTTCACAGAGAAACCCTGTCTCAAAAAAACAACAACAAAAATAAGATTCTTGTCAGGTTATGGGCATCAATGAGACCCAGAGTTGTCCCTCCAGCTTCCTGCTGTTGGTGAAGTAACTTACACTTTACCAATCCTTTCCTAATGGTCTTATTGTCTTCACCCTTCACTGGACAAAGGCCTATTAACAACCCTGGGGCCCAAACTAACACCAGTCCCCTATAAAACCCCACAGTAATGGTGCATCTTTATTTCCCAGATCACATATTTGATAACTGGGTCTCCAGGAATTAGATAACATCTTCATTTCTCTGAAAGATGGAGCATGACAATCAGGCCCCAAATTGACCTGTTAAAAAGCTTGGTCAGGTGACTCATCTTACCTAAAAAGCAATTCCAAGCAGCTTTCCTCGAGGTCCACAGAGGTCCTCACCAGCTCTGGCCTAAGCACTTTGGTGTCCTTTATGGCACCCTTTTCTAAATTCAGATCTGTTCCCAGATGACAAAGGCCAGCTCTTAAGCCAATTTACTTCTAGAGTCAATGAATTCCAACAGACTATCAAAGGACATGGTTCCAAAGACAGCCAAATCCACCAGAAAAGTAAGAGAAGTCTCTCTTCCTACTGGGAGAACATGTACTAATTGAAACCTACAGGAAGGACCTCGGGTCCAACAGTTAACTCCTATTTGAAAAGGCTCTTCGCCCATGCTTTTATTTCCTACGGTCATCAAAATCCTGGGAACTGACCACTGAACTCATCACTCTCCAGTTAAACCTTCGTAAGAAAACCCTCCAAGAAAACAGCCCCTATCCTGGAGTGAGGACTGAAACTCATCCAAATGGGACCTGTCAATCACCTGGACAGAAAAGCCCCTTCACGTAAGCTCTCCACTCTGGACGCTTTAGAAATAGATAAATCCTGCCTAAAACTGTAGGCTGACACAGTTTGGCCACTGTTCACTCCACCTCTTGAGACTTTTCCTCCACAGTGATCCCTTCAGCCACCACCTACTCTCCTCATAGGGCAGTGTTTCTCAACCCCTGGGTCACGACCCTTTGGGAGTTGAACAACCCTTTCATAGGGGTCACCAAGAGCATCAGAAAACCCAGATGTTTCATTATGATTCAGAACAGTAGCAAGATGATATTAATGAAGGAACAACAAAATAATGTTATGCTTGGGGGTCACCACAACATGAAGAACTGTGTCTAAGGGTCACAGCATTAGGAAGAAGCACTGCCTTGGAGTGTCCCACTTTATCTTGAGGGAAACTCTACCTACTTTCCTCACTATGTTCCACATATTCTCTCAATTCTGTCAACAGAGGTAGCAAGGACTAGGGAGCTCGTGGGAGACCAAGGAGCGAGATCTATGAGATAACATATGGTGTTACAAATCCCATATGAGCTAGAGGTCCACACAGCCGGCAAGGTGGACCGATACACTTTAATGCATGATAGCAGAGAATGAAAAGTGATGTGGTTTCAGAAAATACCCCACAGTTAACGACCCTTCCCCGCAAAACACCACCACCCCCAGCACTGCTTTGCATACAAAGAATATAATGATTTGAAGAGGCTCTTTAAATACTCGGCGTTTCCTAACTGTGTATCTCTGGGAGGCGAGGTTTTCTTTACTTACTTCAGTGAAAACATTATGTTGCTGCAGATTGACATCAGAAGGTCGGAGAGTTCAACTCATTTTTAGAAAACCAGATATTAGATGAATTTGTAATAGGTTATTTCTGCTAACTCGTGGTAGATTTATTAATGATCTCCTTAAATTAATAAACTTTAACTTCCAGTTTTAATTTCTAGCATAGCTTTATTACCTCCATAGTGATAGATCTAATTTCTTTGCCTTTATAAAAAATTTGAGCAAATTATATTTTTTCCAGACAGTTATAAATTTTATAGAGCTATGAAATTTATTCTCTTGGAGTAGAATAAAAACAGATCTGTAATAATTTAATTTTTCACTGTCAATAGTTACATTTCTGTTGATATTTACCACTTATGAGAAATATTTTATAATTACTTTTCCTAAAATATTAATTTGACTAATAGTAAGCTCTCTCTCTCTCTCAATCATAACATATTTATTTACTATTTTTGTTTCCTAATCTATTATATACATACTGTAAGATGGTTTTATAAAATCCAATATAATTTTTACAGTAATGAATTTAAGTTATTTATATTATGACTAGTCTCCTTTTATTTAGATATATGACTAAAGTTGTGATATTTAATGTCACAAAGGGAAATTAAGACCAGATCAATTTTGGTTCAATGTACAAAATCTTTTTCTGACTAAAAGGTGACAGTTTTTTCTCTTTCTGATCTACGGATGTTAGAAACAATTATTAAGATGGAGTTATGCTAAAAGCACCTTCAGGAGGAGTAGGGAAGGGAGTGGAGGAGTCCCTCCTGCCCTGCCCTGAGGAGTATCTCTTTGCAGCTGTTGCTATGAGCCCCAGCCAGAGCTTCCTGTCTTCCTCTAAGACAGCCGTGCTAAGTTCCCTGCACCATTTACTTGGTGTGAGATCTAACCTGGTTATAACTCTTGTTATAACCAGAGTGAGTTTCTGACTCCTCCCAAGTAGATCCATTTCAGCACTGCTTCTGCTCTGACCAGTGGGCAGAATATTTTTAGACCCCCAACTCAAGGACCAACCTATGATAAACCCCAACTCCATGCCATTGGCTAGGTTCCATTTTCCCTCCCTGTGGGGCTCTTTTACCCAGCAGGCAGCAAAGTCTGAGCCCCACCAATAAGGCTGGATTCTAGCTCTGCCCCATCAAGGCCTCTGGCTACCCCTGCTTAAAAAAAATACTCCATTTTACCTTGAGAACATGGCTGGGTTTTTCTGCTGTCAAGCTCAGCCATGAATTCAAACAAATTCTGTTCCCTTCTTTGCAGAACTGCTCTATGCTTGAGTTAGAACGGGCAGGAGGAGCTTTCAAATCAGTTAAATCCCTTCGATAGATTGACTTTAAACTAAACAGCAGCTCTGGGTTAAGTCCTGTGGAGTGTCTTCTCACTCCAACATGATGCTTAACAACACCGCCCAGGCTGGGTAGATGAGGGACTAAACTAGTAGAGGAAGGTGGCTAGATTTCATTACCTCAGCATCCTGTCTCCTTTGTAAAGATGTGCATTGCTGATGCTCTCCCTGGATTTCTCCTACAGGATATGGAACCTGTTGTTATCAGCTAGTGGTCCAGCCTTTGGGCTCTCTGCTGTTGTGAGTCCCTGGCTGTGAGGGCCCTACTAGGGGTATGTAACTCTGTTTTCTCTGGGTCTCTGACAGACACCTCTTTCTGCCCATCTTCCAGAAGATGGCTTCCCACTGCTATCTCCCACGTATCATCTCGCTTTTTCTTTTCCATTGTGACTACACTTAGTATAATATTTATTACCTAAAAACTGATCATGCTGACAGTACCTCGGCACTGTCTTTTCTCATCTTTCCTTTTTTTTTGTTTGTATGTGTATGTATGTATGCATGGTGAGCATGCATATGTGGATGTTCACAGATGCACGCCTGTGTACCTGTATGTGGAAGACAAAGGTTGGTGTTGGATATCTTCTTTAGTCAATAGCCATTTTATTTACTGAGCCAGAGTTTCTTCTTGAACTCGGAGCTTGCTGATTTGGCTAGTCTATCTAGCTGGCTTTACCTGAAGATCCCATATGTACTTCCAAAGTGCTGGGATTACAAGTGGGTCACCACAGGCACCCAGTGTTTATGTGGGTATTGGGGACCCACACTCACTGGGCCTCACACTTGTAAAGCAATCTCTTTAACTTCCAAGACATTTATCCAGGGCCCTTATCAAATTTAAATGATCAATGAGGTATCTCTCCAGTGGAAGTTCTGGGCTTATGTAGTCATTGGACCAGGACGACTCTGCTGTACTGCGATTGGTTCTCATCATGCCTCAGTAACTGTACATAGATGCACACACACACACACACACACACGCATCCCTCCACTATTCTAGCACAAGTGAATCTCTTTCTGTCCCATAGGTAAATGATGTAACTGTCTGGGACTTGAGTACAAAATGCATCACTCCATTTTCCTGCTACTAATTGTGCCATGGAGGAATAAGAGAATGAGATAGTTGTAGAGAAATAGAGTCCCTGTGTTTAGTTGGTGTTGAGTTTGTCTCTGAACAAAGACCAAGTGAGAAAGGGAAGGACAAGACCCATTCCTTCAGGCAGGAAGATCAGCTGTGTTTCAGGGGACAAGGCACATACTGAGCACCAACAGCTCTGCTCCACAGGTCTCTGTAGTCTTGACAGGGAGTTCATCAACATGGCCTGCATTTGAAGCTTTCTGTATCTCATGTGCATTTAGCTGGAAGAGGCTGCATCTGGGACCACTAATCCAAAATGGTACTTTTAATTTAAAGTGTCTTACAGAATTTAATATTTTTTATCCCTGCTGAATTAATATTAAGGCCACAAGAAAAATCAAGACTAGAAGATTGTGTATATTTGAACATAACTGCAAAGTTAGCATCTAATAAATGTTCTCATGCTGAATCTAAACATGGTCCTACATTGCCAGTGCCATCATTTTGGGGTCTACAAGACAATGTGCAGAATGTTCAACAAATGGGACCAAGCATTCTTCTGGGATTTTTCAATGTCCTATGAATGCCTATAATTGCTCTCAGGTCCTGGCAAAGAACTCTGGAGTCCAACTTCCACAGGTGTCTGTTCTGGCACTACAGTTCAGGTCTTGAATTGCTTTGTCAAGAACATCTGATTCCCATTCCATCTGGTACTGATTCGCGTCTGTCCTATAATACACTATTCCCAGGAGAAAAGAATGCTCCCAGTGAACTCCTGTACCATCCTGATTGTTCCCAACTTTCCACAAAAGACATTCATTTAGCTTCTGGTGTATTAATCCTGCTTTTATTAGTATGGTTTTCTAAAAGACAGATTTGTATATTTCAATGTGTATGCCTGTTCTACTGCCCATGACTAGAGGCTCATGGAAGGTTAAGACCTGCTTCCTGGGTGTGTTTGTTCCATGACTCCCCTCTGATGGACATAAGCATCTGGTGCAGGACTTGGGGTATAGCTCAGTGCTGAAGTAGATACTTAGCAAACTCAAGACTCTGGATTCCACCAATAGCACAGCCAAGGAGTGGGAAGGAAGGGAGAGAGGCAAAGAAATATCTGGTACTGCTCTCTGCACACAAAACGATGAATACCGTTCATTACCTCGTGTGTAGATGAATACTAATATTGTTTAAAGCTAGATTACTGAGGTTTTCTTCTGGATGCTAATTTATGCTAATGAGGAGGAAATCAAACAAGTTTTATTTGTTGTTGTTGAGAGATTTTTCCCTTTAGCAAGTCATTTTAATATGAACTTCATGGCCATCTGTGTATTTGTGGAAATCAGGTGGGAATTCAGAACTTCCTTCCAACCCAAATACAGAAATGAGTGAAGTCACCAACATGCATTAATTATCAGCCTGCCAGGAAAAGACTGCAGGGCAAGATTAATATTCTTTATGCAAGGTAAAATGAAAACAGATTATACTTTCCAACCGAGCAATTTCATAGTTAAAATAATAAAGAAGTGTTAATGGTCTAAAACAGAAACTAAGGAAACTAGAATGTGTGCTAGGAAGGCTGTCCACATAGAACAACAACAACAACAACAAACAATGAAGCTAAGACAAAAATGACTCAACTAGACTGACTGATTTCCGTTGGTTTAGAGAATACCATCCTCTACATGGATATATTGTGTATCCATGGCTGACATCATTAGTTGGTCCTGACAACAACTCTTCCTGTCTTTCTGTGCAGGTGTACATGGTTCTGCACTTGGTGAGATAGTGTAGATTATTATCCAATGACATTCACAGACATCTCACCCCTTCTACAGGCAGAGCACATGTCCCTACCCTACTCACACTGAACACTGCTATGAGCAGCAGGGTGGGATGGTAAGAGAGGCCATCAGTAAGCCTGTGTGATCTGACCTCTGGCTCTTGCCCCTGTGGGAGACCAGCTCCCACATTTTTATGACAGGGAACTCTTGAGGAGAGAGGGATAAGATATTGAGGTAGAAATACAGAGGTAGAAGGATAGAGGAGAGAGAAACATAGAAACACAGGATAGCCTCGGGAGGGCCTGGATCATTATCCACTGGCTCCTTCTGTCGCTTCTAAAGGGCTATTTATAGGAATGCCAAGGGGTGGAGCAAAGACCTCCCCCTAGCTCAGTCAAGTGTAGACACTTTCAATCACCTAGTAACCATGTGCATGGTCAAGCAATCTTCTAATGCAGCCCTTCTGGGTAAAGGAAGCTCAGATCTCACTAGGAAACCTCTTTTGGGCATCTGCATGCCCTGTGAATGGAACATGCTTTGGGTAGCCATGAGCCCTGCAGGCTAGAGCACATAGCAGATGCTCATGGAGCATGTCTGAGCCCCATCTGCTGCCTGAGGCAGAGTACAGGAGAAAAATAAAGATGTTCTCAGTTGAAAGGCACTGAGGGGTGCTCAGTCCATCTTAGATGATCCTTATATGTTATCCCTAAAAGTGAAGACCACAAGGAAAGGAGAAGAAAAAAGTAGACCTGTCATCCAGAATTCATGAGTATCTGATGGAAGAAGAGGTAACTGTGGTGGTATTTTACTTGTACTGAAATGTGATTTTAATTGCATGTTAATAAATAAAGTTGTCTGGGGGTCAGAGCTATCAGAGCCATAGCAAGTATGTGGCGGCGGTGGCGCACGCCTTTAAGGACCTGGAGGGTGGTACATTCAGGCAGTGACGAGGCAGTCACATGTTTGGGTTTACAACCAATGAGAAGGCAGAACAGGAAGACTTTAAAGACAGACACACAGGAAGTAGGTCCTTTTCGGAGAGCTCTCTTGGCTGAAGAGGATCCCTGAATCAGGAAGGGTGAGGCTCTTAGCTCTGACCTCTTGGCTTTCTTCTCTGAATTGGCTCTGTGTTTCTTATTTAATAAGACCGTCGGTTACATCTACATTTGGCGCCCAACGTGGGGCGAATCCATTAAAAACCGCTTAACTTGGCTTGGCGGCAGGTCCGGTCTCCCGCCAGGGCAGCCGGCAGGTCCCGTTTCCCGCCAGGGCGGCCGGCTCCCTAGCCCGGGCCCAGGTCGGCTTGGCCTCAGGCCGGACTAACTTTGAGCTACTTGCTTAAAGCCGGTGCTACAGACAACTCAGGCCTGCCCTGCCGAACAGGGCCCCTGCCTGTAAAGCCAACACACGTGGTTGGAGCTTAAGGTAGCCAGAGCCAAGGCTTGACTAGGCTCAAGCGGGAACACGTGGCTGGATTCAAGTTCTTAGGCAGAACTTGTAGCTACGGTTCTTGCGTTCTCTCTCTCTCTCTCTCTCTCTCTCTCTCTCTCTCTCTCTCTCTCTCTCTTTCTCTCTCTCTCTCTCTCTCTGGATTCACACCTTGGACACTAGGAGGCTGTTTTGAAATTCCCTCGGATTGGTACTGTTCTACAAGGACTTGGTAAGTCACTTAACATATCGAATATTTTAAAGGAAACTATTTAAAAGAGAAATTTTTTTCCACATTTAAAAAAAATGGGTTTTCTGTGTTCATTGGAAGAAAATTGGGCTTTGTTTGCAATTTTAGACAGTCTGACAATGGAACAGCTATATGAGAAGATTAATGTTGACCGAATTATGCATTTTATTACTATGCTTATTCTCATTTTACTATTTAAAAAGATAGTCAATTTAAGTGCCAGGATGACAGCTTTAGAAAAACTTGATAAACCTGTAAAAACTCAGACAGAAGAAACTAACAGTGAAGTTGCTTCAAGATTGGATCATAGGGTTACAGAAAGAAAGTCTGTTTTCACACAGTCACCCTTAGTTTGTCCAGTAACCGTACAGCAGTTGCCTGATCAAATGACTACACAAAATATTTGGGCTCCAATTGAAATGTTAGATTTACGAAGGTTTAAGGAGGCAATAGTATCTTATGGCATGCATTTCCCATATGTAAAGCAAATGTTAAACTCTTGGTCAACATATAATAGGATTGTACCACAGGATTGGCGGGAGCTGGCACAAGCTGTTCTTGAACCCAGTCAAAGGCTTCAGTGGCTAACTTGGTTCAAGGATGAAGCTAAAACCATAGAAAAACAGTGGAGGGATAAAGGAATACAAGTCTGCCAGGATCAGCTTATTGGAGGTCAATATGCTTCAGCACAAGCACAATGTTTATATGATGTCCAAACCCTAATTTTATGTCGAACAGCAGCCTTGAATGCATGGGACAGAGTTGAAGAACCAGGAAAAAAAACTGAGTCATTTACAAAGGCTGTACAAGGCCCAAAAGAATCTTTCACAGATTTTTTACAAAGACTGGCTTCAGCAGTAAAAAGAATGGTCCTGGATTCAGAAGCTAGTAAGATAATAATTGAAACTTTGGCCTTTGAGAATGCGAATGCAGCATGCAAAACAATAATCAGGCCATTAAAGGCAAGATCTGCACCTTTGGAAGATTGGATTAAAGACACGGTTAATGTTGAAGCTCATGAGCATGATGATACGTGGGTAGGAGAAGCAATTTCAAGAGGTTTGAGGAATGTTAGATGTTTTGGATGTGGAAAGCAAGGACATTTGAAAAGGGACTGTAAACAGGTCATTCCTAGAAACAATGTTTCTTCAAGGAACAATGGCAACAGACTGCCCCTTCCTTCTGGAGTATGCAGAAGGTGTGGTAAGGGAAAACACTGGACCAACGAATGTAAATCAACAAGAGACAGACAGGGTAATCCTTTACCTCAGTCTTCGGGAAACTCCCAGAGGGGCCTCATGCAGGCCCCAATAGCAAATCCAGTTCAAACCTTTCCTGCAGTCGTAGAGGAAACCCCTACTCAGAGCAATTAAATAATCAAAAGCCTATTGGAATAAGTCATGCTGGTCAGGATGATGAAACAGAGAGAATAGAAAATTCAGGAGAAAACATAAAGAAAATTTTTTGGCAAACTTCTATTAATGAACAAAGACCAAAATTATCGATAAAAATAAATGGTGTTTTGTTGTCTGGTCTGGTAGACACAGGTGCGGACGTTACCATAATTGCACCAGAATTTTGGGATCCAATTTGGCCTCTTCAGGAGGTAAACATTCAACTGTTAGGAATTGGGAAATTATCTCAGGTGAAACAGAGTGCAAGATGGCTCGAATGTATAGGTCCAGAAGGACAGAGAGCAAAATTAAAACCATATGTGGCTAACATAGCTATGAACCTGTGGGGTCGAGACTTGTTACAACAATGGAATACTCAGATTAACATCCCTCCAATCTCAGAAACAAATCATAAACTAGCACATGTTTCTGAGAGAAATATTAGAAGGCATTATTCTGAGTGGTCACCAGCCATCCATATTATACAAGAACAGGGCACAACAACTGATGATCTTCCAAAAACAACAACAGCTCTACCTTTAAAATGGTTAACAGACAAGCCTGTATGGGTCCAGCAATGGCCTTTAACAACAGAGAAACTCCAGGCTTTAGAAGAGCTGGGGGAAGAACAGTTAAATGCTCCGCATATTGAAGAATCAACCAGCCCTTGGAATTCTCCTGTATTTGTTATTAAGAAGAAATCTGGTAAATGGAGAATGGTAACAGACCTTAGAGCAATTAACAAAGTAATTCAGCCAATGGGCTCTCTACAATCTGGAATTCCTTTGCCTACTCTGTTACCAAAAGGATGGCCTCTCATAGTTATTGATTTAAAAGACTGTTTCTTTTCAATACCCTTACAAGAAAAAGACAGAGAAAGATTGGCTTTCACAGTGCCTACTTACAATAATTCTCAACCAGTTAAAAGATTTCAATGGAGAGTCCTCCCACAAGGAATGTTGAATAGCCCAACTCTGTGCCAATATTTTGTACAAAAGCCATTGGAAGTGATACGTAAAAAATTTTCTAAATCTATAATTTATCATTATATGGATGATATTTTACTAGCTGACTCAAATGCAGATACTTTAGAAAGAATGTTTGAAGAAGTAAAGAAAATTTTGCCTTGCTGGGGATTACAAATTGCTCCTGAAAAGATACAAAGAGGAAATTCTATTAATTATTTAGGATATAAAATAGAGCTACAAAAAATTAGACCCCAAAAGGTGCAAATTAGGAGAGATCGACTACAGACTCTTAATGACTTTCAAAGATTATTTGGAGATATTTCTCATCTAAGAACTATTGTTGGGGTAAAAAATGATGAACTGCATAATTTGTTCAAAACCTTAGAAGGTGACAAGGACTTAAATAGTCCAAGAGAATTATCACCTGAAGCTGAGAAAGAATTGGCCTTGGTAGAAAAGAAAGTACATGAAGGGCACGTGGATCGTATTGATCCAAAGCTGGATTGCATTTTGGTTATTTTACCTTCTAGGCATTCTCCAACAGGAATATTAATGCAGAGGGAAGATATTATATTAGAATGGATATTTTTACCAAATAAACCAAATAAAAAATTAAAAACTTATGTGGAAAAAATCTCTGACTTGATTTGGAAAGGAAAATTGAGACTTCGTCAATTAGCAGGAATAGACCCAGCAGAAATTGTCGTACCTTTAACTAAGGAGGATATTGAAAAATTATGGACAGAAAGTGAACCTTGGCAAAGAGCTTGCAGTAATTTTTTGGGAGAAATTAACAGCAAATATCCCAAAAGCGATAGAATTGATCTTATAAAGAGAGCTGATTGGATCTTGCCTCGAATTGTACGGGAAAAGCCCATATCTGGAGTTCGTACATTTTATACAGATGCCAACAAACAAGGAAAGGCAGGTTACAAATCAGAAAATTTAAGTAAAGTGGTTCAAAGTCCTTATAATTCAGTTCAAAAATCAGAATTGTATGCTATTCTGTTGGTATTAATGGATTTTTCAGAACCTCTCAACATAGTTACTGACTCTCAGTATGCTGAAAGAGTAGTATTACATATTGAGACTGCAGAATTTATCCCTGATGCTTCAGAATTAACTTCACTATTTATTCAATTACAAGATACAATCAGGAAAAGGAGTCATCCTTTATATATAACTCACATTCGATCCCATACTGGTCTGCCAGGCCCTCTAGCACAAGGCAATGATGAGATTGATAAATTATTGATAGGAAATGTGCTGGAGGCCTCAGAATTTCATAAAAAACATCATGTCAATAGTAAAGGTTTAAAAAAGGATTTTTCCATAACCTGGCAACAAGCCAAAGAAATAGTAAAGAAATGTCCTACTTGTTCCTTCTACAATCAAACGCCATTACCAACAGGATGTAACCCAAAGGGTACTCAAAGGAATGAAATCTGGCAGATGGACGTGTTTCACTTTGCAGAATTTGGAAAACTGAAATATGTACATCACACTATCAATACTTATTCAGGATTTCAGTGGGCAACTGCTTTGAGTTCTGAAAAAGCTGATTCTGTAATCACTCATTTGCTCGAAGTTATGGCCATCATGGGTATACCTGCACAAATCAAAACTGATAATGCTCCATCATATGTCTCTGTTAAAATGAAACAGTTTTTTGCTTATTACAATATAAAGCATATTACAGGCATACCACATAATCCTACAGGTCAAGCAGTTATAGAAAGATCAAACAGAACTCTAAAGGATATGCTAAATAAACAGAAAGGGATAACCAAAACCCCCAGAAACAGACTACATAATGCTCTATTAACTTTGAATTTTCTTAATGCCAATGAGAAAGGAACAACAGCTGCAGAGAGACATTGGATAATAGAAAAAACTACAGAATTAAATCAGCCTATATACTTTAAGGATGTGCTGACCTCAGAATGGAAACCAGGGTATGTGTTACGTTGGGGACGAGGTTTTGCTTTTGTTTCTACAGGAGAAGATAAGTTGTGGGTACCATCAAAATTGATAAAGGTTCGATTTGAACAAGAGAAACCTCTTAATTAGAGGAGGTGATAGTTCTTCAACCAGCATGAACATCCAATTTAAACTAACTTATACCAGTAACACATGTCTTTTCATTTAATCAGATAATAACTTGCCAAAAAGGAACATCCCCAAAATTAGTCTTGGGGAAAGGTTTTTGTTTTTGTCTTTTAGGAGAATGAAGGTTAAGGAATCTGAAGAACACTGGACAAATGAGACAACTGAAGAAAAGGGACAAATCATCTATCCCAGGAAACAGAGTGAAACGGCATATGGGTATATATTATCTAAAAAATTTTATGTCTTCCTAAATGTTTGTTTCTGCTTTTCTCTAAAAATTTAACACTATTGGTCTTCTAATAGTCCCAGTTCAATTAAAATTTAAAGCTGACTTTAGAGTTGGAGAATGGCTCTCTCCTTCTTTAAACTGAAGCATGTTGTTAAAAGGAAAATGCAAACCCCCTGTATCATGCCAGAATAAAAGAACCATCTTCTGCTATGGGACAGGAGAAAAGCCAAATTAACTAAGGGACTATTCTATTACTAATCTCAACTCTTTGATTCTATTCTGATTCTTTAAAACTTTTCTTAAAGTATAAATTTTATATCAAAATTTACAAGATTAATATATATAGATATATATACATTTTAACCTTTGTTAAGATATGAATGGTCATATAGAGTATTAATTAATTCTAGAAAAAAGGCTTCAATTAGCTGCATATATATGTCTTTGTGTTCGAGTCTCTTATCAGTTTTCTGCAGGAAATCACGGCCAGGCCTAACATCAACTGAAGTCTCCAAGAAGAAGTTGGGGCCCCACAACAACAACAATTCCACGTGGACAATAATAATGTCACTAAGCTAACAAACATCATCTACAGATCAGCTTTGAACTACAAGGTGCTCAGAGCAATTTTGAGATGACTAGCTGAGATGATCCAGTCTCAAAGACTACTTGAATAAAGACTTGAGATAAACCCTGAACTTTGGCATTATACACAGACTGGATAATGAAGGACATAGTTACCTTTCCTAGAATTTGACAATTAACCTAAAATTTTTCTTTCAGGATAAAGATAACTTCGCCCATACCCAGCAGGAAGCAATTTTAAGAATACGACGCCCACATTCCCAAAGAGGTGGTGTGGGGCAGGTGGTTTTTTGGTCTTTTTAATGGGTTTTGGGTCTGGAATAATTTTCATTGTTTAGGGGAGTTGGTTACAAGTTGTTGTCAAGGGTTAGGAAAAAGGCTAAGCAAAGGAGATTAGATTTAAGCTTCTTGTTTAAAAAAAAAGAGAAAGAAAGAAGAAGAAAAAGACAATTACTAGTTTTAAATACTTTACATTGGATTGGATTGTTTTATATTGTATACAAATTATATATATTGAAATTGATATTGTTAGAAAATGCTATATGTATATCTCTAATTGTACTTATACCGTTCATTTAACAATGCAATTTTCTGATCCTTGAATGTTATTATTACCAACTATTAGGATATAAAGAAATGAAAGTTAGTAGCTAGACATTACAATAGAACTTGTAGTCATATTAGATATGTTTTAAAAATTGAGCAGATATATTTTAGACAGGTCATCTTCAAACCCTTCAGAGATCTACAGAATATGGCATTTAAAATGTTTTAATAACTTAGAAATTTTTTCTTTTTTGTTATGATTATGAGACATGTCGGCTCCTGGCAGTACCAATCTACTTCAGAGAAAATATGGGCATTGAAGAAACTGTGTATGGAGTTAACTTTCATTGTGGCAAAAGTTAGCCACTGGACAACAAAGTATCCTTGAATCAACTGCTGACAAAATGGACAGACAGGACATGAAACAAAGGGCTACTGATTCTTGCCAAAACAAGTGTGGTTATGGCTTTATCAAAAGGCATCTTCTGAGGCCAGGACAATATGGCACCATCCCTGAAGTGGCCTTCGCAATTCAGAAAAGGTGCAGTGCCCTTTTCTTCGAAGGCAGCTGAATAGGCAGTGGGCCGATGGCTTCTGATGTGCAATGGAACAGCAGCTGAAACAGTTATTCTTGAAGAGTAACTAAGCTCACGCCTCGCAATAGTAAACTGGCATTTGACAGAGGGATGTGGAGAAGAACGGGATGCTAAGATGAAGCCATATATACACAGCCAAGAAGAATGGACAGCTGAATTAAAAAACCAACAACAATTTCCAGAATTTAAAATCCTGAATCATGACATGACACTAGTGGAATTCAGGTGTTTCTGGTACATGGACTGCTCTCACCCAATGTGAGGTTGAACTGATGACCTTGTGTACATCCTACTTCACAAATGAGTCTGTCAGATACGCTAAGCCTATAGGATGAAGATGATGCCCCAACACTGTGAAGAAACCTCAGGTGACTGTCCAGGCAGCTGGCTGTTTCTGTCAACTCACAAATTTTTTGGAAGTTGCTTGCATGCACTTTCTGTTTTTATTTTTGTTAGCTAATATTATTTCCTTCTTGGGTCTCTGAGGGAGTTGAAGATTAGGTAGTTATAGTTGAAGGTTAGTTAGTTATAGTTGAAGATTAATTAGGATAGAAAGTGAATTAGATACATTTTGGACTTAACAAAATAGGATAGATAATGAAATTATTTTCTCTGAATTCGTCAAATACAAATGGACTAGACATTGTTTAGACATTTATTACTTGTATATATTGTATATAGTCATTGTACTTTTGTATATAGTTTTTCTTTTGTTAGTTATAACCTTTTTCTTTTTTTTCTTTTTATTAAAATAGAAAAGGGGAAATGTGGTGGTATTTTACTTGTACTGAAATGTGATTTTAATTGTATGTTAATAAATAAAGTTGTCTGGGGGTCAGAGCTATCAGAGCCATAGTAAGTGCGTGGCGGCGGTGGCGCACGCCTTTAAGGACCTGGAGGGCGGTACATTCAGGCAGCGACGAGGCAGTCACATGTTTGGGTTTACAACCAATGAGAAGGCAGAACAGGAAGACTTTAAAGACAGACACACAGGAAGTAGGTCCTTTTCGGAGAGCTCTCTTGGCTGAAGAGGATCCCTGAATCAGGAAGGGTGAGGCTCTTAGCTCTGACCTCTTGGCTTTCTTCTCTGAATCGGCTCTGTGTTTCTTATTTAATAAGACCGTCGGTTACATCTACAGGTAACCATGCTGGAAGCAAGAGAAATGTGGCCAGTTCCACATTATTAGACTGTTCTGTGCAAGGCCAGAGGGATTGTCTCTAGTGAACTCATCTGTAAGGGTCTAGGAGAAGAGAGAACCCAGATAGAGGTGTGGGTAATAACCCACAGCCCAAGATAGCAAAATTCTACTAGGCATGAGAACGATAAAGTTTCCGTATAAGAAAGCTATCTAATCAACATTTGACCTCCCATGAAACATTGTTATGCTGGAAACAGTCTTGGTCACTGAATCATCTATAAGGAGCTTGGACAGACAGTGATGGGAGATTTGAGAGCATCACTGAAGGGAGATCTTCAGCAGAGAAAGCTGGTCCCTGAGGCTGTGAGGGGGCCACTACCACCTGGTTGGATTAAAGGGAAGATCTTCATCTCTTTTGCCTCTGTGCTTCACTCACACCAAAAAAACAACAAACAACAACAAGAAAACAGAGGCATCAGTCTTCCTGAAATATTTGGCACCCCCTTACCCCTTGGCACCTGTTTTTGGTGCTCAGTATATGAGAAATATTCAAAAAATATTTTTGACCAGTGGGTGAACAAATGCAAAAATGGATGTTAAGTGCATTCATATGTTGAGTCCACCATAGGTACATAAAAGTCATAAAAAACAGTAGTAAAGTTTAAACTCTATTCACCTGGCATTCATCAGTTCATTTAATAGATTGAATGCCTGGCATGTGCAAGTGATCATGTGCTCTTTTGTAGATGAAATAACATAGTGCAGATCCTGCTCTCGGGAAGCCGATGGTAACTTAATGAATGGATGACACACTTAAATACATTCACTCAAACAGAAACACAAATGTAAAATATTAATAAGACTAAAGAGCCCTAGGAGAGTGTGAGTCGGTGAATGTTTTAGGCTGGAGGATCACAGACACTCCCTCAAACAAAAAGTTACCATCTGACATGCATATATGCTAAGACAGACAATAGAAGATCATATCATTCCCAGAGTCCTGACATGCACAGCTAGCTGAGTAACATGTACACTCAGCTAGTGAACTGGCACATCCTATTTTGGCAACTGGCCCTGGGATCCTGGAGACTCCCCAAACCATCATCTCCTCGAAGCAAAAGGTCAACAAATCGCAACAATAAAGTCTTCAAAAGTTGGTTGCATGTTACACAGAGAAGAGTCTGGTAAGTTCTGTAGACATTCAAACATACCAAGTAGATAATCTGCATATGAAGAGAAAAGATCCACAGTGGCAAACTCTGGGATATTCAGCAATGCCATATGATTCACTTTGTCGGTTCTGGCATTCTTTTTTCCAATCAGGAGGTTGATGGCCAGCACGGCTTCACTGACCTGGAATGACACATTAGAATTCATATATTCCGTGTTATACAGGCAATGACTTGACTGTGCCTCTCTAAGTTGATGTGCTGGGAGTCTGATCCCCACTGTGGCACGAGGAGGAGGGAGAGCTTTTTAAAGAGATGATTAGGCCCTGAAGCATTGGTTGAGAGAGTAGTCATAGAATAAGTTCCTTCTTACAGGAGAAGCTATCTTCCCATTTGATTTCTGCTCCTGCCCTTCCACCTTCTGCCAGGCCAAGACCAGTTGCTAGCCCTTGATCTTGAACCTACCAGTCTCAAGCACTGTGAGTCAGTAGATCCATGTTTAACATGAATTACCCAGTGTGTACTGTTCTGTTGCAGCAGCACAATACAGACTGAGACAATAAACATGAAGACATGAATGCATAAAATAATATTTGATATACATTGGAAGAAAAAAATCACCATGTGAAAAAAATAGCATGTGATCCCTGACATGTGGAATATACAACACAGTCAAGCCAATTAATTGGTTAGCTTTGACAATTTAATTAATGCATAAGTCACTTTAAATAAGTTACATCACCCAGCTATGATATGCATTTGCCAAAATGTCGGACAGGTATACATGTATATCCAACATTTCATTAAGGGAAAATGGAAACAGTTGTGTCTGGTTACTAGAGATTATGAATGCTACACAGGTGTAGAGACTATTTGTAAAGTTTCCCAACAGACATGGTAGATAGAAATCCCTCCCCAAGTGTAACTCCTCCTTTCTCTCAAGCAGATCCATGGCTAGATCGAGGACATAGGGAAGAAATGGGGAAAGTCAACAGTGAAGGACACAGGGAAGACATCGGGAGAGTCAACAGTGAGGGACACAGGGAAGACACTGGGAGAGTCAACAGTGGAGGACACAGGGAAGACATCGGGAGAGTCAACAATGGAGGACACAGGGAAGACATCGGGAGAGTCAACAATGGAGGACACAGGGAAGACATCGGGAGAGTCAACAGTGGAGGACACAGGGAAGACACTGGGAGAGTCAACAGTGGAGGACACAGGGAAGACATTGGGAGAGTCAACAGTGGGGGACACAGGGAAGACATTGGGAGAGTCAACAATGGGGGACACAGGGAAGACATAGGGAGAGTCAACAATGGGGGACACAGGGAAGACATTGGGAGAGTCAACAATGGAGGACACAGGGAAGACATCGGGAAAGTCAACATCCACACACTAACCTGTGCAGCAGCTCGTATTGCAATCCAGGCCAGTGAGCTGTAAATCTCAAATCGATTTGCTATTGGTTCTTTAATAAAACTGTGCCTTTTGGGAAGAGGCTAAAATAGTAAATAGAAAGCACTTTAGAATAAAGATATCTCAATGTTTCTTGACAAACCTCATCTTCTCCAGATGACATATTAGTAGAATAATATGCAGCCATCAAGAAGTATAATGTATTATTACCATGAGAAAAATATTTAAAATATATAAAAAAGAAAACTATAGGTTAAAAATTGTATGTAAGTATGATCCTACTTTTTAAAAGTACACATACATTACTGTATATATAAGCAGAAATTATACCAAGACTTCAGAATGATTACTTTTCCCTAATTTTTCTATAATGAGTTTACATGATTTATGTAATAAGTTAATAAAAGTATCTTTTTAACTGATGTCAAATTCCATTTTAATAGAGGTTATTTACACTAAATATATTGTGGACAAAGAGACCAGGAATGAGGATAATCAAATTTGTTCTGTTTTTCTGTTGTTCTGACTTGGGTCTCAAATCCCTGCAGGCCCCTAAGTCAAGATTCTCTGGCCTCAGCCTCCTGAGTGACTCAGTAGATTTTGATATTAGGTTACTATTATGAAAAATGCTAAAGGTATTTCATAACTCCATAGAATAGTAGAATAGAAACCTCAAGGGACAGTTTTTATATACATAAATACACACATTCACATATACACTCATATGCATTCAATTTTTAAACACAAGTTTAATGTTACAAAAACAAATACAACAAATACAGTAACTTATACTTTTAATGATAACTGAAGTAGATAAATTTTAAGTCAGTTTTTAAACATTTGAGTAGTTAGACCAGGCATGGCAGCACAGGCCCTTAATCCCTGTGGAGACAGAGACAGGTAGATCTCTGAGTTCAAGGCCAGCCTGGTCTACAGAGTGAGTTCCAGGGCAGCCAGGGCTATACAGAGAAACCCCGTGTCAAAAAAAAATTAAGTAATTAGATGCTTAAGTTTTAATATGTTTGTATGTATATTTTGACTATTTCTTTATTCTTCAAGAAAACTGAAGAATTGAACCTATAGTAACATGAAGCATGTCTCTGATTTGCTTCTGTCTAGAAGACTCATGGGGAAGGAGTGAGGTCCTGGATCCTAGGGATGCTGAGCCACTGGGTACAATGGCCTGATGTGACCAGCCAATACCAGTGACAGGTTTGGAGAAAGGGACACCAGGAGAGACATCCCTGTGGGTACCTAAAGTCTACAGCTCTGCCAGAGATAAGGCCTTATGGGGACCATGTGGGCTCTAGCGAAGCAATGAAGACCTACTAAGCCTGAGCAGTTTACCTAAGTCTGGAAGAAAGACTGACAGCCATGAATTGTAGAATCCAGAGTGAGGGGAAACAATTAGTGACACAGACTCTGGGAAAAGTAGCCACTTTTAATTGAGAGGAATCATTAGAGGAGGCTGGACATTGGCTTTTAAAAATGGACTGGAGAAAGAACATGATGGGTTTCCTTTTGAAGATGAGGAGGTATCAACATTACACAGCCCATGTGACCAGAGAAGCAAAAGAGAAACCCAGGGAATGACTGGAAATGAAGTCATAAAAGCATATTTCTTTGTAAGAGATGTGATCCTATATATAGACAATCCTAGGACACACACACATGCACACTATGAAAATCAACAAACATGGTCAGTGAAGGCATGGGATATAAAATTCAACAATATGTACAAGTCAATTACATTTCTATAAAGAAATTCTAGAATTTATGTCCCTGAAGTCTTAATATTGCTAAGACAAACTGTCAACAAATTGGCCTGTAGCTTCAACAGAATTCCTCAAAAAATCCAATTCAGCTTCCTTTTTGTAAATTGGGACACAGATTGGAAAATGTGTGTGAAGATGTGGAGGTCTCCAAGTACTAAAAGAATTTTGAAGATGAATCATGGTGTTGGAAGACATGCGCTCTGAATCCTGAGACCTTCCTTACCAAAAGCTGCAGCAACAGAGGGTGAAACGTCCATAAAGGTACACTCAAAGACCAGTGGGTTCTAAAGACCTTAGCACGCCACTCAAAACACAATGTCTGAAACAGAAAGAACTCATCCTGGAACTTCATAAAATTAAAAACTTCTGTGTCTCTAAACACCACAAGCCACCAGCTAGGAGGAAATATTTGCAAACCGTGCATCCAGTAAGAGAACTGTATAGAATATGTATAGATGAAAAAAAGGTGTCACAGCTCATCTTTCTCTTTGAACTATTTTCCCCCATTTAAACACCTGGGAAATCCCATTCTAAACTCTCTCATCTGTGAAGCCTTCTGTAGTGTTCCCACAAAAGAGAATTAGTTTGTCCAGCATCTCCACCTTGCCATATTGTGTTTGCAATCTTATCAAGGTGCCATTCAATTGTATCTTTCCCATGGAAGACTCTAGGTTCTGTAGGGAACGTGAACAACACGCCTGGTACCACATTAAGCCCTTCAAAAATGTTTGGATACTTGAGCCTAGCCTTTAACGGCTGAGCCATCTCTCTCAAAAAACAAACAAACAAACAAAAAGTTTGGAGAATGAATGGATGGATGGATGGATGGATGGATGGATGGATGGATGCTCAAAAATGGGTAGTTAGACTTAACTAATAATTATTGGGTAATCTACTACATATAAAATACTTAATGAAGAATATAAATGATTACTGAAGTTATGTAAAGGTAATGATACTGAATATATCGTGCTCAACACTTTATTATGCTCCTAGCCACACTAAAAGGTATGTATAGCCATCTCCATGTCAGAGGTGGGGAAGCAAGGCTTCTGAAGTCACTCTGGTATATCAGGTTGAGATCCAAGACTAAGACTGTATTTATTGCTTGCACACTGCTAAAAGTGGAACAGTACTATTGTTTATTCTGTTTTGCATTTTATTTACTTATTTGGGGGGCACGTGTGTGCCACAGCGCACATGCGGAAGTCACAGGACAACTTGCTCTAGTTGGCTCTTTCCTTCTACCAGGTGCATCATGGGAATCAAGCTTGGTGGCAAGTGCTTTTACCCACTGACCCACCTCGGTGGCCCCACAACTGCTGGTTTTTTAAGTTTTTTTGTGTTGTTTCTATTAAGACAAATTTCAAGTGTTGTATTTCAATGGCCAAAATATGCCTGGATGAGTGTTTTTATTTGTTTTGGGCTATTGTCTGTGCCTTTAGTAATTTTATAACTTGTTAAAATATTTTTATGTCAAGATATATAGATGTTATGGAATTACAGTACTTTTTTCCTTCAAATCCTATTTCACATTAATAATTACAAGCACATCTCTTGGCCAGGGCCAGAAAGTGATGATATTCACAGCATTCCACTACTTTGCAGCACTGTTCTGTATGGAAACCACACACTTGTTTTTCTCTACCTAGTAACAAACATTTTTATCATACACCAGAGCAATCTTTCCTACCTTATAGTCATTTTGATTTTTGAAATGGTGATACCCACCTAAGGCAACTAGCATATAAATAATTTGATCGACTAAATATATTTACCTGAAGTTTCAAGTCATGTTTATGACACCTCAAAAACTAGAGATTTGAGACAGCTGCGGTGGCTCACACCTTTAATCCCAGCATTTGGGAGGCAGAGGCAGGTGGATCTCAGTGAGTTCGAGGACAGCCTGATCTACATGGAGAGGTTCAGGACATTTAGGGCTACACAGAGAGACCTTGTCTCAAAACAAACAAAATCTTAAAATAATATCTTGGGGAAGAAGTTGCAAAGGACAGAGAGTAGATTCAAAGGGACGGAAAGATGAATGGAATCAAGATACACAGTGTGAAACCCACAACGAATCAATAAAGTGTTTTAAAAGATTAAGAGATTTGATCCCAACATTTTCTGAAAAGATCTCCTTGCAGAATCAATGATCATTCGGGAAGGATAAAGTGTGAACATTCACCACAACCCAACAATAATCATGTCATTCAAAGCAACCTGGCTTATTTCTTTGGTTAGAATCTTCCTCAGTCAAGATCCTTGGTACTGCAGTGGACCTGTGCACATCAGCAAAACCTGGGAGTCTGTTGGAAATCCCAAACCCAAGCCCACTCCCTAAGTAACAAGCCATTATCTGCCTTCAGCAAGATTGGGGAGATGTTTCTGCACCTTAGTTTTCAAGCACTGCTGTGGGGGGTGGATCTCCCGTGAGTCTGCATGGCTTCTGCCTTATCCAACACCTCCCATCGTGACATCACACCAAAGTGCCACCTTCATTTATCATCATGATATCATGCCAAAGTACCACCCTTGCTTACCATCCTGATATCACAAGACTACCTTCATTTACCATCTCAGCAACCCAAATAACTTCCTCATCGTAAGTTTCACTACCAAGGACCCCTCTCATCCCCTTTCTCCCTCGTTCCCTTCTGGTTTTCATGTCTTCTGCCATACGGTCTGTCTCCCTCCATTAGCTCAATGGGAAGAGGGACTGTGCTCATTTCACCATTGACTTATCACCTTCTAGAAGACTGCCTCTATCAAAGCAGGTGCTTGATACATCTGTGAGCTATGAACAACACTGACAGGCCCTATTACTTTCAAAAATACTGTGTGTCCATTTCCTATATTCCTAAGCATTCACAGCCTTTGACTAGTTACATAACCAGCATTCCGTGTGCATCATTTTAACAAGCACAAACACTGAAATGAAATCAGTTTCCAGAGTTCTACCTAAAGGCTCCCCCCTCAAAAAAAAAAAAAAGAGGCATCTGACTATAAGTCACTATACAGTAATGAGTTAATGTCTTCAAGTCACATAAGGAAATGCCCCATTATTCCAGCAGCGCAGCATTACTGAAAATGATCAAGAGCTTCTAATTCCTATACACGCAGCTGATACCTTGAGTGATGATGGTGTTGCTGAGACTTTCTTCCTTGGCCTCTTCAGATGGAAATACACCAGGGCAATTTCTAGGTAGGAGTCTCTTATCAACCTACAATGATATGACATTAAACTTAGCTTCACTGTTCTCTTGTGCCATCTCTTTGTACTTTTCGCCAACCATGTCTGGGGGAGTGAACAGTAAGAAGAGACAAGGGTCCTTCTCCTAACCCACGCATCTTTAGGCCACAGCTAGTGGGATCTTCCTCAGAAATGAGAAGCTCTTGAGAAAACTCAGCATTCTAACTCATTTTATGCTTGCAACATCCCAGGCTACAACTGCTACAATGCTTAGCAAAGACCTTTCTGGAACATTCCAGGGAAGTAGTCACTAAAGAAGTCATAGCAGAAGAAGCCGTCCTTGAAAACCAGGCCTCTGTCTACTCTTCTATGCTAATTAAAGTGGAAATCCACAAAGAACTCCACAGAAAACAGTAATGGTCAGATCTATGCATGTTCTATCAAAGGTATCAGTTGACGTCTCAGGTCAGTGCTGGGCAAACAGTGGCTTCCCGCCAATATTGAGGTCATTTCTGTACACAATTAAGCAGGCTACTGGTATGGATGGCTTCAGAGACTATGGAAATAATCCTTCTAAACTCTTTAACAACCATACTAGGTTGCTCTAGTTGTAACCAATAGTCTAAAGGAAGTCTCCATGGTCTTGATACTGACAGGAGACCTAGGTCTAGGTGAGAACCAGTTTGCAGCCTAGAATATTATATGATAACTGGGAGGCATCCCACCTTTTCCTGTAAAGGAGGCCTTAGGTCAGAACCAAAAGCAACAAGGTTGAGATGCAGGTCACTAAACCTGCTGTCTGGACGAACCCCAGTGCATGCACCCCGCCATGACAAGGTCTCATTCATCCTTTTCTTGAATCTTCTGTGTATACCATACAGAATTCAGACCACACAGGAGCAGTTCTACAAGGATGAAATGTTCGCCATTACCCTGAGTTCTGATCGTTTCTCAGGCTTATTTGAATAGCTTCGAAAAAACTCTCTATCTGTGAAACTGGAGATTTCTCTTCTATCAGAATTTGACGCTCTATTCTGCCTGCAAGAAAAAAAAAAAAAAAAACATGTGTAAAGATGGTTTCCCATTTTTTTATAATTTATAACGGGAGAGCAAATACTTCATTCTGCCAACTCTGGAAGCTGGACTGCTGTCCTCAGTGTGTCTGTCTGTCACTCTCTGATGAAAGATAAGCTGAGGATAAAAGAACTGAAGCTTCCTTCCCCAGGGATGTCTGGAATGCTTTCAGTAAAACACCTCTGGCTTCCCAACACCACTGGCCTTACAGCTTACTGTCCTCTGCCCCCCCACTCTGTGATTCCTCACCTCTAATGTCTTGCTTTCTCTTACCCTTGTCTATTTCACAAATATAAAAGGGGGGCTCAGCTGTATCCTTATGTTCGCTGCAGCAGTAGTCATAACTACAAAAACAAAATAAGCCTGAGTTCTCTTTGAGGATGAATGGATTTTGTTCAATGTCACACACACACACACACACACACACACACACACACACACACACACACAATATTATCTAGCATAAGAAGAAAGAAATGCTGCCATTTGCACATATGAACCTGGGACACTGTGCTAAGAAAAAGAAGCTAGGCACAGAAAGGTAAACACTGCATGATGTTGCTTACATTAATTCATGAATCCAAGAAATCTCCATTCATGGAGTAGAAAGAGGAGTGCCAGTTGCTGAAGTGTGGGAAACAGGGAGATACTGAAAACAGTTCAGTCAGGATGGATTTGTTCTGTGATCTACTGTACATCCTCATGATAATTAGTGTATTATATACTTAATTACATATATTATAATTAGAGTGTATTATATACTTAAAAATTACTAAGGAATTAGATTCTTAAATACTCATGCCACAAAATGAAATGATATGTTTGCATAAGTTGAATTAGCTAGGTTTAATCACCTCATACTATATTCATATATGGAAGCATTACACTGTACCTAAATATATATATATATACATATATATATACATATATATATACATATATATACATATATATAGTCAATTAACTGCAAAGTTTTATATATATATATATATATATATATATATATATATATATATATATTGGTTGTGAGCCTAGCCTTTAATGGTTGAGCTATCTCTTCAGCCTAGTGTTTAAGTTTAAAAATAAGCTTAACAAAAGCCAGGCAGTGGTGGTGCATGCCTTTAATCTCAGCACTCAGGGAGGCAGAAGCAAGTGAATCCCTGAGTCTGAGGCCAGCCTGGTCTACAGAGTGAGTTCTAGGACATTCAGAGCTACATATAGAAACCCTGTCTTGGAAAAACCAAAATGATGATGATGATGATGATGATGGTGATGATGGTGATGGTGATGATGATGATGATGATGGTGATGATGGTGATGATGATAAACAACTTAATGAAAAATAAAAACCCTTTTTAAAAAAAAAGCAAGTGCTTTTTTTTTTTTTAGAGATGATGCCAATGCCCACCCATCACTTGGCTCTCAGCAACCATGGTGGATGCCATCCTTCAAGCACAAGAACTGAGAGAGCTGTCCTGCAGCAGAAATTCCAGGAAAGCAAAGTCTTAGAGTCACCGTGAGTAAGATGCATAGTGTTTGTGTAGCAGGAAAGAGCCAAGAGAGGGAGGGACACAGAGCTCCCATCTGGGCGTGCTCATTTAATAGCTGCTGGTGTGTGAGAGGTTAACTCTCGTGTGACATGTCTAGCTCAGTAAATGACAACAATCATTATACTTTCGATTTTCTTGCAGCAGAAATGGCCATGATGAAATCATATGAATGCATTGTCTGTAAGTTCTAAAGGCAGGTATTCTACAGTTATTCAATTTTAATTTAATGTTATCTCTTACTTATAGAAATTAACCAAAATGTCTAACTAGGTAATGAAATAATATAAAACACTAATTTATTATTATCATTTAATAATAAATTATTTTTACTCTCTTAATAATTACATTTGTTTCATTGGTATTATTTGGCAAGTATGTGTTTTTAAAAGATTTATTTTTATGTTTTTAATATTTTCTTTTATGTGTACAGGTGAGTTTTCTTGCATGTATGTCTGTATATCATGTGTATGCCTGGTACCTGAGAAGGCCACAAGAGAGCATGAGATCCCCTCGAACTGAAGTTATAGCCTTACGCATGCTGGGAATCGATCCTGGGTCCTCTGGAAGAGAAGTCAGTGATATGATCTGCTGAGTCATCTCTCTAGCCCTAATTTTTATTTTTAAATTATGTGTATATGTGTGTCTGTGTGGGTATATGTGAGCATGCGTGAAGCCACCCACAGAGGCCAGAAGGCCAGAAGACTTGGTTGGATCTCGTGGAGCTGGAGTGACAGGTGGTAACTCCTCCACTCAGATCTTCTACAAGAGCATTACATGCTTCTTCTAACTGCTGAGTCATCACTCCAGTCACATGACTTGTGGTGAAGTGGCCAATGTGGACATTTTCTTGAACCAAACATTAAACTTTATATGAGGACATCGATTAGTAGTAACTTTATTTTCTAGATATGACTTAATGGGAGGCTTTCATCAGCAACTGAGAATTACAGAGAGGACTGATGTGTCTTGTCATGGCCAAGCTCTCTGTAAAGTCTGTGGTTTTTACAGTCAAGAAGTTGACTATTAATAACATCACGGCTCCACATACTTCATCACGGTTCTGACGCCCAGTACAACTCACCTTTCTGAAACAGAATTTCAGCTTCCACCTCATACTCTTCTGCTGCTGTCACCTGGCAGAGCTTCAGGGCCATCTCAAAGATGTGAAGAGGAGGCAACCACTTGGTGATGTCCTTCTTTTTGGTGCTGGAACACACCTGCTTGGACAATGTGTGTCCTAAAAGCAAAACAGTTGGGCAGAGGCAAAACAATGCCATCTTCAATGTTTGGAGCAACAACTAAGACAATGGACTGTTCTCACGGCAATGCTGTGAGTCTTCATAGTGCCTAGTAGCCAAGAAGGTTTTAAAGAGCCACATAGCCAATGTGTAATGAACTACAACAATAATTTGCGCTTTGATAAATCTCCAATGTTTTGTCGTATTATTAAAATCAACAACAGTCTCCAAGTATCTCCAGTTCTCAACTTTTCATGGTGCTTCTGGAACAACCTCCATGTTCTTTGCTTTTAATATTTATTTGTTTGTTTTACATCCCAACTACAGTTTCCTCTCCCTCCTCTCCTCCTAGTCCCTCCCCCACCTTCCTTTTGCACCCACCCCATGTACCCCTCCTTCATTTCTATTCAGAAAAAAAGGCAGGCCTCCCATGGATATCAACAAAGCATGGCATATCAAGTTGCAGTAAGACTAGGCACCTCTCCTCCTATTAAGGCTGGGCAAGGTGACTCAGTATGAGCAATAGGATCCCAAAAGCAAGCAAGAGAGTCAGAGACTGTTCCATGTTCTTAAGAAGAGGCCGTTAGCAGGAGAAACATCTGGAAGTTGCATATTGTTCACTATTAATAAATTTGCATATATTAATAGGCAATACTTTTCTATTAAATGCACTGATTACTCATTATGTAATATTTCATCATAACTGGATAAGAAAGCTCTTTACAGGCAAGGGCTACATGCCATCCTCCTTAGGAGCTCTCATTTTTAATGACTGCATGGAAGGATTATTGAAAGGAAGAAACATTTTTCTACATGGCATCAAAGACTGACATTTATCAAAAAATATTTCCTACATTTGAGTACTAGATATAAATGAGAAAAAAAAAGAATACTAAGAGATAAGACATGCTAAATGTTTCCTACATGCCAAGTACCATCTCATGGACTCCACATGAACCGCTACTGTGATTCACAACTCTGAGTGGGCAACGTTATTATGCTCATTTGACAGAAGACAGAGCAACGGCTCAAAGCTGTAAGTAACTTGCCCAAGGTCACATGGCCATGCTTTGAATCTAAAGCAGCCTGGCCCCATGGCCCACACCCTAAACTACAACGCAGTATCCTAGTAGTAAGGTGATGGAACTGTTGATTAACAAAGAATATAAACATCCAGACAGTAGCTAAAACAGCATGAGGCTGGTCACAGGAAAAGAAACTGTAGGGCATTGTGGGAGCAGAACAGAGATCTGGTCTGTCTGGATCTTGAAAAGGCCCTAAGAAGCTACCCAGACAGCATGGTTGTCTAGTAGGTCAGTGGGTGCTGAACTTGCCCACTTCTGTTTCATAAATATAACCCTAAACATGCTATTTCCTATCAGGGGCTCTCGCAAAGGATAAAGAGTAAGTAGCCAAATTCCTGTGATGCAATCTATACGATAAGGAGAAACTGTCACGAGAGCCAGCTGCAGGAGTTTTTGTGCTTCATAATATTGAAGTGTTCCTTTTCCCAGTAAACACCAACTCTGAAGAAAATAAAAGAAAAAAAAACTGTTGTGAAACTGACATTGTTTTGACAGAAAAGGAGGCTTGTGGTTTTGTTTTTAAAGGCTGTATTTAATATAATATAGCAGGAAGCAAGCTGTTCGGCTTCAAATGCGTCTACCAAGAAGCAACAGTATTGTCATTGAGTGGTGACAGATCTTCAAGATTAGTAAGTCAGAAGAGCCGAGAGTGGGTTTCAGTTTGCACAATCTGTGCTTTGAGCTCACGCAGGACTCAAATGTCCCTATAATATGGCAAACTGGGGGCTAAAAAATCTAGGGGAGAAACAGCTTGAGTGTCGTCACTGACTGAGCTGCAAGGGGTCTGAGGGCCCGGCTAGTTGCACTAACTCCATCAGAGAGGAGACTTAAAAGATAGAGGGATGTATGTAGTGAAATTCACGTGCCAGTGATGATACTGAGGATGGATCAAAGGAGGAGAAGAGAGATAAGGAGAAGATTCTGGAGAGATGGGACCTGGGTATACGCTTTGCCAGTCCAGCCCTACTACTGATTCTGTTGGCTGAGCAGTTTCGGGTAGAAGAGGCAGGGGGGTCCTAGAAGGTGATGGATTACAGCAGAGAGAGTTGCCACCAGCTTTCTGTTCTCTGGGCAAACAAGACCCTGAGAAACAGAGGCAGGAAGGCTGATGTCAAAGATCAGAGATGGCCTAAAGAGAGTCTAAAGGGATGTTTGCAAGTCCCAGAGAAGGGTAGCTGTGGCTAGTTGCCTCTTGGGTTTCCCAAGAGAGATCTGACAATGGCCTGAGTCCTCTGAACTCCTGAGCTCAAAAATGCTGGCTGGCCATTGTAATTTCCCTTGGAGGCTCAAATGGGGAATTGAGACTCTTGAAAGTTGATATAGAGCCAAGTCACACAGGCAGAACTTGCCCCTCTGACCATCACGGGCACACTGTCACAGCTAGACCTGGAGAATAATAAATAAGCAAAGAAGAATTAGCCCAGGAAAGAAGAACCAGCAGCCATCGAGAGGAATATCAAATGTGGCTTCTAGAAGAGAGAGCATGCGGGAAATAAAATAGACTGAGGATAGAGTAACAGAATTGCATGCATATATACATACATACATACATACATACATACATACATACATACATATGGGCCTACATAGAAATACAGGTTATCAGCTAATTTCAAGAGGGGGGTCAATGCCAAAAATATTAATTATTAAGAAGATCAATTAGATTAGTCTTACATCATAAACTATAAAAATGAGAGAATTATAAGGGAAAGATGATAGACTTTCCAGTCAAAGCCAAATATTATCAACACCTGTAGTGTTGAGTATGATCCCAGCACTGAGCCAGGCATTTTTTCTCATTTAATCTTCTGTGAGGGGAGCACCATGACTATTCCCTGCATGTGTATCCTCTCTTCCACTCATATGTTGAAACACCGGCCCCCAACAATGATGGTATCTCTATGGAGAGGTTAAGACTTTCCCTGGTGATTATGAAAGCCGAGCCCTTGTGGATGGGCTGCATGGCCTAGGCAACAGCCTGGAGGAGCCAGTTTACCTGTCCCATAACATAATGACCAGTTGAGGCACCAGCTGTGATGCAGATGTGCTCTCACTGGACATTAAATCTTGACTTTGGTCTTCAACTCTCCAGAAACGAGAGCAGTAGATTTCTACCATCTACAAACTACCTAGTCTAGGGGAACTTAAGGCAAGTGAGTTACAACTTGGTTCTGAAATGAGGGAATTACAAAGAAGCTAAATGGCACTCTTGAGATTTTCACATAGGTATCCAGCCCCCAAGAAGGAACAGAGGAAGGTAATGGGCAATAATTAATCAAGAAAAAAAAATCTTCCCCAGACAGAAAGAAACTTGCCTACAGATGCCAAGGGCTCAACTGATTCTAGGTAGAGACAGAGCAGACATGTACCCAGACATGTGTTGGTGAATTTCCTGAACTACAGAGACGAAAGAAATCTAACAAGATTTGGGTAGGAAAGGACAGATTTCTTGCCAAAAGAAAATAAAAGTTAGACTAACACTACATTTGAAACATTGTGAATAGGAATAATGGAATGCATCTACCAAACCCCAGAGAAAAGACAACCCACACACACACACACAAGGATGCTTATGCTGGACTGATATGGTATATCAGTCACCTGTCATGGTGAAAAAAAAGGGTATTTGTGAAAAACAAGGCTTCAGAGAGCATCATCTGGATTTTAACTGGGGAAAGCATGGTGGGTAAGGATTTAATCAACAACTACACAGAACAGAGACTGGGAAACAAGAAACAGATGAGGAGACAAGGAAGAGGGAGGTACCAATGTCTTCTCAGTGGTAGGAGGTCTGCTATCAGATGTTACAAGTTATAAATACAATGTCTCTAAGAGAAAGAAGAGGAAATAGTTTAAAGGACAAAAATCCCCATTATATAGCCTGGACCACATCACAAGAAGCCTTTTATGCCACAATAAATAGAGAACATGAACATAAGGGATGATCTATGGAAATAGAAGACTTCATGGTAATTAAGAAACCAGAGAGAGAGAAGGAAAGCTGGGAAGAGACCGAGCCTGGGGATCTACAAGTTGAGAGTGTCGAGTGCCAAGGAGATGCAGGTGATGCAGACATTACCAGGTACTGGGTGGCCCATACAGGCAAGACCGGTAAAGAACACTCTGGAGCTGTAATTGAGCCTTGGTCAATCAACAGTGATTTCTCTCATCTAAATCTAGAATAAAGTGGAACAAGGAGTTAATGGGAGTCAAGGGAGGAAGAACAGAGGGTATGGAATCCATCCTTTAAGAATTCAGATGTCGGCCGGGCGGTGGTGGCGCACGCCTTTAATCCCAGCACTCGGGAGGCAGAGCCAGGCGGATCTCTGTGAGTTCGAGGCCAGCCTAGTCTCCAAAGCGAATACCAGGAAAGGCGCAAAGCTACACAGAGAAACCCTGTCTCAAAAAACCAAAAAAAAAAAAAAAAAAAAAAAGAATTCAGATGTCCATGGTGCTAATGGATAGGTGATTGTTCTCTTCTGTATGTCTGTCTGTTTGGATTCCTATTGATTAATATTTAAACATGTTAACACAATGAAGGTCAAAAGGAAAAGGCGATCTCAGCAATCAGAGTGTGGGCAGTCTAGAGGAGAGAGGAGGCCCCTCTGAAGCCAGGACCCTGGGAGGCAGGCACACACACACACACACACACACACACACACACACACACACACACGCCCCCCAGAGAGCCAGAGCAAAGCCAAAAGGCTGGGATTTGGTGGAAGGAGAGGCTGTTCCCCTGGCACAGAGGTCAGGACAAGACAACTGGATTAGTAGCCAGGCAGATTAGAAAGGTTTCCCAAAAGGGCTAGCCTCCAGAGAGCAGTAGACCTGTACACCTTTCTTTATACTGCCTGAAACAACCACGGCATCCGGCATTCAAACTGTCCTTAGCAGAAGAGACATTGCCTAACATGCATCATGGTAAGACATGGAAACTACGTCTTCAAGACACCTTGATTCGTAAAAGTACAAAGACTTTGACAGTTCCCCCATTTACAGGATGAAGATTTATTTCTTAAAATGATACAAGTTATTAGAGCTTCGGGAAAAAGCATGCCATTATCATCAACACATTAAGATAATGTTTTTTCATGGCTATTGTTTTCAGAGACATGGGTACTTAACAGCATCAGTGATAACCAGAAGATATAATACACTGTTCTATACTCCTCTCAAAAATCTTTCTTAATTTGACATAACTATAAAATAACTGGTTGTAATTTAGAGAACAAAAAAAGTGGATTATTACTTAGGAATGCACTCATACTTTGTGTTTCTATGATTTTTTTCAATAAAGCAGACTGTGAAAATAATCTTGTTACAAAGACTGAATAGCTGGGTAAAATGCAATAGTCCAAAGCAAATAGTTTCACATATTGTAACTACTGTAATCAACCTCATAACTTGATTCGTACACGAAGATCATCCTTATACCACAGAGTCTAGCACATGGTAATTGACCAAAACCTCTTTAAGCATGCAGAGCCTGGGCATTCCTAATACTGACCCTTCAAGTTATGAGAGCCTACTTGAAAAACAATTAAAAATCCCTACGTTACTCTAGGAAGGTAAATGTTTAAATGTTCTTACCAATTCTCAGTTTTATTTTGGCCAGTAACATGACATGCGGAAGGTAGATATTTTTCAAAGGCTGTAGTGGATTTGCATAGTCAGCACCTGAGAGAGGGAATTCAATGGTCTCCCCAAAAGTTAGCATCTAGGAAAGAAACAGGGGGGTGAGTGTCACGGTGAGGGGGAAGAAACAAGGCAGAAGAGTCCATTGCCAAGTTTGCGGCCATCGAAAACATTCCCTACCTGTGCGATAAGGATGTTGTGAGCTTGCTTCAGGAAAGTTAATGTGCCCTCTTTTGAAGACGCTTGCTTGAATTTCTCAGCTTTTGTTAAGTCGTCCATTAGGACAAGGCTTCTCGCCAGGGTTAGCCAAGATCGAGGAGAAAGGAACTCATTGCCTTCCAGCAAATGGATTATTTCCTATCGAGAAAAAGCGGTTCTGTTCGTTTCCCAGTTCACTGATGAGCTGTGGCCATAGTGCCAGGTGCACATTCATTAGGGTTGAGAATCCCATCCTTTTGATCCAACTAGGGTCTTCCCTAAACACACGCATGTACCCTACACTGTCTCCTTTACCTGAAGATTTTTTATGATGTCTGCCTTTAAGTGCTTTTCCTGAAGCCCCAGGATCACGGCTTGCATCAGGAACTCGGCCAGGAGCTCTGGGTCATCCGCACTCTTTGCCTCCATGCACACTTCATTGATGAGGCTGAGACAGTCTGTCATGTCATTCTCTAATGCAGACAAGTGTGATCATCAAGATGCATGAGAAAGCAAGAAGTATATGTGTATAACGTCCCCAATGATCAAAGAGTAAGAGGACATTCAAATGGAAAATGAATGGATAACATGAAACACAGAGGGGGGGTGTCTTATGATTTAGGTGAAAGTACTTTAGTCCAATGCTATAAAAGTAGCCTGGCGGTGGTGGCGCAGCCGGGCGGTGGTGGCACACGCCTTTAATCCCAGCACTCGGGAGGCAGAGCCAGGCGGATCTCTGTGAGTTCGAGGCCAGCCTGGGCTACCAAGTGAGTTCCAGGAGAGGCGCAAAGCTACACAGAGAAACCCTGTCTCGAAAAACCAAAAAAAAAAAAAAAAAAGTAACATTATTACATGAAATGATTCGATTTGGGAGGTAGATAGAGACACGCAAATAGCTACACAATTAGACAGCTCTCAGTCACTGTGGGAACCACTGTTTATACATGCCAAGATGTTATCTAAGACTGTAATTTCTGTTTTTTATTAAGAAATTTTTTATTCACTTTACATGCCAATCACAGATCCCCCTCTTCCCTCCTCCTGCCCCTCCAGCCTTTCCCCCCACAACCCACGCCTCATTCCCTCCTACAAGAAGGCAAGACCTCCCATGGGGAGTCAGCAGTCAGTTGAGGCAGGTCCAAGCCCCTCCCCATGCCTCAAGGCTGTGGATTCCAAAAAGTCAGCTCATGCACCAGGAATGGATCCTGATCCCACTGCCAGGGGGCCCCTTAAGCAGATCAAGCTACACAACTGTTTCACTTATGCAGAGGGCCTAGTCCAGTCCTGTGGAGGCTCCATGGCTGTTGGTCTAAAGTTCATGAGTTCCCACTAGTTTGGTTTGGATGTAAGACTGTAATGTCTATCACCTTCAGTCTGGCAATGAGTCCAGCAAGGAGGTAAGTTACCTCCATCTTCTGGAGAGGAAAAGGAAGCACAGAGCCATAGGAACTGAATGGAGAAAGACTTGGTAAGGAGAAGGCAGGTCAGCATTGGAACCCTGGGTTGGTGGCTTGTCAGCTCGATGCTTAGACACTTTCCCAAGACTTGGGCAATTGTATTTTGCAATCTCTTTGTATTTTTTTAAATTAAATCAATAATGTATGTACCACTTGCTCTGGTACAGAGGACTGTGAGTAATCACTATTCTTGTTTAACAACCTGTATTTTAAATTCTGGAAAGAGAGCAAGCTAGAAGGTTGTGGGCATTATCGTAGACATATCCCAATAAGATCCTGTCCCCCATGTCAAATCAACCATACTGAAAACATTAGTTAAGAAAGTACCTTTCATCACTTGAACTGTTTGGGAGGCACCCAGGCAGTGGGACCTGGACCTGTCCTTAGTGCATGAGTTGGCTGTTTGGAACCTGGGTCTTATACAGGGACACTTCGCTCAGCCTGGGAGGAGGGGACTAGACCTGCCTGGACTGAATCTACCAGGTTGAGCTGAATCCCCAAGGGAGTCTTTGCCCTGGAGGAGATAGGAATGGGGGTTGGGCTGGGGGGAAGGCAGGGGGTGGGGGGGGTTGGGAGGGGAGAGGACAGGGGAATCCGTGGCTGATATGTAAAATTAAATGAAATTATAAAATAATAATAATAAAAATTTAAAAAACCTAAAAAAAAAGAAAGAAAGTACCTTTCATGACTCCAACACCATGGATCTGTGTAACGAAGGCAGTTACAAGCATCAAGCGGCACCTCAGCCAAAGGTGAATGTTGAAATATTCCCGGGCATTCAGGGAAACCGGGTCTAAAAACTCGTTATCGTCTTTACTTTCTATGGTCTAAACAGTGTTAAAATGATGAGGTTAGCTTCCCGTTGGAGAAGGCCAGCATTCTAACCCACCGCTAAGCATGTGCTAAGAGAAGCACCCAATAGCATTTCACAGTATCACATCTGAAATTAAGAAGTTATTCTTGAACATTCTAGAAAACACAAGATACATGCAAAAGAAACAAATAAAATCACCCTCAACACCACAACTCTCTATTAATATATTATACCGCATTTTGGCCTGTCTTTTCTCTCCATCCCCTACTCAAAAATAGCTTTGCATGGGACTAGAGATGCCCAGAGGTTCAGAACACTTGCTGCTCTAGCAGAAGACCTGGGTTCAGTTCCCAGCATCTCCATGGCAGCTCACAATCATCTATAACTTCAGCCAGATCCAATGACATCATCTGCCCTCTGTTGGCCCTGTACACACACAGTGCACTTGTACGCAAACAAAACACTCACACACATCAACTAAAAAATTTAATTAGTAAAACAGTTTTGCAACATTGGATTTTTTTGTTTTTAATTATATTATCAGCAGTTTCTATGTCATCAAAAACTTTCCTTTAAGGGATGAAAAAATGGTAAATACAGTGCTGGGTATCTATTTTGGACCATTGGTTTACTGGGTATGAGTGATTTCATTAAAAATGCCTAAAATCACAAGCAAGATTCTGTATGATAAATATTTTTATGAGGACTCCTAAGCGATTTTATGTGAAATTATATGGTCTCACTCAGCCCAGTGACAAGCTTGTGATGAGCTGTCAAGCAGACATTAGACCTTCTATATGGGGAAGGCTAAGTGTGGCGAACTCTAACTAGGAAAGAATGAGTGTCCTTCCTGCCGTGTCCAGGTAATAAACCCAAGAATGGAAGGAAGAGTGGGTCTGGTAGTGAGGCCATATCAAGACTCACCACAATTGCACATCTCAATGGGCTCTTGGTGATGACTGTATCCACCCTCAAGACCTCACAAATGAGATCACAGAACTTTTGGAAAGAATTTGAGGGTCTCTCTCAATAAAGAGCATAAATGGGACTTCAACACAGGCCCTGAATTCGCTGTTACTTCACCTTTACCACTTCGCTTCATCCAAATAGCTAGTCAGTTTCTTACTGCGCCCTTGGTTACACTACAGTGTCTGGTGCGATGTGTATTGCAAGGAGTTCAATTCATACGTACAGAAGTTCCTGGAGAGGTGGGGCTGTCTGAGTCTTCAGGCATTCTCTTCTTAAAAATCTTTGAATCCTGGAGAAGCTTGAGTGTGGAATACACTATAGCAGCCCTGAAAAGAGGAAAGGATTTGACTGTTCCTAGGGACAGCATTTGCATGCTATTTCATACATCTCTACTTCCTATGAGAACATTGACACCCCCAGCCACCCTCAAAAAGTCACTAGGTGTCCCCATGTCCCCCCAATAGAACTAAACCATTGCAGGCCACGTCTTTACTCGCCACACCATTTAAACACAGCACAGAGTTCTAAACCCACGTTCTAGGACACTCACCAGGGAACAAGAAAAAACTCGAAAGTCCTTTTCAAGAAAAAGAAATGGATCAAAGTACAAAGGGATGAACGTTTCCATGCTCTGAAACAGATTAAAGGCAAATCCCTCACTACTGCCCCCTGCAGGCAAATTTATTCCTCTCCAAGTCCTCAGGCATCACCATTGCTCTGGCTCTGCAATCGGCACTTCAATTCATCAAGTTCTGTCACTGGGACCCACAACAGTCCACTGTCTGAGACCTTCTCACCCCATCTACCTCTGTCTAGGTCATTGCTGCCCCCAGGATGGAGGACCAGCGTAGGTACCTGGTTCGTCTCCTACCCATGTTCTCACCCACAACAGCTATAGCAAACTCCTCAAGTGTGACTGGGATGGCTCATGCCAGAGACCTCCCTGGACTCTAGTTGGTATAATTCCTTCTTGGGTTTGGTTCCCAAGAATTCTGGTCTAGCACATGGCTGGCTTCACCGGTGTTCATGGATGCTTGTAAGAAAACTGGCTTTGTCTGTAGGTTCTCTCTCTGTTTTTGCTATGAGGCTCAATTTCTGTATTTTAAGAACATTTTTGTTGTTTGGAAAACATATTGCATTAATAGATTGAAAACTGTGTTAACGCTATCCATGGAGCTGGAATGTTTCCCCTTCTTCCCATAATTTACGTCTTTAGAAAACAGGTGACTGACTGTTTACCACCTGTCCGATGCCGAATTATGTTATTTTGGGGAATTACGTCATTCACTACCCCCCAACCCCACATGCATACTACGAGTTCAAGGTAGGTGCTATGACTGACTCAATTTATGGAGTAGGAAATGGACACACAGAAATATTAAGTTGTCACACAGCTACAGAAAGAGGAGTCGGGGTGGGAATCCAGACAACTGGTTCTTGAACTTTTAGCTCCCTCTCTCTCCCTCCCTCCCTCCCTCCCTCCCTCCCTCCCTCTCTGTTTCCTCCCATTTCCCTCTCCCTCTCTCCATGTTCTACCCAGTTTGATATCGTTGTTCATGCCATGGTGTTATTTATGAACATTACTGCTGTGATACTGCTGATCACACTTGTCATCAACATCCAACATCCGCTTGATCCAGCCCAAGCTTTTCCTCTTGCGTTCCACTCGGCATATTAACATCACACACCAGGAGTTTCTTCTTCACCTTCGGTCATTTTATTTATCAAAATGGCTGGCTTGATTTTGCTATGTGGGTCACACTATGCTTCTTTGAGTGGCATACTTCAGTTCTCCCAAGATAACCATCAAACATCCCCCTCCTCGTGGGACATGGTGATCCTTCTGCTGTTCCTTGCCTTCTCAGTTCTCTGTGAGGGCTTTCACGTCATTCTATGATCCCGGCTCATCAGCCAAGACGTCTGGGTCCAGCAGTGGGCACAAAAAGCAGCTAACTGGATCAAATAAATCTAGCGTGTAGGCTGACAGAGATGGGCTGGGCTGGGCACTCCTGAGGCATGCAACCTTGTCTCACCGAGCCCCCAGTCCAGTCTCTGCCTCTGTCTCTCCCTGCTCTGCTAAATCAATCAGAAAATTGCCTCTTTTGTTTAAGTTGCTTCAAGTTGAGATTCTGTCCTTTGCCGAAGGCAACACCAACAGATACACACAATCTAGACAATTTTACATTTTTGTCAAAATATGTTACTATTATTATTATTATTATTATTATTATTATTATTATTATTATGTGGGGCACACATGCATGTGAAGTTTAGAGATCCACTCTGTGGAGTCAGTGTTCTCCTGCTGCCTTTCTGTGGGTTCTGAGATGAAACTCAAATCTCCAAGCTTGTACAACAAGCATCTTTACCGGCTGGGTCATCTAGCCAGCCCCATAACACGTCATTTTCTCCTGGTATTTTATAAGTGTTTGCTCCTCTTCCCTTTTTCTATTGTTTTGTGTCCTGGCTACAGTGTAATTTTTTCTTGAATCCTCCACACTAATTTGAAAATTACATATCCTAGCTTAGATTTTTAACAGCAGTTACTTTTAATGATTTCAAAAACATACTTCTCTATTAATCCATTTTAAAAAGGTAATTTCTCTGTTTGTCAAAGGAGGGGAAAAATTAGACAAAATGTGGAAGGTGAAGAACTTGGTACTTTAACTGCGTTTTCTCTTCCAGACCTGCGTGGTTGCTGTGTCTTAGGTACTATCCCTAGCTCGTTATTAACCTCTGCCTTTTCATTCCATCAGATTTTTCTGGAATCGCTTCTAACACTTGCACTCAGTTATACTCATATTAATATTGGCTTGAGTGCAAACCCGCTGCCTTCCCACCAGCCATTTCAGCAGAATGACTGCACCTCCCTCCCTGGGTTTATAAGATTTCTTTCTCATCCACTACGTTATTTCTTCAGACACATCCTTGGGGCACCTGCCCAGGACTTTAGTTGATGAACCCCTTCTGCAATAAGCTACTTTCAGAGTAGGAGACTCAGTTTTTCTTTCTTCTTCCTCTGCAACTCCCTGCTGGGAGGGGCGTGTATTCAAACTATCCATTTTCATCGATGGGTACCTTTTGAAAATAAATTCCCCGAATCTAATTATTAACCGTAGTCTTTAGTGCTTTGCTAAGGCCATTGTGCCTTTCTGCGTCTTTATGAATCCTTTCAGTGAGAAATTGAAAGGAGATTGCAGATGAAGAGCACTTGCTGCTTTTGCAAAGGACCTCCATGCATACCCAGTATGCACAAGGGCTAACTCCAGTTCCAGGGGATCCGATGCCCTCTTTTGGCCTCTGCTGGTATTGCATGCACAGGTTCATACACATACACACAGGTAAAACACTCTTACACATAAGGAGTGCGGCTACCAGGAAGTAGTTGATGGAATGGACACCTGTACCACAGGAGTTACTTCACTTTTACAAGGGGGTGAAGACTTTTCAGGTGTTTGTAGACTAGTTACAGTTACCTCTTTTTGAAAGAAGGGTATGTGAAATTGCACCTTTTGTCAATAGTATCTCTTAATGCATGTTTTCCAATGGCTATAAGTAAAAATGGCATGACCTATTTATTATAAGTACAGTTTGTGGCTACAAGCTGCTTTATTTTCTGGTGCTGAGGTCACTCCCAGGCCTTACACACTCTAGGCCGGTGCTCTGCCACTGGGCAACAGCTACCTCCCTAGCCCTGGTTGCAAGCATTTCTTGCACACATGAAAATTAAAATATTTTACACATTAAATCAGTTGACATTTTTTCTTTGAACTCAGTTCCAACTTGATAAGTTTTTAGAGCTTCAATGATTTAATTATGTTTTCTTCTGTTGTTAATGAAAGCTTTTAAATTCATCTTGTATAGCCTAATTTTCAGGAATTTGCACACAGGGGAAGGAGTTCAAAGCCCACCTGTGTCATGTTTTAGCTGTATGATCTTGGGAAATGCAATTATCAATCTCTTTATAAAATGAGAATGATAACAGTTCTAACCAGATTAAAATGAATGATTTTGATGATTAAATTAGGATCCATTTGTTCAAAAATACATGCTGGGTATCTATTTTGTGTTGGGAAGAAATCTAGGAGCTATGGATACAGCAGTAAACAATACAAACCCCCCACCCCCGCCGCCCACCAGGAAACATTCTGCTACAGTGGGATATGTTTAGCAAACACGTGCTTGCTATTGGCATCGTCAGTTTATCGATTTGGCAAGAGAAACAGTAGAGGCCAGATTTATTTTTATTTAGATATTTTCACTAAATTGTTAAGCAGCTCTCCAATCTTTTAGCAATTATTGAATATTAAGCTCCTAAAAGTTTGCTGGGCCATGAAAACATCTGCAACATTGTCGTCTGTTTACGTTCTAAGGTGACGTTTGTGATTAATGTTACTGTGTTTTGTTTAAAATAAAAGGAAACAAGCAAGAAGAGCAATGAGCCTGACTGGGCCTCAGTTTACCCGCAGTTACACCGCAGTCCCTTGCTCCATCTCCCCCGCCCCAAGGCTACACACTTCTAGGGCACCCTGCTGCTACTGGGGAGCTTTACAGGCTGGCGCTTCACGGCCACCACCTCACCCTGGAGGAAGAAGAGAGCGGCGACCATTCCGTGGGCTCTTCTGGTTCTAAAGCCCGGGTTCTGATTGAAAGAGAAATGACTTACGAGGTTTGGAATACTGAAAACAAAGAAACTGTATAAACCATAGGACATGCCATACGTCATAACCCACTTGGTACTGTTCAATTGCTTAGTTTGTTTTCTGTTGCTATAACAAAAATACCTGCAGCTGAGAATAAACGTGCACTTAGCTCACTGTTCTGGAGCAGTGGTTCTCAACCTGTGGGTGGCGACCCCTTGGGGGGGGTCTCACATCAGATATTTACATGATTCATAACAATAGCAAAATTATAGTTGTGAAGTAGCAGTGAAATAATTTTATGGGGGGGGTCACCACAACATGAGGAACTGTGCCAAAGGGTGTAACACAAATTTTAAATGGTCTTATAGTAAGAAACCCAGAGCCTGATATTGGGGTACATGCTGAAAGATCAGAGAGACAAAGGAACAAGCCACAGCCACCGCCTCTTACCTCATCAACTCCTCAGCCTGAAAAGGTTTTCCAGCTGAAAGGGGTTCCTCATCTGAAAAGCCTTTAGTTCCTGTCTCTTCACACTTCATATACCTTTCTCTGCCCAGCCATCACTTTCTGGGACTAAAGGTATGTGACTCCCAAGTACTGGGATTAAAGGCGTGTGCCACCACCTAGTTTTGTTTTCTCTCCTAGACTGAGTCAATCCCATGTAGTCCAGGGTGGCTTTGAACTCGCAGAGATCCAGACGGATCTCTGCCTCCTGAGTGCTAGGATTAAAGGTGTGTGCCCCCACTGCCTGGCCTCTATGTTTAATCTAGTGCTTGTTCTGTTCTCTGATCTTCAGGTACATTGTATTAGGGTACACAATATATCACCACAAAAGGGTCTCAGTATTTGGAAGGTTGAGAACCACTCTTCCCTTGGTGAGGTCATCAACCCATCAAGGGAAGTGAGGGCTTCCTGCTGCATTATAACATAGCAAAATATCACAATGCAAGACAGACGAGCTTGCACCTGCTTGGGCTTGTTTCTTACAAAGTCACTAACACCTGCATTAGGACTCTACCTGCCACCCCATCTAATGCCAATTATTTTTCAAACGAGCTTGTTTTGGTGACTTTCCTGTTGCTGTGATAGAAAATACCTTGACAAGAAGCAACTTCAGGACAGACAGGCTTTATCCTGGTTTACAGTTGGAGAGGGATACATGGGTGGAGCAAGCGCGGCAGCAGAAACAGAAAACTGGCTGATCACATTTTCATCCACACAGAGTAGGCAGAGATCAAACAGGAAGTGGGCAAGGATCCAAGACTTCAAAGCCCACCCCCAGCGACATACTTCCTCCAGCAAGATTCTGCCTCCTAAAGGTCCCATAATCCAAAGGACACCACCAACTAAAGACCAAGTGTTCACACACATGAGCCTACAGGGCACATTTTTCACTCACGCCGCCACAGAGAAACATTGTTAGTTAGCATCACCTCAGAGGACTACGTTTCCATGGCACCATCTCCGGGGACCACATTTAAGCATCAGCAACTGCACAATGGAGAATTTTGAGTTCCTCCACTGCACTAGCCAGAGAAGTCCAGAAATACGAGCCAGGCTAAAGTCTCAGATCCCAAGAGATTTCATTTTTGTCAGAAAAGCAAAAGGCTCGGATGCTTTCCCATTTAGACCACAAATAAAAACAAAGCAAAACAAAAACAAACATCTGCTTAAACAACATAAAAAGGCCGGGGTTCTGAAAGAGAGTCCAGAAGGAGAAATACAGTGTGGGAAGCTTTGATCCCATTTATTTCTTATTAACATTCATGACAAAAATGGTCAGTTTAGTCTCATAAAATCCATGCAGCTTGCTCTACCTGTCACGCCAGGGGAAGTGCCTTTCAATTTCCTTGACACATAATTTTATTAGAAGTATCAGGAAATGTCAGGCTGACCATCATTTGGAAAGGGATTGTCCAACACTCTCAGCAGTGCCCCCAACAGAAGCCTGTCAGGGGGTCAAAAAGAAAAACTCACTCATCCTGACAGCAACCTTCCCAAAATGAAGACTCTGCTCCGCAGATGCAATAGCACCAAAGGTTCTTCAGGGTTTTTTTTCCCCCAGGGGTCACATTCATGGATTTAAAATGGGAGTGTTCTGATATACTGGCAGAGTTGGCGTACGTCGACCACACATCTGCCTAGTCTTCAAATTAATGCTCTATTATGACAGTCCTTTCCTGGATATCTCACAATTTCTCATTCCCATTCCTTTCTCATTAAAAAAAAAAAGAAAAAGCACTCATCACTCACGTCCTCTGTACCAAAAGAGAATAGAATATCTAAGGACAGGTAAAGAACGAAGGTAATGACCAGAAAGTCATATACACGTGCATGCATGCGTGTATATGTTCTAGGTCTGCAGTTACTCTCAGAGATAGAGTATGAGGAAAAGAGCGTACTGGCAATCATATAGTAAAAGTTTCTTCGCCCCTCAAACTCCTGCAGGGGAAATCATTTGTGATTAGTAGTAACAGTCTAAGCCTAAGCCTGTAATTAATACAGTTTCAAACACTACCAATAAGCCGTAGCATAAAGATGGCCATAAATGTACTATCACTCTAAACTATCATAGCTCAAGTTCAATCTCAACACCACTATCCACCCCTAAAAACTACTATTGTATGTAAAGTTATTGGGCCCACTAAACAGTGCCGTCAACATTTAAGATATCAGAAACTGAGTTATTTAATATTGACTTCATTTAGGATAAAAAAAATAAGTCATTACATATTAACAGAAACAATACATTTTACACAAAACAATATTTTCCAAAACATGAATGCAGAGGCTGCCATGGCTTTATTTACTCGTTGTCCTAATAAAGGAAAACCCATTTCTCTCCCTGATTAAAGTAAAGAAGATTAAGCCTCACACAAGGAGACTTTTTCTTTTCTTTTGGGGTCTACATATGTGTGTGGTGTATGTGTGATTATATGTTTGTGAATATACATGTGTGTGTGCAGATGTGCGTGCACACCTGCACACACGTATGTGGAGGTCAAAGGTCAATGTCTTGAGTCTTCCTCTATTACTTTTTAACCTTATTGACACAAGTTCTTTCACTGAACATGGGTCTCATTGACTGGCTAGGCTGACTGAGCCGCAAGCTCTGGGGAGGGATCCTCCTATAACTGCTCCCTCCCACTCCCACACTAGGTTACAAGTGCATACCACCAGGCTTTTTACCCGGGTGCCAGAGATCTCTGCTCAGGGCCTCGTGCTCATTCAGCAAGCACTCTGCCCACTGAGCCATTGCCCCGCCCCCAGTTGGCCTCTCTAGATAACTACAAACATTTTTCTTGGATAGTTTCGTAAATGTTTGCAGTCATATAGAATCCTGTAGCATGCACTCATGAAGGTTTCCTACATTGAAACCTATTGCTCTGCTGGACTCACAGAGATTTTGAAATACTGAGTGAGCACTAGTCATCTGGAAAAATGAGTTATGTAAATACATCAATTATTGAAATACTTAATTATATACTTCAACAATATTTCCATGAATATTACCACTCATATAACCAAACTCTCATGTTCATGTGACAAATACATATTCTCCAAAATTCAGATGTTCCTTTGAAAGTTCAAATTCTATCACAGGGAACAGATACTACCAGATCTGTTCCTAGAAGTAGCATAATCGTTTTCAAGAAAATGTCTGCCAAATATCCCAAGTTGAACAGCCACAGTCTGTCAGTTGTTTTTTCAAATAAAGATGGTCTTCCACGAAAAGAGCATCTTGTTCAACTCTCAATTCCATCACCCATGTGTTCCTTTGAAAGACAGCCATCAGCATTGGTACACTGCAGAAATACCCAGACAAACAGCCCACTGAAGATCCCACCAGCCTGGGAAGGTTCACACTGTAGGGTAGAGACTCCAAATGCCACAGCATCTGCTTCTTCATCAAAGGCATTTTTAAATGTAGTTGGCTTTAATCTCTCTCTCTCTCTCTCTCTCTCTCTCTCTCTCTCTCTCTCTCTCTCTCTCTCTCTCTCTCTGTTCTCTCCTTCCACCATGCAGGTCCCAGGGATTGAACTTGGGTCATAGGGCTTGACAGAAAGTGCTCTTACCCTCTGAGTCATCTTTTCAGATCCCAGCTGGCTTTTGCTTTTGTCTTTAATTGCACATGAGCAATATTAACGTCTATAATGTCAGTTTTTTCCCACTCCATGATTCATGCTGAGGGGTCAGAGGTTTTAGAGTTGTTTTGGCAGGATCGATGCATAATACGGTGAGTCAGGTAATCACATCTTAGTTCTAACAGAATATTTCAGTCTTCAGACCCCCACCTCCAAAGGTCTCAGACATTGCCAGTCACCTGCATTCCCTGAGAACCACTGCTCCACAGAGAGCTTATAGATTTTTCATGACTGCTTAGAAATGGAAAAAGTACCCCTCATTCTGTCTCTAGAATAAAATCCATATACAATGTACATAAGCCAATGTGTGAATCTGCTGAGTGTATCTCTAGGCCCTCTAGAGAGAGTGTGGTAGGTTACTGGAAAGCTTGGCTATGTCTCAAGAGAATGGGGAAAGGAGCTGGTTTGTTTTAGTTTTATGGTGCTTGCTGGATGGTGGCATTTGGGTAAGGGTTCTATACACAGATCATGAGTCTAAACATCCTACCAGCCCCAGAGTGGCATAACTGATCCTTGTTACCTGCTCACACAGGTGCTGGGTACAAGAAGGGGAGTGGTGGAACCCAAAGGCTGTCAGCACTGAGCATAAAAATTGACCCATACTCTCCATTACAACACGTAACTTTTTATCTCTTTAAATGATAGGACTTAAATCCTGAGTTTCAGGCATGATACACACACAGTCTACCACTCAACTGTATCAAGCCACAGTACATCATCTTCAAACAACTCTTTCTCTTCCCTCAAGCCCAATGTCCCTACTCCTGATGGTCTCCTGGAGCTTATGGTTTCAGACATGGTATGCAGCTGACTCACTTATGGTTGAAGAGTATTAGCAGCCTGCTTATCAACTGTTAGGAGATACACTTCCTGACCAGAGGGTTTTCATCAGTACTACTACGAATTTTATACAGGTTACACATACTGACCGGTGCTTAGCATAGTGTCAATGCTCCAAACTATTTTCAGTGAATGATACAAATATATATATATATATATATATATATATATATATATATATATATATATATATATATTAGTAAACAAACCACCAGTGAATGTGTCCGAGGACTTCATGACACAGATGTGTTTATCACCAGTGGCATGGAAACCCACTGGAAGACTGTTTCTGTGACTACAAAGACTCTCTGTACTAGTGCTATTGTATACATAGCTGTGAACACATGGATAAAGGTGCCTTTGCACCATCAGTCTCTAAACCAGAGTGGTAGTGAGACAGCTAATGAAAGAATCAATGACCAAGATGAATAAAAGCTCTGATACACTGTGCATTAAATAATCAGCTTCTCAAACAGTCCAGCCCTCAACAGGGTCTCACACAGTCCAGTCCTCAACAAGGTCTCACACAGTCCAGGCCTCAACAGGGTCTCACACAGTCCAGTCCTCAACAAGGTCTCACACAGTCCAGCCCTCAACAAGGTCACACAGTTTAGCCCTCAACAAGGTCACACAGTCTAGCCCTCAACAAGGTCACACAGTCCAGCCCTCAACAAGGTCACACAGTCCAGCCCTCAACAAGGTCACACAGTCTAGCCTTCAACAAGGTCACACAGTCTAGCCCTCAACAGGTCAGATAATGCTACTTTTTTAAACCCAGATCTTCTTTGTCTTTTTAATTTAATGTGTGTGTGTGTGTGTGTGTGTGTGTGTGTGTATGTATGTGTGTGTGTGTGTGTGTGTGTGTGTGTGTGTGTGTGTGTCATGTACAGCAGTGGCTGAAGAAGCCTGAAGAGGCCAGAAGAGGGCACTGGATTCCCCAGAGCTGGATTACAGGTAGTTACCCCATCTGGATGTTCTGGAAGAGTATTCTTAACTGCTGAACAATCTCTTAAGCCCCTTTTCATATTTTTATTTGGTGCTTAAGAAAAAATAATACTCCAAAGCCTTTATGTGTTTAAAAAACTATAAAAATTGAATTTCTTGTTAAAAAATAAACAAAAGTCAAGCATCATTAATTTGTTCATTTTATATATGATATTAAACATCCTACCTAGTATGTTTAATAAAGGAATTTCTTTATGGAAAACTGATGTGTTCTATGTAAATATTAATTTTAGAACCCTGTGAATAATTAAAAATAAGTACACCCCTATAGATCTAGGACTCTCTAAAACTTGTAAAATGTGAATATTCAACAAATGAGAATAAACAACTTCCCAGAGTACACCCCTATAGATCTAGGACTCTCCAAAACTTATAAAATATGAATATTCAACAAATGAGAATAAACAACTTCCCAGTGCCACCAAACGACAGGGAACTGGGACTTTGGGGGTAAGTGGGTAAGGAGAGTGAGGGGTGAGGGGACAAAGGGAAGAAGGGGAAGAGGGGTTGGGGTGAAGAAGGCGAGGAGTTAAGTGGGTGAGTGGAGTGAAGGATGATAGAGATGAGGAGAGAAAGGGGGATGAGGGGATGAGGGGGTGAAAGGATGAGGGGTGAGAGGAGGAGGGGGTGAGAAGATGAGGGGATGAGGGGGCGAGAGGGATGAAGGGATCAGGGGATGAGGGGATGAGGTGGTGAGAGGATGAAGGGATGAGGGGGTGAGGTGGTATTCCTCTTCTTCCAGGAGACTCACCCATATGCTGCCCGGTGTCTCTGTAGGGCGATTGCTGCCAGCTGAAGTCTGGCCTCCACCATGGTCTCCAGCTCCCCAACAGAGCACTGACAGAGGGGCTTGTGACATTGATGCTCCATCTCAGACACCAGGCAGTTGAGCCTGTCTTCAGCCTCCATCAGTAAAAGTGACTAAAGAAAGAGCACCACACGGTCACTCAAATTCAGAGACAAAGCCTCATTCTTGACAACTCTTCATTAACCTTGAGTTCACAGACAAAAGAGCTGTAGCTCATGACTGAATAAAATTTACATGGTGTATCTATTTTCTCTGTAAGGCACATCACAAACACGAGACATCATTGCTGTGGAACAAACTTTGTACACTGCAAATGTGTATTATTCTCATTGGTTAATGAAAAAGCTGACTGGCCAATAGCTGGACAGGTAGAGGATAGGCAGGAGAGCCAAGCTGAGAGGATTCTGGGAAGAAGAGGGGCAGAGTCTGGAGAGTCTCGAGCAGATGCAGAGAGAAGCAAGATGAGCATGCTGTGTTGAAAGAAGGTACCACTACGTGGCAGAGGGCAGAAAAGAAATACGGGTTAATTTAAAATGTAAAAGTTAGCTAGTAACTAGCCTATGCTATTGACTGATCATTTATAAATAATAAGAAGTCTCCATGTCAATTATTTGGGAGCTGACAGGTGGGATAGAAAAATCCACCTACACATCATCATAATATTCTGCATGAGGGCCATTTTATATCACAAAACTCATTGACAACAGAAACACAGTGAGGGGATATAGCACATATTTGGGGATTACTAATGCAAAAATATAAAGCTAAAATATTTTAAGCATTGACATGGCATTCCAAAAAGCAACAGATACTGAAGCATTTAGATGTTTAGATTAAGGATGCTCAAGCAGTGACGCCTATCCAAATATTACCAAATCCCACAGAATCTGAAGATTCTGGTAAGAGTCACTCAACCTGTACTAACAGACCAGAGAAGTGCAGAAGGGCCACCTGGCAATCTAAGAAAGGGAGGAAACAAAGCATCAGTGAAGACTCTCTTCCACCATGGTCAGTCACATACATACTGGGTGCATATATATTTTTATGATCAAACATTTTTGACATACTGAGCATGTCCACAAATGATTATAAAAGTGTGGATGTCAAGAGTGTACTTTTTGAAGTTACAAGTAAATGTTAGCAAATGGGCTAATTAGCAGACAGAATCCATAATGAAGGCAGACTGTATTCCAAGTTAAATTCTGATTACTTAATTGGTAATATGGAGGTAATGAGATTTTATGATATACAATCAATTGTAAACAGAATCAATATGGCAGAAGACAGTCTTTGAAACAACTGGTCTCATCATGTACTTTTGACAGTGGGATGGATCTAAAAGCCTCCTCCCAGAGAACTAGCTCTCAAAGTACTGTAAAAGGGTACCGTGCAAGCTTCGAAGGGAAGGATATAACCAATGACCTACCCAAATATGATGTCTATGAACCACAACAACAACCAGTATGGCAGGATTTCCCTAAAGGCGCAATAGTGGTACACATACCTAGGTAGTAACCAACAGTACTTTAATTGAGCTTAAGACAGGCTCAGCAAGATGGAAATCACATGTGGTACTGGAAACCTAGCAAACTACCCAGGGCTAGTAAACTGATGGATCTTGGAGGAGAATCTGCACCTGCCACTATACTAAACCAGCACAATAATCCTTAACTACATTCTAAACAGTTGTCCATATACCCACAGGGAAGTATAGTTCTCATTCCTTATTAAGGAAACTTCTCTTTGTGATAGACAGTGACCATTGCAGAAAATCACAACCCAATCAAAATGCAGAGTTGTCTGCCTTTTGAGCCCCGTCCCAAATGAAACACTTAAAATACAGCTCCTGCCGGGCGGTGGTGGCGCACGCCTTTAATCCCAGCACTCGGGAGGCAGAGCCAGGCGGATCTCTGTGAGTTCGAGGCCAGCCTGGGCTACCAAGTGAGTTCCAGGAAAGGCGCAAAGCTACACAGAGAAACCCTGTCTCGAAAAACCAAAAAAAAAAAAAAAAAAAAAAATACAGCTCCTGCACTCAAAACCCAGGGGACATGAAGAGGGTGTAAGATCTCAGGAGCCAGAGGACCAGTAAAGGTACTGTGAGATTGTGTCTTGTAGAAATACGAGAGAAGCTGCATGCATGAAATCTCATCAGCATGGAGGCCTGAAGACCTGAAGGAAGACATCATTAGGTGTGCTAGTGGGAGGGGAAAAGCTCATGAGGCTTCATCTCTACACAAGGAACTACAGGCTGCTAAGGAATGCTGAGAGTGGGAGAATGAGTCATCCTTGGGGCAGAGCACACGAATTAATTACCTGATACTAAAGACTAGCTCTGAAACCATAACCTACAAGTAACATTACACAGACTGATCACGTCATATTTATGTATTTAGAAATATATATTTATATATACATATATGTCACAACAATTAAAGGAAAAGAGGTCATGAATTTGAAAGAGAGCAAAGAGGGTCTGTGTATGAGAGGGTTTGAAAGGAATAGAGGGAAGGGGGAAATGATGTAATTATATTATATCTCAAAAAATAAAAATAAATTAGAAAAGAAATAGATGTCTAAAAATTTGCATTTACAAAGTAAGGACTATTATAGGTAATTTAGTGTAATGGTTAAAACCATGGAGCTTTTAAATAAGTAAAAAAATAAATAAATAAATCCTACTCCCAGATCTATATTTTATTATCTGAATGACATTAGTAAATTCCATATATTGTCTAGACCTTAGGGATTTTTTGTTTTTTTGGGGTTTTTTTGTTGTTTTTATTTTTCAAGACAGGGTCTCTGTCTGTGTAACAGTCCTGGCTGTCCTGGAACTCTCTCTGTAGACCAGGCTGGCCTCAAACTTACAGAGATCCACCTGCCTCTGCTTCCCAAGTGCTGGGATTGAAGGCCTGGCAATCTTAGTTGTTTTATGTTTTGTTTTGTTTTTTATGAAACAGTGTATTAAAAAAGATTAATACCTATATCATAGAAATATGAGAATTAAAACACCATGCAAAATACCTATTGTGTAGTGAGCATTTTTGATAAACAATTTACCATGATTTGAAGAAAAAATGAAACATTCAGGCTTACCTTTATCATGCTAAGAGTGTACTCATCTCTAAATCTTGAAAGTTGACAGTGTGAGCTTTCATTATCTTTTGGGAAAAAATCTAAAGACATAAAATTTTTTAGAAATATCAAGGATTAATATTTAGTTTAAATAATACTTATATTTGTTAAAATCTATCATTCATGAGATACATAAATAAATATAATTAAACAAAATCAACAATGAACATTAGAAACTCATATGTGCATTGACATTCCCTAAATATACCTTAGAATGCTGATGCTTATTCTTGCAACAAATCAGACAGCACTGAAAAGATCCTTTGCATACTGAATGATGTGACTCGGGTTATTAATTTCTGATATAAAATTGTGGTTCTTCTCCTGGTCTTTCATAAATTTCTAACACTTCAAATAAACAACAAAAAAATCCTTGGAAGCTGTCTTAATTAGGGTTTTATAGCTGTGAAGAGACACCATGACCACAGCAAATCTTATAAAGGAAAACATTTAATTGGGGCTGGCTTACATTTTTAGAGGTTTAGTCCATTATCAACATGGTGGGAAGCATGGTGGCACGCAGGTAAACATGGAGAAGGAGAGTTCTACATCTAGATCCAAGGCAGCTGAAGGAGACTGCTGCACTGGGTGTGGGTGGAGCATATAAAATGTGAAAGCCTGCATCCACAATGATACACTTCCTCCAACAAGGCCACACCTCCTAATAGTGCCACTCCTATGGGCCAAGCATTCAAACACATAGTCTATGGGGATCACTCCTATTCAAACCACGGCAGGAGCATTGGTTCTTATTGATATGTAGAAGCCCTTGCTGTAATAGCAGAGAATGGGACCATCTGGAACAGCAAGTCTATTCAAGCAATGTAGTTAAGTAGCTCCCAAATACCTGATCTCCAACCTAAAGTCTGCCCTTATTCTGAAGGAGGATTTAGATAAAAGTCTTTGCTTGTGCCATTCAACCAAACGCAGAATCACAAGTCACTACACATTGCTACAGAAACATTATCTACCCACAAATTTGACAAATGGAAAGAATGACTTTAGAATCAAATGGAACTTGGCACTGATTTCTTCCATAGCAATCCTTGCTTCTCATAAAACAGGAGGCTTAGGGGTCAGCTAAGTAAAAGGGATGGACTTAGGCTTTTTTCTCAGAAAAAAAGAGACTAAGAGATCAACTTCTAGCATGAGAATTCAAGGAGCTTTCAGAACCTACTCCATGGGGAAATTGTTTTTAAAATGTCTTATAGTCTCTGGGAAAGCGTGCTAAGGCATATAGCAAATGGGCAAATCAATTTAACAATTTCAGCTGTAGCTGAGCTTAGAGAAGTTCAACTCTAATAACATGCTCAAGAACACCAGTGGTTACAGAGAAAGGTCTAGAAAATGTTGATGGATTCAGTCAGATACACAGGCTAAATTGTGCGTTGGTTGCACTGTTGGAAAGTACTGGAGGCAGACAAATTCAGGGTCCTCAGAAAAAGAAAGCATGAAGAAAAACACACAGTACCAATGAAATCTGAGTTACCATTAAGTTTATTACACATTCATGATAGGAGTAACAGAGAAAGGGGAGAGAAGGAAAGGCAGAAGAAATAAGTAAAGTAGTAGTAGCTGGGGTTGAGTAGATAGCTTAAAGGGTAGAAGCTCCTTGCTGAGTGTGCCAGAATCCTAGGAATCTATGGGAAGGTGGAAGGAGAGATCAACAAACTCCCAGTAAGAGACCCATAGCCGGGCAGTGGTGGCGCACGCCTTTAATCCCAGTACTCGGGAGGCAGAGCCAGGTGGATCTCTGTGAGTTCAAGGCCAGCCTGGTCTACAGAGAGAGATCCAGGACAGGAACCAAAACTACACGGAAAAACCCTGTCTTGAAAACCAAAAAAAAAAAAGTTAAAAAAAAAAAGGCCCATAAATAGAACATGCTAGTAATATGAGAGGAAGTATGTTGAAAATCAGTAAAAAGAAAATGATTTATCAAGATTAATTCCCAGCTTCTCATTAGAAACAATGGAAGAAAGAACACCTTCAGAGTGACTAACAGTTTGTCAACTAAGACTCCCAAAGCCGAAAGTGATCTTTCAGAAACAAAGGCCAATAAATCTCTTAAGTTAAAGAGAGACTGAGAAAATGTTTGCTCTCAGACCCACCATAAATGTAAGTAGAAACGAGATGTGGAGGGCTAACAGCAAGAGACCCTGGATGATGGATGACCCAAATCCATATGAAAAGTCAGGGGCATCAGTGTGGCTGATTGTGTTGTGAAAGACGCTGTGTGGGCGCTTCCCCTTTCTTCTCTGTGTTTCACCAACCAGCAACTGTACAAAATCCTGTGTACCAAACACTGGATCTATAATGCAAGAGGCGTGTGATATGTTTACAAATAACAGCACCAATGAAGTGAGGGACAGCTGTACTGGACTAAGGAAATTCTCCCAGATGCCATGAATAAGGAACAGATTACAAGGACCCAAATGATAAAGGGGACTACCAGAGCTGAAGTTGTAAGCATGTAATTGCTCTGCTTTCTTATTACAGCTTCTTTAAAAGTTGTCAAATTATATAAAGTAATAATTTCAAATTATATTGTTGAGTTTGAAATGCACATAGCTGGAACCTGAAGGAATGGAAAAAAGTATTCCACACAAATGGCAATCAAAGGAGTGGCCTAAACTTATAGTTAACAAAAGAGACATTCAGAAATGGTCACAAACACAGACGTCATAAAATGATAAAGGACTCTGTCTTGGTTAGGGTTTCTATTGCTGTGACACCATGACCATAGCAACTCTTATAAAGGAAAACATTTAATTGAGGTGGAGACTTAGAGTTTCAGGATTTAGTCCAATATCATCACGGTGGGAAGCATGGTGGCATGTAGGCAGACACAGTGCTGGAGAAGGAGCTGCCACCCCAGTCCACCTCAGAAAGTAGTCTGAGTCACTGGGGAGTATCGTGAGCATATATGAGACTTCAAAGCCTGCCTCCACAGTGACACACTTCCCCCAACAAGACCACACCTACTCCAACAAAGCCACACCTTCTATTAGTGCCACTCCCTTTGGGGGCCATTTTCGTTCAAACCACAGGCTTAATACATGAAGAACATGCAGCAATTGTAAATATTTGTGTATTTTAATTTGGAGCACCAAAATATACACAGCAATAACAAGCAGCATCAAAGGAGACACAGCAATAAGGAAATAGCAGGAGACCTCAACACCCTGCTTCCCAACATAGATAGATTGTCTAGGCTGACAGTCAGCAGGGGACAAAGGACTGAAACAGCACTGCAAACCGAATGGCTTTAACAGACATTTGCAGACCACACCATTCAACAGAATTTAAATACACATTCTCTCCAAGTGCACAAAAAATATTCACCATATTGGATCTCAGGCCACAAAACAAGCCAGGGGAAACTTAAGAGGTCTCCAGCTACATTGATTATAGTTTTCAGTTGCAATAGTATGTGTTGGAGCATGGTCCAAGAATGGAGCTGTGTGAGGAGACTTCTGAGCGCTTGTGAGAAAATCATAAGAAAACAAGGCAAGGCTCTTGTGATTCAGTTTCCTTGAAAACATGAAATTGTTCTTGGAATGTGCTGCCATGCCCCTCCCAGGTGTAGTGGACGGGGTGAGTTTGCTTTAGATTATTCATTACAACTGGTTATTGTCACTTGTTTATATGGCTCTACAGAGAAACATGGTTTTGTCCCATGTGGTTTGCCTGCCACATGCAGCTTGGTCACATGATTGGACACTTTACTCATGTGACTCTTAACCCACAGAGTATACATTGTCTGATGCTCTGAATAAAGTTGGTTCTTGCATGTTTTTGTTTAGGTTTAGGCTCCTCTCTCACAGGTTCACAGTGCCAACTAGAGTGGTAAACAGTATGAAGTGAAATTAACAAGCAAGAGACACTGTGGAGATTTGACAAGTCTGTGGGAATTTAATGCCAGTCTCTGAACAATCAATGGGCCCTATTAGAAGTCAAATTAGCTGGGCGGTGGTGGCGCACGCCTTTAATCCCAGCACTCGGGAGGCAGAGCCAGGCAGATCTCTGTGAGTTCGAGGCCAGCCTGGGCTACCAAGTGAGTCCCAGGAAAGGCGCAAAGCTACACAGAGAAACCCTGTCTCGAAAAACGAAAAAAAAAAAAAAAAAAAAAGAAGTCAAATTAAAATGCTATTTTGAGACAAATTAGAAAATATATAACTCTGATTTACAGGATGTAGCAAAAGCAATCTACACAAAGGATTTTGCAGTGATAAATATCTATACTGGGGAAGAAGGAAGAGAACCCACAACCACCTTACTTTACCCTTCAGTGATGTGGAAAAAAGAATAGACTGAAGCTGAGCGTGGCAGAAGAAAAAGGGAAGGACAATGTAGAAAAAAATGAGAGGGAGAGAGAGATGGAAGAAACCAAAGTCAATGAACCTATAAATTGATTTGGGGGTTTTCTATTTTTTAAAAGATAAACATGATCCTAAAATCTCCAGTTATAATAAAACACAGAGATATAAATTTTAAGGTAGTGTATTTCAAAAACACATATACTTGATAGCCCACAAGACCCACCCATTGGTAACCATCATAGGAAAATACACTGTCAGATGGAGCTAGATCACTGTGAGATAGCTCCTTGGAGACCGTGCATGAATTTCAACAGGGCACTGCTTCGTGGAATGTCCATAACACAGAATAGTAAACAGATGTAGTAGATCAAAGCAAGATTGTTGTTCTACCATGGCTTCAGTGAAACCTTTTAAAAGGTTTATTTATTTATATTATCGCTGCATGTCTATATGTTAACTATGTGTGTGCAAGTATCTGCAGGATCCAGACATGGGCATCAGAGTCCCCAAACTGGAGTTATAAGAGGTTGTGAGGGCCCAATGTGTGTTCTGGGAACCCAACCTGGATCCTCTAAAAGAGTATCAAGTGCCCTTAACTGCTAGGCCATCTCTCCAGCTCTGCATTTTGTTTTATCATAAGAAATGCAAGATGCAAGAGCAAAAAATGGGAGCATTCTATTGTGTACAACAGTGAAAAGTTCTATTTTGTGCATTCATCATATTTCCATGGATATGCATGGATGGGACAGATGAATACGTGTGTACTTGTACCACGACATAAACATATATGTGCCATAGGACGACCTCAGGAGGGGAAAAAATATGCTCATACATATTTATATGGATTATTGGGAGCAGGTGGTTAGTTGAGGAAACAAGGAAAAAGCAGGAATGAAACCAAAGCTCACCTTTCAAGTTTGGGAGGTTGGGTTTGCTCTTCTCAACAACCACATGGTACAGTGTTCTTGGTGAATTATCTGGGATACAGTTTATCGTTGCAGCCAAACTTAAGAAGAAGTATGCCTTGACAAAATTAAATTTATTTAAGAGATGTTGATGGCCAAGAGTAACTAGAATGAGAGGCAAGCCTCTGTTCATTAAATCTTCAAGCGCCTACAAATGAGACAGGGAAAGAGAGAAGTTGGTTAAATATCTTCTCACATGGTAGTTTTGGTCCCATTTCATTTTTCTGATCAAGTGTCGGATGAAGCATCAGACACGATAGTTCTGTAAATGGCAGAACCACTCCAGCTCCTCAACACATACACACACATCCTGCCCTGCCACATAATGAGCGACCAAACCTGGGGTCAGAGTGAGGGAACAGACTCCTTATCAGCTCGGGGAGACTGCAGGGGCTCGCTCGACAGTCACACCTATAGGCTGTTCCCCAGTTACCATGAGTACAGACTGGACAAGAACAGGAAAAACAGTCTCCCTACCCGACTCAGCATCCATGCTCAATCATGCCCTTTCCCAAACCTCTCTCCATCTCATACTGGCTTCCTCTGCAGCCAGGACTCTAAAGTTCATTTGATGGCCTGCAGTGGTGGGCAGTGGAAAATCGCACGGCAGTGCAAGTGGTCATACATTAAGGACCATCAGCAGCAATCATCCTAGAGATTGCCTGTCTATCCACCTAGTCATTTCCCACCCTCTTCTCTTCTAAATTCTGACCACCCCATTTCCTCTCCCCATCTACTGAGGGCTGAAAATGTGTCTGTATTGTTTACTGACTGATGTTCAATTGACAGACACCAAAATAATGCCTGGCACTTAGTGGTCTCAACAGATTAAAGAGATCTTTTTAAAACTGGAGGCCAGTGAGGTGGTTCTGTGAGTAAAGGTGCTGGCCACCAATCCTGAGGACCCTCAGAACCTACATAGCCAAAGAAAACCAATTCCTAGAAGTTGTCTCCTGATCTCCACAGGCATGCCCCACTTACCTAAATAAATAACAAAATGTAAAGCATAAAAAGAAAAAGGAAAACCTAAATGGATCAGACCCCACTTTTGCTCAAAGTTCTCCAATGGCTCCCCATTTTCTCAGCTAAGAGCCTATGTTACAATGTCCCTACAAGACTTCTCAGCTTGGCCTCTCTGATCTTATGTACTACTACTCCCCCCATCATCCATTCAACTCTAGCCACACTAGTCAGGATAGCTATCACCAATCCAAGCAAGTTCACTTTAAGACCTCTGCACTTGTGACCTGTTTCTAGATGACTCTTTCTTGAAATTGCATGAGTCCCATCTAGTTTTAAGAGAAGATGAATTTGGTCACCCCATTTGATTTTACAACCCCCACTTATACAGTGCTCCTAATTCCTTTTGCATACCCATTGTTGGGTCTTTTCCAATATAAATGTGAGCCACTTCTTTGTGTTTATGACATTTGTTTTCACTAGTCCTGCCCATTAAAGTGTAAGCTCTATAAGCACTTGGTGTCGACCTGTGACGCTCACTGGCTATGGTCTCCAGCCATAGAACCAACAGTGCCTTGGATGCAACAGACTATTAATCATTTTTGAACTGATACAGAAAGAAGATGCTGGGGCTATCTATTATAGAAAAGAGAGAAACTACTTGCCTTACATAAACAAGAAAATAATTCCATCATTTGGGAGAATTTGAAGCAACAGTGACAGGTGTGGGCAGATGAGGTGGTTTGGTCTCGGCTCCTCCTCTCTTAATCTATTCTAGGAGTTGAAACCAATGTGTATGGAAGAGCAGATGTGGAACACCCCCTGGGCCAGAGGCACCATGGCACCAGGAAAATCATTAGCCCTCCCTATCCAGAGAAGAAACTACAGACTGGCTGGGGGGGAGGAGAGGGAGGACATTTCTCTTCTCTTCCCTCCTCAGCAAACTGATTTAATGAGCCTTGACAATTACACACAAACACTTGAGGATCAAAGGAAGATTAATTAGTAATGCTATTTAACACTCCTTTCTCTCCCTCTATGCAGAAAATGCAAAGTGTAATCTGAAGAGTCTTAAGCAGGCCAACAGTACTGTTTTAATTAATTAGCTAATAGAAATTGGGTTTCCATTATGCTGTCAGTCTCTTTTTGAGTCAAAAGCAATGATCAGACAGACATTCTTTTCAGACCCAAACACTGCTCCATAAGAAATGTGTTTTTAGGCTGACCTGGCATTTGTGACTGGAAAGAAAGAAATATTCCTAAACTCCCCAAGGTTTTGGAACACCTAAACATGAATATGAATTTTTATCTTCCTAATACCAGTCCTTTCATTTCAGGCAGCTTGCTTATGAATTAAAATAAAATCTTAGAAAAAAATATTGAATGATATGAAACATAATTCAAAGTGGACTTTATGATATAAAATGCACAATAATAGAAAAGTAGTAAGATTACATTTAACAAAGAGAGGGCGCCATGCATTATCAAAATTAAAGAAAACAAAGATAAAGCAGTTTTGAGGATATGGCTTTTGAGTTACTTAAAATAAATACCTTATGTATTAGCTACTTTCGATGCTATGACAAAATGCTCGAAAACGCAGCTTCAGAAAGGAAGGGTTATTCTACCCCACAACAGGGACATCACTGCATCAGGAACACGGAGGAATGTGGACACACTGCATCCACAACCAGGAAAAAGAGAGTTGAATGTTGGTGTTCAACTCGCTTTCCTTTTTTATACAAAGCCAGTACTATATGGACTGGAGGCCGACCCTGAGGAAACCCTCTTTTAGGTGGATAGTGCGGAGCTGGCAGCCTCCTTGGTAGCACTAGGAGTTTAGCTCTCTCCTTCACAACTTTCCACCTCACCTTGGACTGGTCGAGTCTCCCTCAGGGTGCTTTTCTGACTTCCCATTGTACAGCGTTGGGTATCCCTTTAGTGTGCTTATCTCTTTACCAATGATGCTGCTGCTTCCTCTACAGCAATCATGTGAGCAACTTTAAATGCTCACACACTCCATTCTGTGAAAAACTTCATATTTTTCACATCTTTCTGTACCATTTGCTGCCCCGTCTCTCTGCAAATCTAAGTGAAAGCGGTCAGCATTACCCCATGCCACAACACAAAGCCACCCTGTCTTGAAATTTCCTCTGCCAAATAAAATCTTTCACTGCTTTTGAATCTAGCTCAATGAAGTTGTTAGGGCACGGACAGAACACAACCAGATTCTTTGCCAAAATGTAACATGAATGGCTTCTAATCTAATTCCCAGGAGAGTCCACGGTCCCCTCTGAAATGTCATCCACAATTTCTTGGCATTCTGGTTCTATACGTAACCTTCTAGGGCTTTTCTAGCTCTCCTACGTTGGTCCGGCAAACAGCTTCCAACGGCCTAAGCACTACATGGTCGGGCTTTATCAGCAACGACCCCACTTTGGGGACCAACATTTTTGTATTAGCAACGACCACTTTGGGGAATGTTTTTGTATTAGCTACTTTTCTCATGGCTCTGACAAGATACCTTGCAAAGCAAATTAAGAAAATAAGAGTTTGTTTGGGCCAGTTGGAGGGTCCAGTCCATCATCTCAAGGAGGTAATGGCAGCAGAGGATGGCTGGTCACGCTACATCTACCTCGAAGAAGCACAGTGATAAGCACTGATGTAGGCATTTATTTAAATATTTGTTCTCTTGCATTCAGGCCAGGAGCCGGGGCCAGGGGATGTTGCTGATCACATTTAGAGTGGACCCTCTCTCTTTAGTTAAGCCTTTCTGGAAATACCCTCTTAGACACACCCAGAGGTCTGTTTCCATGGGGATTCTAAATCCAGTCATGTTGACAAGGAACATTAATCACCACAGCTTAATTAAAGACAGAATGCTGTTTGCTACCATCAGTCAATCAATCAATAAATCCCACGTGTATATATATATATATCTGTCCACATTAACTGCTCCTAGATTACTAAACTCATGTCTTCTCCGTCCACAGCACCTCCCCTAACCATTGTGACAAAGGTCATCCTAGAAGGCTTCCATGTAAGCACTTTAAAATGCTAATAACATTATTGGGTTTTTTTTAAGCTGTTTTTAAAAATATTTAAATGCCACTAGGAAATCAAATGCTTAAATACCAATTTTTTGATGGTTGTCAGGTGTTAATAGACAATCTCATCCTCATTTTGCAAAAGCTGTTGGGGAAATCAGAGGAGCTGCATATGAAAATATTACATAATGGTGCACCCTGCAATTGGTAGGTAGTCCCAGAACTGAGAAGAAAGAATACAAGTAGCAGCCATATTGAACACGTGGACTGCTCCAAATAGTAAGAAGTCCTTTAGTTAAAATGGGAGTCTGTTGTTACCTTTTAGGTAACCAAAACATTTGAATAGGAAAGCCAGGGGCACATGGCTGGACAAGCCAACTGAACACATTTGGTTCTAGAAGCCAGAGCAATCACTGCTAGTTACTGGCCCAGACATCAAGTTAGTTTGATACAATTCTAGCTTTAGCTTCAGAATTTTGTGATCAAAACCCTATTATCAGACATTTAAAAAAAAGAGAGAGAGGAAGATTGGGCGTTCAAGGATATCCTTGACTACACAGTGAGTTTAAGGTCAGCTTGGGCTACATGAGACCTTGTCAACAATAGAACTGGGGAGGAAGAGAAAGAAGAATACACATAGAAGAGTACATATAGAGCAGGATTTCAAAATCAAATACTGTACCTGCCAAAGAGGGTGAAATGACTCGGAACATTTCCACACTAAATATTGTTATTACCTGTATGTTGTCTTTATTGAGAAGAGGTTTTCCAGAGTCAAATGATTGAGTTATCTGTCAAAAATATAAAATATTAACAGTAAAACTCATATTTATTTGAGCATTCTTTTAAATGGAACTATTACTGTATCCTAAAACCATTTAAGCACCATTTTATTGTCAAAGTAATACATGATCTAGTCAGAAATATTAGTATTTAAAAAACCCTAAAAATTATATATAAGTCAATTTCTTTTAGGCAGTAAATGTTAGTATTCTGATGTCTTTCCTGTCCTTTTCTTGCTGATTATTTTTTAAATTATATACTCATTCATATTCCATTTTCACTAACAATTATCTAATTTTATTCCTACAAAATTGAGTGACTTGCAAACCTCAGTCTAGAAAGTACCAATAAATATAGCATAAGAACTAAATTTCTTCACTGTTTTGAGTTGTCTAGTGGGGCCAGTCCCCATTGTTACATCATTACATCATTAGGTAAAATAATATCGGTGAACATTTTGAATATTGCCTTTGGATTGGATCTTAGAAGGAGTTCTGGGTCAGAAGACAAGAATATCTCGAGGAAATGGAAAGGGGCTGGTTCAGCTTCCACGCCCATCCACACCATGTGACCGCACTTCCCACCCTTCCCATCCACACCACGTGACCGCACTTCCCACAGCATCAAGTGATAGTCTCACTTTTAAAACTGTGTCATTTTGAGGGGAAATTGAGTAGTTATTTCAAATGGCTGTGCTTCTTTTCCTTTTTGTATGCGAATCGAGTATTCATGGTTGGCTCTAATTGTTCTGGCTCAGGGGAAACATTTGTTCCTGCAGGAAAATGTAGTATCATGGAACAGAATGCATCCCTTTTCACCCTGGCAATCCTTTTGAAAACATGTACCTTCATAGGAGCCAAAACTGATTCAGCTCTCCTACCTCCTCAGTCTCCAGGAAGTATGCAACAGCTTCCAGGGACAGACAAGTCACTTATATGTAGCATGAATCTTAAGAGGTCTTATTAATAAAAACAAACCTGGAGCCAGGTACTGGGATGCCGCTGAAAGATCAGAGAGACAGAAGAGGCCACAGCTAACCTCACCTTGCCATTTCCTCAGCTGATCCTGTTTCCTCAAACTAGAAGCCTCTGAGTCCTCACTCTAATGAATCTCAACTGAACTGCTGCTAAAAGCCTAAAAGCTTAGCCAGGCTCTGGTTCCTGGTCCTCACACCTTACATACCTTTCTGCTTCCTGCCATCACTTCCTGGGATTAAAGGTGTGTGTCACCATGCCTGGCTGTTTCCAGTGTGGCTTGAACTCACAGAGATCCGGATGGATCTCTGCCTCTGGAATGGTAGGGTTAAAGGTAGGTATGCCACCATTTTCTGGCCTCTATGTCTATCTAGGGGCTGTTCTGTTCTCTGATCCCAGATAAGTTTATTAGGGTGCACAATATTTTGGGGAACACAATATCACCACACTTATATGCAGGTGGTCTCCTAGCTCAAGATCCTGTATCTCTTTGCCTGAGGACATTGGGCCCTAAGAACATTCAGGGGAGCCTAGTAACTCAGGGCATTAATGTTCCACCCAGTCCGAGAAACCCAGAGAAATGACATTTTTACTAATGCTCTTGAACTGGTTAACTCCTGTTGCTGTGGACTGTTCCTTCTCACTCCTAATACATTCTGGAATCTCCTCCCAAATACACTGCTCACTCCCCAATTCTTCTCATTAGATGCCCAAGTCAAAATACCTTAACATTGCGAATCAGCACTGGTACTACAGAATTCCCTTTCTGAAGGTACTGTTATTATCTATGAGATACTGAAAAACTAATGACTCAAAAAAGGGACCCTTCCTTGATATAAATGAAGGGACTCCATAATAGGATGTTATATGTAGTGACAAGAGGGGACTCTTGATACAAATATATTGTACAATATAGAACTTTTTAAAGTACTGTGAAGAGTCGAATGGTAATCTATAACTCTTTTTCAGCTTCTTCCTTTGCAAGTGAAACTAAATTCATTAAACCCTTCTTTAAATAACTGGCCTACAGCCTAATAACATTGGCACCTATTTTAATTATAAACCCTGAAAGCATTTTCTCTTTTAATTACACTTTTAAATTCCCAATTGAAGGTGGAAAGCTGCAAATTAACTCTGAGAATACAAAATTTGAAGTCAGAATCCACCGGGAAATGATTCACCTACACATTCATCTTATGAAAGTTACTAGATGAAAATGAAGTTTGGGATGTTCCTGTAAAAAAAAAAAAAAAAAAAAAAAAAAATGGCTTCTGAATTTTTCATTGTTGTTTGTTTTCTTGATGGAAATGGCCATTGAAAACTCTGGTTTTCCAAATCATACATATGGTTTTCATCTTTTCCTCCTGGACTGTACATTTGGATGATGCTAAATTCATTTCTCTCAGCTTCTGTTTTTCGTTGTCTGTCTTGGTTCCCAGATTATTTCAAGTCAACATCAACTAATCCTAATCTTCACTGGGGTTTTAGTTCCTACTGCTGTGATGAAACACCATGACCAAAAGCAACTGAGGGAAGAAAGAGTTTATTTGGCTTAATTTCCACATCACTGTTGATTAATTAAAAAGGTCAGGACAGGAACTCAAGCAGGGCAGGAATCTGAAGGCAGGAGCTGATGCACAGGCCATGGAAGAGTGCTGCTTACTGGCTTGTTCTCGTGGTTTGCTCAGCCTGCTTTCATATAGAACCCAGGACCGCCAATCTTATATAGAACCCAGGACTGCAAATCCAAAAGGTCTGGGCCCTCCCACATCAATCACCAAGACATTGCTCTACAGGCTTGGCTGCAGCCCGCTCTGACAGATGTATTTTCTCTATTGGGTCTTCCCCTTTTCTGACGACGATAGTGTTTATCATATTGGCATAAAACTAGCCAGCACATCCTAGTATTTTACATCTCGGTGTTAATACTCCCAACTTCATCTATGCAACTCCCACTGGTCCCCTGAGTTCCAGACATTACTACTGTACACTATGGATGCTATACCACCTAGCTGTCTATGGATCTCATACGCAGCATGTTCAACTCCTTCACAGTATAGGAAAACTAGCTGCCAACTGCTCAGGCTGAATACTCTAGTCATCTTTGACTTCTGCCCTTACATTCCACCTCCAAACACCAGTCTAATGCTGCCAGCTCTTCCTTCGCAACCTATGTACAAGTAGAACACTGCTCACCCCCTCCACTATTACTGTCTCCCCAATAATCACTATGTCACAGTCAGATTCCCTGGCTCCCGAGTCCTCCCCTCCATCCCTCCTCCCTCCCACAGCCTCATTGGGCTCACCTGGTCTTCCCCAGTAATATCTCACAAGCATCTTCCCCATGGTCTTTGTTCCACAGTGATTTGTGCCTAGAACGTCAGTTCCCCTAGATCTCTGCTTGGCTCGTGTCCTTCACAAGTTGCTAATGAGGAAGAGCCTTCCAAAAACACCTGAATAACAAAACAGCCCACCGCCCAGGCCAGTCTTCTCCCTGTCATCTCTGTTGGACTGTGATCCCAGCACATTGCCACCTGTCACAGAGACATGTGCTCAGAGTTTATGATCTGCCCCCTCACTGGAAAGCAAGCTCCAGGAAAGCAGCAGCTCCATGCAGGTTTTCACCGCTCCTTCTCCATGCCTAGAACAGTGCCTGCATTCAGTAAGCACTCAAGAAACAGTCTGGATCTATTAAACTCTAATTTTAATAACAAAAGACAAGCTGTTTATAATAATAAAATACTGTTGACTAGGAGACAAGCAGGAAAATAGTATTAACTCAGTCCAGACAAGAGGATAAATTCATTTACACCACAGGAAATGGATGCATACTTCTCTCCTAATAGGTAGTGTACTGGGTAGTTCTAAGTACAAGCTAGTGTCATCAGAGAGAAGGGGTCCTCAATTGAGAAAATGCCTCTATAGGTTGGGCTGTGGGTAAACCTGTACAACATTTGCTTAGTTACTGGTTGATGGGAAAGGGCCCAGTCCTCTGTGAGTGGTGCCATCCCTGAACTGGTGGTCCCGGGCTCTATAAGAAAGGCTGTGCAAGCCATGAGGAGCAAGCTAGAAAGCAGCACCCCTCCATGGCCTCTGCATCAGCTCCTGCCTCCAGGCTCCTGCCCTGTTTGAGTTCCTATCCTGACTCCCTTCAATGATTCACTAGGATGTGGAAGAGAAAGCCAAATAAACCCTTTCTTCCCCAAGTTGCTTTTGGTCATGGTGTTTCATCACAGAGAAGTAGGCAAGTCATAAACAGCTAGGCAGGTATACATCCATATATATATTAGACATATGTTTTATAAGTAGATATACATATATGTATATATATTCATATTGTTTAATGGAAATCCCTATTAAGATGTTCTATACATAACCTCACAATTCATGAAGCCCAGGCTGGTCTCAAACTTGCCAAGGATGATCTTCAATGTACTGGAATTACAGGCGTGTACAGCTGTACTCAAGTTTTTTATTTTGTCATTTTTCAAAATTCAGTGTATGAGACTGAACCCAGGGCTTTATGCATCCTGGGCAATCAACTGAACCAGCTCCCCAGCCCCATATTCACCCTTGTGTTTCCATCCCAGAGCCTCACACATGCTAAAGAGCTGCTCTACTACAGCACCATGTCCCAGCCTCTGTTATAATAAATGATGGCGCTGTAGCACTTGTATGGAATATGAGGAGGTACATTTTAGAGGACTTCATTAAAGTAATAAACACAACACACAGATATGATGCCAGCTCATAAGGGTGATTTTCAAAACTTAAGTTCATTTTGTTGATTCTTTCAGGTCCTCTAAATTTGAATTCAACTTCTTCCTACATGTGTCTGTCAGTCTCATGCTCACACAAACCAGCTCCCCCTGAGAGTGACTTGCTATTTGTGTATGTGTGAGGGGGGGCTCCATGCACATGTGTGCAGGAGCATGTGTCTGTATGTGCACATGCAGAGACCAGAGCAGGACGTCAGGTGTCTTCCCCTATCACGTATTTCTTTGAGACAGAGCCTCTTACCAAATTAGAGGATTTCTGCTAGGCTGGCTTGTTAATGAGCTCTTGGGGTCCCAGGCTGGGGACACAGGCACATGCAGCCATGCCCAGGGTTTTAACGCTGCTGTAGTGATTTGAACTCTGGGCCTCATGATTGCAGACCAAGAGCACTCAGTATATTTCTTATTTTTTTAATGTGCGAACTAATTATAAATAAATTTTTCCATATAATATATTCTGAGCATGGTTTCCCCTCCCCCATCTCTTCCCAGATTGTTCCCACCTCCCTATCTGTCCAACTCCATGCTTTTTTCCCCTCCCTTTAGAAAACACACTTGCTTTATTGCTAGTTTTCTGTTTTAAATATATATGCTCAAGTGATGAAATTGCTACTTACAATGAAATCAAAATTCTAATCAGCATCTGCCTAAAGCAAGGTCACCCAGTGAGTCCCAGATCACCAGGAAAACCGAAACAGAAGGATATAATAACTCACTCCAATTTAATTTATCTTCTCACTGTAAACTCAGTACTCATTTTCAAGGATGCTTCAATTAGCCAGTTTACAAATACAAATTAAGCAAGTCAGGTAAAACTCTCTTCTAAAATCAAAATAGATTGCGCAAAATGGAGACTGTTCTTCTCTCAGAGAAATCTCAACAACGCTGAACGGGGAGAGAGAGAAAGCAGAGAGGCAGCGCCTGGCTGGCATCCACAAAGCCCTGGACTTCTTCCCCAGATCCAGGAGGAAGAGGAGGACAAGGAGGAGAAAGAAAAGGGAGGGGGGATATAGATTAAAAACATCCAAATAATATATACAGAGAGATCAAACAACACTGAACAAATGTGATGAGATCAGATCTACAGATCTGGGCTCTGTTGGCAGATGTGCCTAAAGAGACCACTGTGATACCTATAATAAAAAGCAACATATGGTATACCCAAGCCAGGATGCCACTGTAATAATCTTCTCCAAGACCACACTCCCTCCCTCCCTCCCAGCACCTTCCCACTCCAGACAAATGGAACTTGATTTTGCTGAACCAGACTTAACAGCAAGTGTGAGCATTGGAGACTTTTGAACGCACCTCTGTGGGAATGTTCCCTGGATTTTAGGAATGCAGCCTCCGGAGATTATAGATAGATAGATAGATAGATAGATAGATAGATAGATAGATAGATAGATAGATAGATAGAGATATCATATATATATATATATATATATATATAATTATTTACACATATATAGCTTTCAACCAGCTTGAGAGCTTACCTTAATTTTCACTGTAGCTTTGTAGCCAGCAGGGATGGCGCATGGCATGTTTTTTCCATAAAAAATCTGGGATAGCTCATAAAAGGCCTCAGAAAAAAAGCCTAAATCTATAAGGATTTCGATCTGTAAAAGAAAGAAAAAAAGATTTTACGTTAGTTTCTTTTGCTTATAAAATACAAGTTGGAGAGAAAACTCATAAGGTTCTGAGACACAAAAGGTCGGCTTAATGGTGGTAGTGTGTACTGGCTCGGTGTTCACTGATTAGTGAGTGAACACTAATACTGACTAATGTGCTTGTGAAAATGCCTGTTTACCTGTGCAGTGGGCCAGCAAGCTAACAGCAGCGGGGGGCTTTCAGAACAACAGGCCCTTGTCAGCTATTGCTTGCATCATCAGAGGCAGACACAGAAGTATAACAGCCATGGAGAAGTTTTAAGAATTAATTGAACTTCTCTCTTTTTTCCCATGGTTCCCATGGGAAACTGGGTAAAAACAAAGTAAAAATACTCCTGATGTTCTTGAACCCTCTGAGGAAAGTCAGAAGAAAGCACAGTGTGTCAACACAGAGACAGCTATTAATTTTCTTATCTATAATTAACAGTGTCAACTTTAAGGCATATGATTAACAATTTTAACCGGTTGATAGCTGTACATTCCACAAGGCTTGTTTTGAATACAATTCAGTTGGTCTAAATCTGGAAACTACAGGAAGGGAAGTCGGCATTCAATTTGCTTACTGAACATCTCTTGGACAGCATGCCCACTTGAAGGTTAGAGCCCCCTGAGATTCGTCGTTAACCAAACACTAGTGGCACATGTGGGTCTTGCACAGGAAGAGAAAGCTTAGAAGGCCCGGCAGTGGTGACACACACCCTTAATCCCAATACTCAGTGAGTTCGAGGCCAGCCTGGTCCACGGAGTGAGTTCCAGGACAGGCTCCAAAGCTACACAGAGAAACCCTGTCTTGAACAAGAGAGAGAGAGAGAGAGAGAGAGAGAGAGAGAGAGAGAGAGAGAGAGAGAGAGAGAGAGAGAGGCTTAGAGGTGTTGACAAAAATCCTGCTTCAACAGTGGGGTCTTAGAAAATTTCAATGAAGAAGTACCCTTCAAGAGAAGAGTTGGGAATCATGTAAAGGAGAGAGAACACACACTAAGAGGACCCTAAGCTCAAAGGCCATGGGCCCTGTGTGGCAGGAGATAGAGGAGGGTGGTGGAGAGAGTTAGGAAGTGGGTACAGGTGGGAGCCAAGTACAGAGAGCCTGTAGACCACAGTAGAGATCTCTTCTTGCTGTGTGAAAAAGAGGTTACCAGAGTGAAGGGTTTGACAGTGAACACTTGAATCCTAGTGCTTGAAGGGCAGAGTTTCAAGCCAGCCCTTATCAGAGTGAGACTCTGCCTCAAAAAAAAAACAAGGACTGAGGGTGTATCTCAGAGGACAAGTTCTTGCTGCCATATGAAGGCCCCACATTCAATGTCAGCAGGGGAAATAAGTTATGCAGACTTTGAACCAGAAACGGTCCTTACATGATTTATGCTTTGAAAATGTTCAGGGACTTTGTGAGGGCAAGGATTCAAATGAATGGATACAGAGAATAAAGCAAAACTTGGACGCACACACAACACACACACAACACACACACACACACACACACACACACACACACACACACACACGCACACACAAAACTCCACATAGAAAGAGACAAATCAATTTATCTCCAACATGCCAATACACTCTAGTTTCTGTTCTCCTTTCCATTCTTGGTTTCGGAACTTCAAGAATGGAAAAAACAGACAAATAAACTTTAAGGAAATAAAAAAGGCAAGTAAGGAGAAGCCGGTTAAAAAAATAACATGAAAATAAAACATAAAAGGCCAGAAGGCTGTTTTTAGTGGGGAAGAGAAAGTCACTTGTCTGTTGAGCTGCGCACTGCAGTTTTTGCTCAAGAGATGGTGGTCCCTTTCCCTGCCATACCACCCCCGCTGCCATCTAATATCAAAGCAAGAACTTAGGGAGATAAATGGACTCTTCTGGACCCCAGGTCGCCATTACTTTCATTGACCCCTCTAAGAAAATATTCCTGCAGACTTCTGTGTGGTCAACACACTGAACCAAAACAGCATTAGCCAAGGCTGCCTCCGACTTCATTTCATTCTATCAATCTAAACAATTGAAGTAACGGTGACCTGTACTGTGGACACAAGCCAGAAGACAATGAGAACGAGTCATCTACCAAACTTTCATATGCCTTCTGAAGCAGCAGTACCCTTCCTGGAAATATTTGAGATGTTGAAAATAAATCTTTGAAGGGGTTAGCAGGTCTACATGAAACAGAGCAGCATGTCATGAAGAAGTCTTACTATGTTCCCTGGAAGACTCTACTGGACTCTAGAAACTTGACCGCAAGATCTATCCCTCACAGCCTGGTTAGTCAGAGAGCACCATTACTTGGTGTTTCTCACCTCTAATGTTTCTCTTTCACTTACTTACCCCAGCTACTTCAGGAAGGTCACACAAGTCCTGTTCACACAGACTATCATCTCTTCCTCTGTGGGATCTATCCTTTTGCCTTGCATCTGTCAAGACCCGAGTCCCAGTTTTCAACCTTACTGTGCCAGTAGGCTTTCAGATCTATCTTACACGGCTCCCAGCAGTATTGGCAGATACTAGATCTAGTGGTATCATTCTGCCGACCACTATTCTGTCATGAATATCCCTCCTAGCCGAACCTCCAAACAGAGAACATGGTTTTTCACTGGCCTCAAAGCTATTCTATGATAAAATCATGACCAAAGACCAAAGAAAGAATTCTGTCTTGGTTTACCTTGGTGAACTATGAGTTTATTGAGGTTATGTACAGGCTCATGGGAGACTCGAAGGCAACTATACCACCAGAAAGTGCCTTGGGCAACACATGGACATTTACTGAAGAATCCACCTGAAGCACGGACAACTCACAAAAAACTACTTTACCAAAGAGTCCCAAAACAGCTGATTGTTTATCTATAGTGTTATCTCCAGGAGGAGACTGGTCTTGTGAGGCTGTAAGCCCCAAGAACCTCTGTGTTTCTCCAGGGAGAGAATGTTAACAGGCCTGTTCTTGGTTCTTGAGGGTCGTCTACTCTGATCCAAGACAGTCTGCTCTAATCCAAGACAGCAATGGTCATGTGCAACCCGGAGGAAACAGCTACCCAGCATAGATCTCTGATATTCCTCCTGTTATTTTCTACAATCTTCCTGCTCACAACTTCCATTTCAATAGCACAAAACCACTTCTGTGCCTTAAACAACTCAAAACGTTCTCACCTCTACATCTTTCCAAGAATGTTCTCTTTCCCACTCATTTAGCTGTCTTATTTTCAAGCCTAAATTCTCCGAATTTGGTGAAATACTCATACCTCAAAGCCATTTGTTTCTTGGTCAAACTTTTGGGAACAATTCTCACCACACTCACTTGCAAGTAATCAAGTAACAGGTGCATATGTTACCAACTTATAGTGCACCCCATCTCTCCCCCAGTTTTCATGTCCTTATAATCAAAGACTGTGGGTTACATGTCTTGGACTCAAGTTCCTAACATGGTGCTTTTAAATAAGAGGTATTCAGTAAATCTTTTCAAAATATTATTTATTTAATGGGGACTACCTCTGTACATGTATGAGAGTTGGGACAACTTGTGGAAATCCATTTTCTCTACTATCTGGGTTCCAGGGCTCAAACTCTAGAATGTGTGTGGCAGTGAACATACACATAGACAATAGGCACTTGGCAATTGTCTACCAATGTAAAGTTCAATCTAAAAATCAACTAACGACTATCAAATATGTGAACTTATTACCCAAGATAATAGAGGGAATTAAAAGATGAGTAAGATACAGATCCTAGCCTCAAGAAACTTGATGAGAGAAGGGGTTAGGTTTTTAAAATGTGCTGTTAGAGTTCAAAAGCACGATAATCCGTGAGTCAGCAACTCAGATGGGAAGCCAGACATTTTCAGGGAACACATGAACATTTATGAAGTCCTTAAAGATTTATTTAGAAATAGAAAGCAATGGACTATTCTCCAAAGCCCAAAAGGTCTAGATGGAGATATGGGTTACAGAGAAGTCCAATTTCTCCTCACTGAAAAACAGGAAGGATTTGGGGGAAGAAAAGTAGAGAGCTTCCAAACGAGGGGGAAAGTGTATGCTGGAACGATGTCTCAGGGGCTGTGTGGAGGTGACTGGAGCAATGTCCCAGAGTGCTGTGTAGAGGTGAGCTAGACTGATGTCCTAGAGTGCTGTGTGGAGGTGAGCTGGAGCAATGTCCCAGAGTGCTGTGTAGAGGTGAGCTAGACTGATGTCCTAGAGTGCTGTGTGGGGGTGAGCTGGAGCAATGTCCCAGAGTGCTGTGTGGAGGTGAGCTAGACTGACGTCCTGGAGTGCTGTTCTAGAACCTAATCCCTTCCACCCGCAAGATCTGGCATGCATCTCTTATCCCATCTGCCTCTCCAGTGATGCCTTGAGGACAACTGCAGTGGAAACATTTACATCATGAATGAAAATTGCAAAGGTATAAAATAATAATAAGATAAAAGATCAGAAAGTGCTCTTAACCACTGAATCAACTCCATGTATGTTTTAATTTATAAATATATGTGTGTATATTGTGCCCATGGAGACCAAAAGAGGACATAGTTGACCCTCTCTCTGAGGTTAGAACTACAGGTGGTTGTGAGCTGCCCAAGGTGGGTGCAGGGAATTGAGCTCAGGTTCTCTGGAAGAGATGTATGTGCTTTTCACTGCGATGTGAGCTTCCCAGGACCAAACCGCATCATTTTTATGTCAGTATGATACCATGTTATTAACAGCTCATTTATAAGAATTAGAATCAAATTGATGTAAAACAGTATCCTTAGAAGATAAAGAATGTCAAATGTATTAAAAGTCTGTAACATACCTTGAGGATTCTTACTTCTAGATTCCTGACTATGTCTTGGCAAATGATAGTCACAAAATACTGGTACAATGCAAGGAGAGGCAGAACCTACCAGGAGAAAAAAAAACATTCTCTGATTTAAGATATAACTTATCAACTTAACAGACTAGTAATCAAGTTTTGCCAAACATTAACTGTAGGATGTATTACACAAAGTATCACGTTTCCACATTAGCAGAATAAATCACTTGTATCAATGAAATGGTCTACCTGGTTATGTTAGGTACCTTTCTTATTATTTCGATAAGACACTTGGCAAAGGCAACTGAAGGGAGGAAAGGTCCATCGTAGCTGAGGAGTACAGGCCATCCTGGTGAGGCAGGCATGGCAGCAGGTACGGGAGGCAGCGGGTCCACATTGTAGCCCAATCAAGAGGCAGAGAGATAAATGTGGACGCTCAGCCTGCGATTTGTTTTTATTTAGTTCAGGCCCCAGTCGGTGGGGCCATATTTAAGGTAAGTATCTCTATTGCAATTATCCTCATCTAGAAAGCCTCTCACAGATTGGCCTAGATGTTTGTTTACATGGTGATTCCCAATCCCATCGAGTTAGCAACCAAGATTATCCACTGTATTAGCATATGCTTCCTAATTTTACTAGACCTTAAAGATGCTATCAGAAACTTAGAGTTCCCAGACTGTGTCATTTGTCACATCTCTAAGTACACAGTTCAAGTACAACTAATTATCTTCTTTAAAAAGTATTAACAACGTAAGTGTGTGAAGACTATGTGAAAAATCCTAGCAAACATGCTATCAGAAAACGCAAAACTTAAGTCAAAGGACTTACATTCATGCCTCCTAACTAGCTCTTATTCATTCATATCAGTGTCTCCTGCAATGTCTTCAGTCGGGATCTTTCCATGGAAAAAGTGTAATGTGCCCCACGTACTCCATGAGACACTGCTGAAGAGGACAAAGTTCTGACTACTCCCAGCCTTTAGAGAGTACAGACTCCATTGACTAAAGCTCTCTCTCCTCCTTGTATGTTTATTGTCCTAGAGTTAAAGCCACAGTCCAGTTATTCTTGAAGTCCTGTGCCTATGTGAATGGCCATAGACTTCCGGCATCCCCCTTGACTGCGCCACTACCCATCAAAGCAGGAGATGGTTTTGCCTGGATATTGGAACAGCTCCTGATCTCAACTCAGATCGGAAGCATATTCCTACAACTGCACCCGGCATGTCAAAGGGTGAGATCCCATTATTATTTTACCTTCTCTAGACTGAGGATTAAAACAAGGGCCTTGTTCATGTTATGCAAGAACTCGACCACTGCCCTATATCTCCTGGCGTCTTTGACTTCCATTGTTTATTTGAGATGTGTCTTCTCACTAGCCGGCTAGTGTTTAACTTGCCAAATGGCCGAGGCAGGCCTTGAACTTGTGACCCTCCAGTCTCGGCCTCCTGAGTAGCTGGGATTATAGGCCTCAGCCAGCCGACCTGGATGAGTCCTATGACTGTCTCAGAGCAAATTTTTGTATTTTACAGGCGTCTCATTTGCCGAGTGGTTTCTCCTCGAGGTTAATGTAACATAAAATAGAAACTGCTCACTGCTTGTGTCTGGTTGGGGGAGACATCAAATGGTGGGTCAGTTAGAAGCTACAACCAGCAATCACATTTGTAAAAGATTGGAATTGGTTTTAAATGACTTTGAACGTAATACACTTTTCTACAATTATGCACTGCAAATGTAAAACAAAACCCTTTCTACAATTAATGCAGCACTAAACACCAAGAGCAATTACCTTTGAGATTTAGTTTCTTTTCTTTAATGAGAAATAAAAACACACTATTTTATTGCTGCGGTTGCTCAATTATTCAGGAAAGAAATCTCAATTTCTGAAGCTTTAGACGGAAAAAAGTCTCATTTCTTTTCAAGCACAGTGCTATCTATTATATATGACTATGGGAGGCGGCTAGGGTTTCCCCGTGGGATGGAAGCATGTCCCAATCCAGAAGTGAACTGCGCTACAGGAAGCAGAGTATTATTCGATTAGGTTGGGTTTTTTTAGTAAACAAATCCTTGCCAAATCTGCCCAGTGTTGAATGCACTCATCACCCTCTTCACTTTACTGCATAGTTTTATCATTTAACAACTTATATCCATGGCGATAGATATTTTTCATATAAGAAGAGAGTTGCATTGAGAAGAACAAGTACACCATGAGAATAGAAAACATGTATATGAAAAAAGAGAGGAGATGTGGAAGTTGTTGAAGAGCTGGAAGAGGCAGAAAAGGAGAAAGAATTGTTACCAAAAGCAGACGTGAAAGGGAGTAGACACTTCAAAAACAGACAGAAGAGCATACAAAAAAAGAAGAGATGAGGCAGGGAAAATCAAAATGGCCAGAGTCTAGAGCATATTAGTTTATTTTTAAGTGTATTCAACTTCAGATTTGTGATATACACTTTGATGAGCTGTATTCAGACTTGGGGGTTCTGGAGACAGTGAGGAATGACTGACTGCCTTTTATCTCACCATTAGAGTTTGCTGCTCTTCAATATATCTTTGACAGAGAAGAGACAGGATGTGATAGAAGCTAAACTCATCTCGAGGTTTGGATATTGACAAGAACTATGCCTTAACTCTGTGAGTCTTAAATGCCCCGGATTCCTGTTTGACATCAGTGAGGCATTCTAGTTGATCTCAGCAAATGTCTTGAGAGAAAGAAGAAGGAAGGAAGAGAGTATGAAAAAAGACAATAATCCAATAGATATGTAATGCAAATAAAAATGTCAACAAGAGACTATGGATGAACACAGTTTTGGAAGCACAGGGAAGAATCTGGAGCATGCATGGTTTACAAGTTGTACTAGAACTAACTAAATACACACCAGTGAAATTTGGAAAGTGGATGTTAAGTCAGGAAATATATCACAATGAATTAAGAGGCTTTAAAAGACGGGGAGGAGTAGAACACATGTGATATAAAGTTGAAGGGGAGAGGGTTCAGGTAAAGAGTTTAAAGCAGGCCAGGCGGTGGTGGCACATGCCTTTAATCCCAGCACTTGGGAGACAGAGGCAGGCAGATCTCTGTGAGTTTGAGGCCAGCCTGGTCTACAGAGTGAGATCCAGGAAAGGCACAAAGCTACACAGAGAAACCCTGTCTCAAAAAAACCAAAAAAAAAAAAAAAAGAAGTTTAAAGCAGGTAAGGAGAAGAGAGAAATTGGGGAGGTGAGGATGAGGAGAAGGATCAAATATAATTAAGATTATATGAAAAATCCATAAGAAAACATGACACTTGGTAAACTAATTTCAAAAGTAATGATAAGTGATTTTTAATGGAGGTGGCCTATGTGGGCAGACAAAGTTCTTCCAGATGCCATAGGCTACTAAGTGACAACCCTAGTGCAGAGGAAGGCACTAGGAGTCTACAGAGGGCTCCCTACAGCCCCCAAAGCAATGCAGGCAGTTTTCATCACATTGGTTGCCCACCAGAAGTAGATGGTGAGACCCTATTGATTAAGATGCCATATGCAGTGGTCATAGCAACAGAGAAATCAAGCTAGAAATGAAATGGAAGCTTCCTCCTTGCTGCCTAGCCCTTAGAGTACTAGAAGTTGCCAGGCCAGAGACTAGGAAAGAACTGTCATCAATAGTCTTACTCAGCTATGGACCACATGCTACACAACTGACCTACTGTAAAAGATGTGTCTGGTGGTGTAATAGTGGCGGCTCTGTTATAGGGGTGACCAACCGCTTTCTACTCTGAATTGAGACACAGGAAGGGATTCACATTTGGTACTCAAAACCTGGTCAGAAGCCTGTGACAGTAGAGTTGAGGCCTGAGGGGGGGACGCTACTGTTGGGTTTGCTAAACGGACATGGTGTGCCCATCTACTTGTCTTCTAAATAATTGTATCTATCCTCATCCCTTAGTGCCGCTGTCAGCTTCGGTTAAAGAAGCTAACCTTCTTTTTGCAGAGAACAAAGGTAACTGCAGAGACTTATAACCGGTCAAAGTCTTGAGGAAAAATGACAGCTCAAGACTTAGGTATAAATAGGACATCTGTCTCCAACAGAGTTCAGAGAACATTATGGAGGAGAGGACAGAAAGAATGTAAGAGTCATAGGACAGGGCAGAGGGTTATGGAATGCTGTCTTCTGGGCATGAGGTGGCCATGGCACTCAACACACAGCAGCTAGGATTACCTATATAAACCTGCACACGATTCAACCCAGCAACAGCATGGCATGGCATGGGAAGAGACTTACGAGGCCTCACTTCTCCCTGAGGATTTATAGGCAGCTAGGGGTAGCTAGGACAGGAGAGTCTCACAAGACCCTAAGGATCAAATGATGGTTAGGGGTAGGGCAGGGACATTTCCTTTGGCCATGTAAACACTGTTAAGGTTCCCACACTCCTATAAATCACCTCTCACCACTGTTCCTGTAAGTGACCCTAATAGAACTCATTGAGTTATCAAAAAACAAAACAAAACAAAAAACATAAAACTAGAAGGGGTACTAGCTGGGAAGAGAGGATCCCAGAGAGTAGGAGATAAGAGGCACTAATGTGGGAGATGAATATGATCAAAACACATTATGAAAATGTCATAATAAAAAACATTATTGCATGGAAGGTAATTTATGATACTAATGACATTTTTAAAAAAGCGTGGTTGATTTTACAGATCACTCACTGTGAGGTTGTACTTAGCGTAGTGCAGTTCACGGATGATGTAGTATAGAGTTGCAATAACACTGGAGATGTCAGCCCTGTATTTATCTGTGAAGAGTTCGATGCCTGGGAGGAGCTGAGTGATTTCGTACTGAGCATAGCTACGTTCAGCTTTGGGATGTGGGAGTGTAGTACGGAGCAGACTCTGGAAAAACGAAAAACGGTGAAATGAAGAGCCACGATCTCACCTGCACCGATGAAATGAGCAAGTGAAAACAGGTGCCTGCACCACTTCCTGAAGGGCTTCATGTGTGCTCTGTGTACTGCACGTCACAATAAACAGTGCTTATTAATATTATCGTCATTATGGATTCCAAATGCTGTTTTCACTCCAGGTGGGCTTTATAAATTCCATTATAATAGTATACTTACTGTTTTCAGAGAAAATATCACTATGTTATCATTTGGTGAGGCCTGTGTTGGGTGCTTCTGGTAAATTCTGTACAAATATTATCTCACTTCTCAACTAACCTACTCTTAGAACAAAGGATTGTTATTTCACAAATGGTACCAGTAAGGCTTAAACAATTAACTTATATGAGTTTACACAGTTAATGATAGAATAAAAAGATTCCAAGTTGTGTCTATTTAACTCAGAGCACTATGATATTTGAGTATGTCAAGTTATAGATAGGAAAGATGGACTTGAAGTCTAAACCAGGCAGAGGAGATTCTAAACCAGTATCTCTTATGTAACTCATGTGACCAGCAGTATGTAACATGTTAGGAAAGCAAGACCTATTTATAAAACCAAATTTTATATTTGGAAGTATTTATTTGATTATTTTAATATATAACCATTTGTTGAAGACAAAACATTATGAAATTATTTTAAAGCATATTATCCAGGAAGATTTTTCAATTGGATCACTTATTAACATTATAAGGCATCCAATTTCAAAGATGAATACTGCTGTTAGAAATTTTAAGGTCTCTTCCTTAGCTTTGTAAAACCACTTTTAAAATCAGCAGGCTTCTCCCCCTCCCTGAGGACAAGCTGTTATAGTACTGGAACATGCCATGAAAGCTTCCAAGGGAGGTAAGCAACCAACATTCCTACCTGGCTATGACACAAACTACAATAATGACCAGCATGGCACAATACACTCAGGGGTGGAATCGTGGCATTTCTATCTTGGCAGTAACCAACGGTTCCCTTAATTGTACTTAAGGCCTGCTCAAGAAGAGGAAAATCAAAGTTATGCCCGGTGCTGGAAACCTAGTCAAATACTCAGAGCTGGTGAGGTCATGATCTTAGAGGAGAGCCTACTACTGCCACGTTACTACGTCAGCATCATTCCTAAGCATTATATTTATCCTCACACCCACAGAAGAGTGTAGCTCTCAGCCCGACGAGACCGTTGCGTAAGACCACAACTTGTCAAAATGCAGATAACCACTGATCATAGGGTGCCGACGGATACATCTACCACACAACCCCTGCACAGAAGGCTCAGGAACATTGAGGGAGAGAGGGACAGAAAGATTGTAAGAGCCAGAGGACCAGGAGCACTGCTGTGAGATCGCATCCCTAGAAAGGACAGGGAAGCAACACCATGAAACCCGAACAGGCTGCCCAGCAGGACCAGAGCGAGAACAACACCAACAGACACGCTAACATGGATGGAGGAAATCTCCCAGGATCCCACCTGTAGACAAAGAACTACAGGCAATCAAGAGATGCTGAGATTGGGAGAAACGGTCTTCCCCAAGGATGAGTCCAATTTGTTGTGATGAGTCTAATTTGTTATCCAAAACCAAGTGGTCAGTCTTGAAACCACATACATACAAATAACACTAAAGGGATTTAGTAGGCTATAGTCTTATGTTTAGGCATATATGTGTAACAATAACCATGAAATAAAAAGAATTTAAGATGTACGGGGGGGTGTAATTTGGGAGAGATTGGCGCTAAGAAAGAAAGGGAGGAAAATGATAAAAATTTTAAACTAATTAAAAAATTGACCAGCTTCTAAAATAAATCTCACAGGCTCATGTTTATTTTAGGTGTAGCATTACTAATATATCAATATTCAATATCACACTAAACAAAAAGTTAACCATTTTTAATTGTACGCTTTCTAGAACATAAATGTATAAACAAGGAACCAAACAAGCAGCTAAGGCTGCAGCATGGGGGTCAGAGCCAGGCCGTCAATCCCAGAGCTCTTCATGCCTCTCGCTTCCCTTTCAAGCGCACATATTGGAATGTGAGGAAAGTGTAAAGTCTGGCCTCCACTTTGAAGAAGCCTTTCCCAAAGAAGTTATCTATCCAGATTCTGGAAGCCGTCCGCGGACTGTGATGCACGCAGCAAGGGCATCTCTCCGTCCATCAACACCAAAAGGACCCCTGGCAGACTGCAAAGGCCCTGGTTATATCCCGACTCTCTGATGTCTCATGTTTCAGGTGAAAGCATCTTTCTTCTCTAGTGAGACATCCTGAGGAGCACACACACTCCTGCGGCCTTAGATCACTTTATCACTGGCCTGTGCTTTACGGTACTCTCCCAGGCAGCCGAGCACAACCTTATTTAACAGAGATGATGGAAGCCCTGGCAACCATGTGAGTCAGGCAGACTGGCACTATACTGACAACCAAAAGGTATCCTACTACACACAGGAAGCTCAGTTTCCCTGTGTATAAAACTGTGTCCATTAGAGGAAAAAGGAGACAGAAACGTGACGGTCCCCTGTTAGCAGGGAAGGAAGGTGCCAGCCACTTGCCGTCAACGCAGGAAAGATCAGCTTGCGGGTTTCAGTAGAGCTCGTGCTATTTTTCTACCTGCGGTTTTTATGCTCTGGATAAACCGCATCTGTTTATGATTACATAAATGACTGCCTCACTCCAGTAAACATACATAAGCCGTTACCTGAAAAAGCAGTGCAGACAGGATGCAAGCGTTGATTCTCTTCTTAACATTTGCGGTCTTAATAAACCTAAATAATGATAAGAAAAACTAATTAGTAGACAACATTCCACAGTTTGGATATGCATATGTTTGAAAGTGTGTCTAGAACCCAGGAAACATTAGGGGACAAAAACATGCAAGAAAACTTAAGGAAAAGTAAAGAAGAAGATGAAAAATTACCCTAGATCCTACCACTGGGATCTATCATCACACACACAGAAACAAAAGCATGTTCATATTAAGATTAAAATTATACCATAGACACTATAGATTCAATACATATTACATAAGCCACTTTTCTATTCATGGACTTAACATCATACTTTAAAGAAGTATAGTGTTTTATTGTATAGATGTATCCTATTTAAACATCTCAACTTCAACTTGGTTTTTCTTCCACTGCTAAGATAAATGTAAGTAACATTATGAGTGCTTATTTTATTAATTCCACCATGTAAATCCCTAGAGTTCCCAAAATTTTGGCCAAAAAAAAAAAAGAGGAATAAGAAGGTTTTATGTGAGTGTGGTTGAGTAATTGCCCTCAAAGGCTGGGGCCATATGGTATGTTGCCATTCACCACATTAAGCCTTCCAGCCAAAATGGAAATCATGCCCCTCCACTATGATTGTTTCCTCTTATGTACCTTGGAGGAGTTTGTGTTTTCTTTATGTGACACTTACAACCTGCCATTGCAGCTATAAACCAAGTTACTTTCTCTTAAATCTTACTTAGATGAATAAGACCAGGCAGCTGGCTAGACTGTAGGGACAATACAGGTCATCTGTGTGGGTGCCAGAGGTGGGACTCTGCACTCAACAGTGTCCTCTGCTCTGAGAATATGAGACCAGACAGTCCCTGTGGCCTCTGTCTCCTCTGGGAGACTTACAGCTTACAGCTAGGAACAGGAAATGACTTTCTTGCTTGAAATCACTAGGTAATAATTTCAGAGGCTCCAAGCGGAGGTGCCCTCAGCAATGATTGTCTCTTTCCGTGTGCCAGTCTTCCTCTCTCTCTTTTCTAGGTCTCACTCCATGCTTTACCAAGTCCTAAGTCTGCTGTAGATGTATATATGTGTGTGTCCACGTGTATATGTGTTTAAATGTGTATGTATGTATCTGTTTGGCTTTAGTCCAAGGATAAGATTCTTCCCAAGGGCACAAAGTCAATATTGACAGATGTTCTTTCATGTTTAATACTTTTAGAGAAATACATTACTTCCTCTACTTCCAAAAGTGCCAGTTTTGTGAAAGCTAAAAGAAGTTTTGTCATTTAATATGCCATATAATTCAAAATACAGTGTGGAGTTTTCTTTATCATGCTCTGCAGGTGAACTAAAGAAGTGACTGGAGAAAGGGTACCTCTCCTACTCTGGACTTTTGGAATTTCCTACAGTTATTATGTGAGATGTTAACTGTACACAAAGCATTGTGATAAACATTTATGTGTGGCAGGCTGAATCATGGCCCAAAAGACACTTGTACCCTAATCCCAAGAACCTGGGAAAGTACCTTTTATGGCAAGAGACTATGCAGATGCAATTAGATTAAAGACCTTGAGATGGGGTAAATATCCTCAATTGTCCTCACAGGTCCAGTGGAGCTATAGTGGTACTTGAAAGAGAAGGACCAGAAGGCCCAGTGAGCAGAAATGCGAGGGAGGAAGTAAAGGTCAGAGAGAGGTGGAGCCAGAGTGAGGGGGCGGGGACAGAAAAGGTGGAAAGTAGAGGGCCGATGTTAAAACTTCAGGAGGGTCTGTGAGGCATGGAGCAAAAGCAGATCCTACAGCAGCAAAGGTCCAGGGCACAGACTCTGCCCTACTGTTTGCGGAGGGGGCATAACCCCACAACACCCTGACTTCAGGACTTTCGAACTTCCCAACTGTAAGATGATAAATGTGTGCAGAGGTTGGGGCTGTCGCTCAGTGGTCAGTGCTTGCCTAGCGTGTGAGGAGCATAAGGGGTTAATCCTTAGCACCACAGAGCAACAGAAATTTGTTTTGCTTTAAAAAAAAAAAAGCTGGAGCAACTTGTTATAGCAGCGGTAAGGAACAAATGCTACTGTGTGATAGACTGGGAGGTGTGCTGTGGTAAAACTCCCGGTAACCTCAGAACGTGAGTACCCTGGAGACGGGGTCTTTAAAGGGACACTCAATGACAATGGTGGCATGGGTCAGGGATGGACCCTAGTCCAACATGATGTGTGTCCTCCTAAGGAGAGAGGATTTAAATACAGGCAGATTCAGAGAGAACACCATGTGAACACGCAGAGAAAAGTGACCACCTACAAGCCACAAGGGAGGGCTCAGCCTCTAACTCTATAATATGACAGATGTCTGTAGCTTGAGGCCACCCGTCCGTGCTACTGTTGTGGCAAACCAAGCTCGCTAGTCCAGTGGGTTGTGTGAGTCTCCCCAACCAGTCTTTACACGAGGATGCTGAATCTCAGAGGACAGATAACACCCTGAGGACACGGGGTTCCTGGGATGCTCTCAAACCTGGCCTGGGTAGCCAGCCTGCACACTATCCTCCTGCCGCACACCGATGACTCCCTGTACTCATTCATTATTTACGTACTACTGAAAGCCAACTCCATGCCAGACACTTGGGATGATGATGCATCAATACAGAAAGAAAAGGTCTGTGCTCAGGTGGGACTCATCTCCTGGGGGCAGAAATGCCACAGGAGGAGAGCACAGTCCAGTAAGTAAAAATATCACGGCACGAAATTGCGTTGCCCTGTAGATGGGCATAACCATAAAGGCAGCGAAGGTGGGCATAACCATAGAGGAGGCAAAGGTGGGCGGTGGCCGGCACATGGCCCATACTCACTGTGCTATCTTAGCTGCAATCACTGCCCCTTGCACACACCCCCAAATGCCAAGCTTTGACAGAAACTCTTCACTGTAGTCTTTGAAATCAGGAGGTGAACAGCTGTTGGTGGCACTGCGGAGGGGGGTGCCAAACTCCTTCCAGGTGTGCAGCGCATCTGGCTTTCTGAATATGTCATCGAGAGCTTGACACCAACACTTAAAAGCAGCCCTGAGATGGAAACAGAGCCCTGAGTGGGGTGTCCTCTGAGGCCAGTAATGAAAGCAGTCCCCCCCCCCCGCCCACTTCCCCACCAAGAGGAAAAGCAAGCAGCCCGAGGATGTGGCCACTGCAAATATTAGAGGATAAAACCACAGTGTTTGTCCCCTGTAGAATCTGTCTCAGGTCATGTGACGAATAAAGCGATTCCATGCAATATTATTGTAGAACTAGCGTTTATGGAAGAAAATATTTTTCCTAATTAAAAAAGAAATCAAACAAACAAAAACTGTGTGTCTCTGCTAACTTCCAAAGCACTACCTTTTCTTCTCTGCGAAGATGAAGAGATTTCCGAGTGCATGCAACACCTGGACTTTAAGGCTCCTTTGGTTGCTGGCTTGGAGAACATCTGTATTTTTAATCAAGTCCAAGAACAAATGTCAGCGCTAAGAAAAATATTTCCTTTATATTTGCAAGAATATTTTCAACCGCATTATTTCTTAACTGTGTAGACGGCAGTGAGAAAAGCTTCAAGTTAATAGTGTTTTCAAATGTCACACGCTATATATACCCAGAGAGAGAGCAAACGAGTTTCTGTTTGAACACCGGAGAACGGGAGATTGAGTCTAATGCCCCAGAAACAAAGAGGCTCCATGGAGAATGCGCAGTGGAGCCATGCAGGCAGACCTGGTTAATGAGACTTAGGGAGGAGTTGGGGGAGGCTACAGCTATGAGAAGGAGGGGTGGTTGGAGTTTGACTTTCTAAAGAAAGTGAGTGCACTGGGACCCTCAAGAGGGAGGTAGTGCCTAAATTCTAGAGGTCCCAGAATGCCACTTGGAGAGGTGGCTATCACACACACAAGACAGGAAGGTCCAAGAGTTGGTTTTCAGCAGAGAGCTGACAAGATCCTAGCAGATCCGATTTTTCCTTTCACCTAGATGCAGGGTGGTGGGGAATATTTTTTATCATGCACTTTTTGGCTTTCTAATAAATGCATAGGTAATTAGGCTTGTCTAACCAGAAGAAACGAACTGACAAGGCAGGAATTTCTAAGGTAGGCAGCCCTCTCTCCTAGAGAGCATTTCTGAGACCTAAGGCAAGGTTCTGTGAGCTGTCACGAGGCAGCATCACCTGGAATGCTGCAGGTAACAAGCAGGGAGGCAGGATGCTCTGCAGAAACTTGCCCCACAGTGACCAAGAAAAGTAAGATCCCTGTTCATGAAGGCCAATATCTAACTTTGTTTTATAGGGTTTTTTTTTAAGGATATTTTTGTCGTATTTCTAATTGCCCTGAATTTTCCAGAAATATAACCATTGCAGTATTTGGTTTTGTTCAGAACTTGATTCACCAATACAGCACACCTGGGTCAATCTACACCCATCATCCTGGCGATTCCTCATCTGAGATGGTAGCAGCTGCCTGGTGTATTTTCTCATTTATATATTAAACCATAGAATCTAATTATAGAGCAATCTTGTATTCCTCCTTATTTTATCTTTACAGCTCTGTACTGAATATTCAGAAATCATGTATCCCAAACAACATATGAATTACAGATTTTATTTTAGGAAGTAAAGGGAGAGTTATATGATGTCTGTTGCAAAGGGGGCTGTCTCTGGGCACACAATATGGGTGAAGAACACACTATTGGATTTTTAGAAAAGCCACATCTAAGAGAAAGATGTGAAAAATGAGGTTATCTAAGGCAGAGCAGAAGTATTTGCCAATGTCACCATACTCCTGAGAGGCTCACAGTTCCACCAAGAGAACTGGGCAGAGGAGTGGCCTACAGTCTTACAGTGGTCACAGCCAGGTGAGGAACAGCAGGAGGCCAGAGGCATCATCTTCTATCTTTAGAATGCTCTATCATAGCCTAAAAGACTGTGATGAACAGACCATACATTCAAGTTCTTTCATTGTTCTTAAATTTTTTAAACTCACTTATTAGTGTTAGGGGGAGGGGATGGGGGTTGCAGGTGGGCACATCCCGTGGCACACACGTCAAGGTCAGAGGACAACTTTGTGGAGTTGGTTCTCTCCTTCCACCTTGACATGGGTCCTGAGGACTGAACTAAAGTCTCCACTCTTGCACACCAGGCACTTTTACTGGCTGAGCATCTCGTCTCTACAGCCCCCATCCTACTTTTAAAGGTAACCTTTCAGGACCAGAGGTCATCTCATGCTAACACTGAGGGCCACACTGAGAGTTCGTGACGGGTTAGCCTTACCGATGGTTTGGTAATGGGAAGAAATCACCAGCCCTAGCTGTGAGTAGGGAAGTTTGCTTTTCTCCACGGAGCTGAAAACTCGGAAGTTTTCCTGAGAAAGGTCAGGGGGTATCGGCATGTGCATCTCCTCTGTTCCCAGGCAGAAGTCCACCTTTCCTGAGGAGAACTGCGGGTTGTTTGCCCCTCCTTTGTCTCCTGAGAGTATGGGGGGAAAACGGGAAATGTTAAGTAGAGAAAGAGGGAAAAGACAAAAAGGTACAGGAATGCCAAGGGAGAGGAGAGGACAGGCGTTTATACACACATTGGCTTTCCCACAGTCAGAGGGATGCAGTTTTCTTAGCCCCGGCGTCCAGGATTTATACTGGAGTTAGCAGCTGTTCAAGTGGATGGGCTCTGTACTTCCATGTTTCAGGAAAAGCACTACTGAGGGGCAGCCAGCCAGACTAAGACACTACAGAAGGACAGGCAGACAGCCTAAGGCACTACAGAAGGACAGGCAGACAGCCTAAGACACTACAGAAGGACATACAGACAAGCTAAAGCTGAGCTAGTACTCTGCCTCTTTTGCAAGCTGGGGGGGGGGGGGGGAGTCAGAGGGCTTGAGTATGCCTTCTGAAAAACAGTTCCCCATAGTTAAGATTTTAGTTCACCTCTGGGACAGAAAGCTCTTGGAGAGAAGCAACACGTTTGTAGCTCTGACCTGAGACAGGAAGAAAGGAATGGAGAAAAATCTATCTTGTTAGGAGATCAGAGAACACACGGAAAAAATGGGCCAGGGAAGCAATGTGGAGGAGCCAAGGGAGAAGCTGTGATGGGGGGGGGGGGGGGGCGCTGCAGTCCACAACCTGAGGACTAGGGATGAACTACTGAGAATGTTCTGGTATCGGGTGAGCCTCGGGGTGAGCTGGGAGAACTGTTCTGAGGAGTTTCCCTTGATTTTGTAACTCATGTCCTCATGCACCAATAACGTATCTAGGAATTGGAAGGTGTAAATACGATAGGAAGAATGAATTTCGTATACTCCCCAAGAGCTCATCAATGAAGCGAGGCTGGCTGGCCAGTGAGCACCAGGGAACCACTGTCTCGACTGTGGTGTCGAGCGGGCTTTGTTTTACATGGCCTCGAGAGATGAAGCCCAGGTCTTGATACTTGGATGACAAGCACTTTACCACTGAACTATCCCCAGCATCTATACCTCGTCTTTACTCACCCCTCCTAACAGTCCTCCCTTGTTCCTTTCCCTGGCCCCCTTTCTCCCCTCCAAAGACTCCCTTCTACCTTCATGCCACACAAACCGTGTCGCTCTTTCTTCCTCCCTCTCCCAGTCCCTGTAAAAGAAATTTTAAGGATGCTTATTTTTTAAGTCTATCTATGTCTTTGAGACTGATAAGTGGTACCTGGTCAAAGGTTCTGCTTAACTTGGGATGAGTCAGTCATCTCTCAAAGGATGGTTATCGGAGCTCTACACCTGCAAGGAAAGCTCCGAGAACTCCGAGGCACAGAACCAAAACTTTAATAGACACCGTTTTGCTTTATGTCTCCCATATTCCAGGAAGCTGGCTAGTTGAGCAGAAAGTTTAAAGGCAGGTCGGGTGTCTTGGTTGGAGTAAAGTGTATGAGAGAGACAATGAAATCTGCTAGACAAGATGGGAAAGGCTGCCGGGGGAGAAGCATGTTGCCACGAGAAGATTGTGAGGCCAGAACATTCTGCAGGATGGTTCCCCATGTAAGTCCAGATCAAGGGACAGAATAGACCTTTACCTTGTGTCTGTGCAATAAGTAATGAAAGCAGCTTTCTGCTGTGTCGGACTGATCTGTTATGATACTTGGACTTTTCCAGGCTCTCTCGAAAGCATCTCAAAGTGTCTGTCACATCTACGGGCACACAGACAAGCTGTTTGGCCTGATTATGTTCTGAAACAGAGGAAAACATTAGGAATGAATTACGACACAATTCCACAAGTCCCAAGGCAGGTCTAGTTCAGAGACCTTCTTGGCTTGGACCAAAAGCTGCTGAACTCAAGGGCCCCAGTCTGTAGCAGGCATTTGACGCATAGATGAATTTTGTCTTTTAGCATATTTCAAAGCTCTATTTTTAGAGAAAAGTTTTAAATTTTTTTTATTCTTAAGAAATGCAAATAACTTTAGATCTTGCCAATTTTCCTTATGAAGACTCCTACTTTTTCATTTAAAAAAAAAATGAAATAACCTCCTCCTTTTCAACAGCCTCTTCAAAGCCCAGGTGCTTTGGGAAACAGACGAAAGGAGACAACAAAAAAATCTTGGAGACTGGCAGCTGATCTCAGAAGGGAAGAGAAAGGCGGGTCCTGAGAGAGGACAAGCAGCTGAGGCCATGTGTGGGGCTGGGTCAGGTGCTCTGGCATGTGCCAGGAAGGGGAGCCCACCGGAGAGTTGCTGCTAGGCCTCTGGGCAGTGAGGGTGGTCCAGGAATTGGACTGGGCTGCAGGTGAGCTGCCCACAGACCAGACAAGGCCTGGAGGAGAGTGGACTTGCAGGATTCCGCACTGGACAGCTAAAAGATTTACTTCTTCAATAAGCTGAACAAGTAGAATGTCCCAGTAAGAATTTAAGGTCTTGATAATGTAGCCACTTCCTAGTTAATAGAACACTAAGAGGTTAAAGGGTGTGGCCTCATCCATAAGAAGTGTCCCGTCTAGCTGATGAGATAAGGCTTTCCGGCACAAGAGAATTAAAGTCACATTTGCAGAGAGAATCTGATTAAATGACAAAATGAGAGAAATAAAGAAGACAGAAATAAAGAGGGGCAGAAAAGGGTGCACTGATATCTCTCCAGCCCTAATAAGTTACTGTGATTGATTGACTCCTAAAAACAGCCATGAGGGGTATAGACCATTATTACCCTTATCTTACAGATGAGGAAAATAAGCCATGAAGGGGTCTGCCAGATCAGCATCATAACCAGGAATTCGGGGCGGGGGTGTTCCTGAGAACACAGAGACATCTTGTGCCAACATTGAGACACACAGGCAGGAGAAATGGTGTGGAGCTCCAGACACCGTGAGCAGACTTGGCTATCCTGTTGAACAAAAGGGTCTGCTCCAGCCCTCAAGCTTGCATTAAAGGAGATGTCTTTATTTTCTCCAATGGAGAACCAGGGACATGCTTCCAGCAGGACTTGCACCTACAGATGAGTATCTTAGAAGGTTAGGTTCCAGCTGTGTTCATGCAGGAGTGCCCCAGAGAGAGGCAGTGGCTAGGAGACTGTTTCTCCTACAACATAAACACTGTGTGACTTCACTTGACTGAGGTTTGTGCAGTGGCTACCAGGGAGCTGCTGGAGGTAACGGGAATGGTCGGTGGCCTCCATGGTAAAAGAATCATCAAGGGAGGCACCTCCGTCTCCATCCTTTCAGAGCAGGTTACTTACTGCCCCTCCGAGGAAAATAAAGAATCAAAGCAAGTCAGGGAGATTTGGAAAATATCCATCCAGTCCCTCCACCAGTGCCCACCTGCTCACCGAGACCTTCGCTCTAGCAGTTCCCAACTGCCCCCTCCTTCTAAGTATCCATTTTTTCCTCTGTAGAATCATTCCCAACAGTGTATTTTGCTGTTATTTCTCCCATCTTTAAAAAAGAAGAAGATCTCTCTCTTGACTCATTTCCCTCAGGCTCTCGTCCTATTTGTCCATTCTACTTTATACCAAAATCCCCCCAAACGTTGTCTGCACTCCCTGTTTTCTATTCCTTCTTAAAGCAGATGTCTCTCCTCTCGGGAACGAAAGTCCCTCCCCGCCTAATTGATCACTCATTCTGGTTCTCTCAACCCAACCTCTTGACCTTGGCACCCCAGGCCTCAGTCCTTAGATGCCTTTCTTTGCTTCTTAACTTACACTTACCCCATAAAGATCATCCCTGGTCTTGTGTTTAAATATCAGCGTTCTGTTGGCTCCCAAATTTTTATCTCTGGCCCCAACCACCGCCCAAAACTCTCACTCATCTATCTAAAGCTACACATAGCTGAGTTTGACAACTCAATCCTAACATGTCCCCAGCTGACATGATCCCAGATGACTTCCTAACACACACACACACACACACACACACACACACACACACACACACACACACACACACACACCACATTCGTGCATGCATGCAGGCACATGCTTGTCTACTCCTTCCAATCTTTCCCATCTCAGTAGAGAATGGCTCCATCTTTATAGATGTTCAACCAAGAGGTAGAATTGTCTTTAACTCTGCTCCTTTCAGGTTCCAAATCAAATCCATAGCAAGTCATAGAGAATCGTCCTTCAAAAAATACATAAAGTCCACCATCTCTCAAGGACTCCTCTCCACTTCCACTATATCTGGGCCCTGCTACCTCCTTTTAAATTATCCTATTGTTTTAAAGGGAATTGGCTTCCCCTTCTACCCCATCCATGCCTATTATATGCTCCAACACCGCAGCAAGCTTTCTCAAATATAGTAGACCTTCCTTTGTGGGACCACCAGCTCCCCAATAGTAACATGGGGACTTAATATTAATTATGAAAGCTTAGCCTTTAGTTTAGGCTATTTCCCAGATAGCTCTTGTAACTTAATTAGCCTGCTTTTATTAATCGACATTTTGCCACGTGGCTTGGTTACCTCTCCTCCGTACCATATGTCTGACTTGCTCCACATCTTGCTGGCATGTCTTTCTTCTCTTCTTCCCAGAGTTCTCTCTTTCTCCCTGGAAGTCCCGCCTATTCTCTCCTGCCTAGCTATTGGCAATTCAGCTCTTTATTAAACCAATCACAGAGGCACATCTCCACACAGTGTAAACAAATATCCCACAACACAATAGTTTCTGGAAGATTCCTTTTAAAATGTAAATTCTCTTGCGTCGCTCCTTGCCACAAACCCTTCTTCTGCTCCCTCTATCACCTATAGAAAACACCAGAATTCTTAGAACAGCCTATCTGAACTTGTGGGAACCGGACCCTCAACTGCCGCCTGCTTCCTGCTCTTCTATCCTTCCCTGCCTTCTGCAGACATGCTGCCAGTTCTCAGGCCTAACACAATTGGCTCACTTTGGTCCCCAACATTCCTCTCTCAGAAATCCTGTGCCTTGCTTCTAAATTCCTTGAGGTTGTTGTGTAGCTGTTGGCTTCTCAGGGAGGCCTTCGTTTATCACCCTCCTTGAAATGGAAGCATTTCTCCTCCCACACCATCCCCGAGTTACTGTGGTCCTCTGACGTGTTGAGCCTTAACTTACTTAACGGGTGTCTCCACTCGGATGAAGTTCATTGAAGACAAAGTCTTTGTCCATTCAGTCCACTACTCCTCCCTAGATCCTGCTACCTGTTACATGATCCATGTCAAAGAATTCTGTTAACAAATTAATGACTGCGGGTCTTCAAAGTTGAATGGGGCTTGGGCATGTTTTATAAATAATCTCTTTTGTAGGCTAATGTCCATGATCCTGCCTCGGTGCCCCACTTCTGTATTCTCTTCAAAACACACCCTGTATTCCTCATACCCTACCCTGCACACCTCTCCCCTTATTTACAACACCATCAAGTTTGTAGACTGCTAGTGGTTTTTTTTTTCCTTGCAAGAATTCATTAGCTTCTAGTTTTACCACCTTCTGCTAAGAGACTGAGGTCAGAGAAAGAAGATAAACAAATGCCTCAGGAAAGTCTGGCTACCATAATAAAGTACCATAGACCACATGATGACCTATAAGCAAAAGAAACTTACCTTTCACAGATGTGAAGGCTGGGGGTCTCAGACCAAGGTGCCAACATGCTCAAGTTTTGGTGAGGGCCTCACTTCTGATTGCTGACAGCTACCTTCAAACAGCATCCCTTTCACATCACAAAAAGGGGCCTAGAGCGCTCTCCTGTGTTTACTTCGAAGAACACAATCCCACTCATGAGGATTCTACCCTTGCGACCTACTCACCTCTTAAAGGCCCCACTTCTAATATCACATTGGAACTAGAATTACAGCACATGAATTTTAAAGGGCCAGAAACATTTGGCCCATAACAAGCCAAGAGAAAGGAAGAAGGCTAAAAAAAATCCCACGTAATAGTGAGAGACATACCCATGAAATATCAACAAGACCTGAACAATTCCAACACCAATTAACATCCCAAATGGATGGACTCCATCCCTAGATGAGGAGTTACAGAAAATTAACAACAGTTTGAGATGCAGGGAGGAGGGAGTGAGTCTTCCCCAGGACTAATCACCCCCCAGCCCTAAGAACATATAATACAAACAAGCAACACTAAATTACTCAACAGGTTGTATTCATATATTTATTCTTTTATATCTGTATATGTATGTGTGAAGATAATAATTAAAGAAAAGAGGTAATAAACTTAAGATAGGGGGATAGAGAAGGGATTGAAGGGAGGGGAAATGATGTAACGCTTTAATTTTTAAAATAAATAAAATAATATGAGAGGGAGTTACTTTCTCCAGGCTTAGTTTTAAAAGATCCATTAAAATTTGTTGATAGCATTCACCTCAGAGAGTCATTGTTTTGGGAAGTATCTGTTGTAGGGTAGGCATTTGCTTTATGGAGACTCACATCACCACTGCCATGTACACGATTTTTTAAAACAGGCTTGTATCACATCACAACACTTTGCAACATGAGTCCCACAAGCTTACATCATCCAATGGCATTAGGCATCTTTGTTTACTCTTGGCATACCAATGAAACTGCCCAGCCACTCCCTTCTCATAATGTATCCCTGTTGTGAAGAGTCATATGGCTGTATATGGAGCACTTGTGCATACTGGGCATCACGTGAGGCACTGAAGAGATACAAGTGAACAGACTATGGAACTGACTGTCATACAACTGATATTCCAGGCTAAAACTTGAAAATGTATTAAAATAAATGGTCTGAATGAGACCACCCTGCTGCTCATGAGTCTTTATGGAACCTCTATTGATAGCTGACACCTCTTTTTATTTTCCTAAATGTTCTTTTATTTTTATTTCCTTTTTCTTTCTTTAGAGTTTTAGCACACCTTTTCCCTTGTGTGGTGGTGATGTAACTGTTTCTGTCTCTATGAGATACAACAAAGAAGAAAGGAAAATCATGAGTCCCAGGCTAACCCCAAGGATCTATATCACGGGGATTGCACTTCAAAATTTTCCATGGATCATTCCAGGAGGTATTTCAAAGTCAGTAACAGTATTTCAATAGTTTGACATCAATAAGGAGGAAGAGTCATGTAAGGGGTGGGCTGCTATGCATTTCACTGTACCCACATCTAAAGAAAATGCTAATCATACCCAAGTGTTGGGTCCACCAAGGAAGGAACCTAGAGAGAAAGATGAAGTCTGCTTTCCACACAGTTGATCACATCCACCCCAATGCCCAGAGACATTAAAAAAAAAAAAAAAACCTGTCAAAGCTGAAAATTTCAGCACACCTGAGAACAGACTAGCCCTATCTGAGAACTTAAATATCCAATCAGATCAAGACTCAAGATAGAGGTCCTGGACAGGATGCAAAAAATTTCAATAAAAGGTACATCTAAGGTTATCTCCCAGATAGAGCTTAATGATCAGACAAGCTACTCATCCATACAAGAACAACCTATAAAACAAGTTAGTCTCACTTCTTCAAATCCTGCTGAGATTATACCAAATTACATATGCATTGGTAAACAGTTGAAGGGAGAATAAGATTTTGTTAAATAATGAGAACACCAAATGTTTCTAGGCTCTGGGGCATCACAGTATCTGTTGTGAAGAATTTAAACACATTACCACCAAATGTTTTTATGACACAAGAAATTCTGAGGTCCTAAAGCAATCATCTGGTGTGGAACCTGTCACAAGTGGACTCTGCCTTATAAAAAAAATTACAAGCATTTCATAGAGACATACCCAAGGCCCAACATAGTTATAAACATGTTAATGGGCTGAGCTCAGGATACTGAGAAAATTTCATCATCTTAAACCCAAAAGCAGAGGCCAAAGATGTTTCTAGCTATACAGGTCCCAGATTCTTACAAAGAGGTTCAAGTCAGAAGCCAAGTTTATAATAACTCAATAGAAAACCTGTACGTGTGCTGGGTCACCTAGAATTACCATCCCACCATAATAATTCAGAATAGAGTATTTTCCTCATATGACCACTGAAAAATATCAACTGCTTTCCTGAGTGCTGTATATTTATAAATGACTGTAATCTAAAGTATACAGCGCCAAATGGGCTTGATAGCTCAGCAGAACAGTTGTGGATGGAATAATTATTCATATTATTCATATTATTCATATTATTATTATTATTATTATTATTATTATTATTATTATTATTATTCAGGCTAGGGCTTGAATTAAAAAATCCCTCTACTCAGTAGTAATGTTTAATTTCCTTATCTAAAATGTGAACATAGCCGGGCGGTGGTGGCGCACGCCTTTAATCCCAGCACTTGGGAGGCAGAGCCAGGCGGATCTCTGTGAGTTCGAGGCCAGCCTGGTCTCCAAAGCGAGTTCCAGGAAAGGCGCAAAGCTACACAGAGAAACCCTGTCTCGAAAAACCCAAAAAAAAAAAAAATGTGAACATAACAATATCTACCTCCCAAGACCATGAAAATTAAAGAATCTTACAGAGTTCCAGCTTGGTATTACCATTGTCATATAGTATTTTCAAATTTGTATTTCCTCAACAGAATATTCCTATTCTAATCACAGCTCAAGCAGCACATACTTCCAACACAGTTGTAAATCAAAGGGGCACTGTACACTGGCTTCACCTGCCTTCCCTATGACCCCTCACCCACTCATAGCTGCCTACATAAATATAGTTTCATAGGAGACAACCAAAGTGCTTTCCAGACTCACCACATCCATCACCAATTAGCATCTTCTGGCTTACAGGGCTACAATCTCCCCAGTATGCTGTTCTTCCCCCATTGACGGGAGTCATCGTTTTGATTACCACCATGCTTGGCACATTTTCTCATGGTTGTAGCTATTCTTTATAGAACGGAAAACATAATAGCAACTGTATTTGAGTAAGGATCCTAAGGCAAGGAGCATACTCCATCCCCCAAGGTCTGTAGACAAATCCAAGTAAAGAAAGGAAGACCACTCCTTGATGGGAGCAGTCATGTGTGACTACAAGGTGGTCCTCCAAGTGAGTATGGAATGTGAGGGATGAGCATCTCAGGAAACCACCCGAAGTCATAGTCACCACCAGCACCCTCTAGCCTCCACAATGCTCTGCAAATACTTCCTGTCTCTCCTACTCCCCTCTTTCAGACCGTCCACTCTTTTGTATTTCTCCTGAAACCTCCGGTCTTAGCAACCTTGGCTATGCTCTAAACCCTCATCACTGAAAAAGTCCCTCCTAGCCAACAAGAGTGCCTTCAACTTCCAGCATTATAAACCTTCCGGCATCAAGATTAATTTCTCATCCTTCCTTTCTACCTTAGCAGAAGGAGCACCCCCATGCTCCTCTCAGCACCCCAGTCTCTGCCTTCATTCTCCTCAAGGTCCTCGCTCTGTCCAAAGCCATTCTCTATGGTTGCTAGGCTCTCCTTCTCTGATGGCTCTTTCCACATGGACACACTTCTTCCAATAGAAAGCACACATAAAATGAGACGGAAGGCCAGAAGGTAGTAGAGCATTTGCTAAGCATGTGCAAGTCCTACCCTCAAGCCCCAGGCTTTCTGAAAGGCAATTCATTACCCACTGAATCCCTGCGGATGTGGCTCAGCACTGCTACCCCCACAACACAAATATTCCCACTGTCCTCCTCATCATTTCCAGTCACAAAGCCATCCACTCAGCGAACAGCTATATATTAAGCACTGCCAATGACATTCCAGTTATATCAGTGACCACGACAAGACTCCTGCCTTCACAGAGCTTGCATTGTATCAAGGGAGCCCGGCAACCAATAAACGCAACACAAATCCTAAAATATGTGCCGTGACTAATGGTATGAAGTGCTTCATGAGACTTTGCACAGTGCTGGGTAAAGGAACTGGGAGGAGCAGTTTCAGTCGGAATGGTCAGGACAAGCCTCCTTTAAGAAATGAGATGCAGTGAGCTGGCCTTTTGGAGCCCTCTACCTATGGTGGGACACCTCCTACAGCCTGGAGACAGGTGGAGACTCTTGGACCTGCCTCTACTGAATGTACCATGCTCTGCTGACTCCCCATGGGAGGCCTTACTTTCTTTTAGGAGGGCATGGGGGGGGGGGTTGGGAGGGGAGTCTTGAGGGGCAGGAGGAGGGAAGAAGAGGATCTGTGATTGCTATGTAAAATGAATAAAAAAATCTTAATAAAAAAAAGAAATGAGGGCTGGAGAGATGGCTCAGAGGTTAAGAGCAGTAACTGTTCTTCCAGAGGTCCTGAGTTCAATTCCCAGCAACCACATGGTGGCTCACAACCATCTATAATGACATCTGGTGCCCTCTTCTGGTGTGAAGGCATACATGCAGGCAGGACACTGTATACATAATAAATAAACCTAAAAAAGAAAAAGAAAAAGAAATGAGATTCAGGACTTAGAGGAGGAGAAGGGTTTGCAGTCAGACACCTTGGTGTGGGATCATGGAAACAACTAGAACAAGGCAAAGATATGAAAGCAAAAAGCCAGTAGCAATGGCCACCAGATTGCAATACTCCTCACCCCAAAGAGATTTACAGTTGCACACTGATTTTTGCACAGACGCTCTGTGAATATTCGCTTACAGGTATCTAATACACTTGGTTTATTGTTCCCATTCTTCGGACAAGAAGAAATGGGATGTGATAAATCATACAGTGGTCCTTAAACCTGCAATTAGAAAGTAACCTATGTTATGTCTGCTGACATCCCACTGCCCAAAGTATATGACCATACTTCAAAGGAAGCACTTCTGATTCTACTTGACTTGGAGAGTCAGAGTTCAGGGGCCCAATGACTATCCTGAATGCAAGCCAAGGAAGAACATACTGTGAGTGAAGTATGGACACAGACTGGGAGGGGGAGTGAAAATTCTGAGAATAGGGCACACAAGGTCAAGGGGAGGGAGGAAGGGAGGGAGGGAGGGAGGGAGAGAGAGAGAGAGAGAGAGAGAGAGAGAGAGAGAGAGAGAGAGAACAAGAAATATGGGCAGGGTATTGTAATTAAGTAAATAAATGAAGCTAGGGGCTGGAGAGATGGGTTGGCAGTTAAGAGCACTTGTTCTTGCAGAGGACCTGGATTGGGTTCCCAGCACCCACAACCATCTTCAACTCCAGTTCCAGGAGATCCGACACCTTCTTCTTGCCTCCGCGGGCACCAAGAATACACAGGGTGCAGATACATACATTCAGGCAAAAGACTTATACACATGAAACAAGAAAATCTTTAAGAAGATAAAAATAAATGAACTAATGAGCCTAAGCAGTGCCCTTAGCACAAAGCATATGGTACATGAACATGCCGTCTGTCGAGGCTGCGCTCACTCCATGCCTATCAGACAAACTCCCCAGACTGCAGCATCCGAGTCCTGTGTCCTGGCACAGAAGTTGTGTCAAGGTGGCTGCTTCATCGTCCAATCAGCAGCTCAATGGTCAACCTTGCTGAATGAGGACACAGAGGCAGTAGACAGACCTTTCTTATGGAGAGCTCATGAGATGTGGGAGCGATCTGTCACTGCTGGATAGCCACACCATGCTGTAACTGACATTGCTTCCTAATGTGATAGCCTCAGGTCTATATTCCACAGAGCTCTCCCTGACTCCAACCACCACCAAGATATTGATAACTAAACAGTTCTCCAAACCAGCTCACTCTGAACATCAAATTAGTACATCCAACCACCTACCCAATACCACTCCTTAGTTATCCGCCAGCCATCTACCCCATGCCTCTCCCCAGGTATCCACCAACCATCTACCCCATGCCTGTCCCCAGGCATCCACCACCCATCTACCCCATGCCTCTCCTTAGGTATTCACCAATCATCTACCCCACACTTCTCCCCAGGTATCCACCAACCATCTACTCCATGCCTCTCCCCTGGTATCCACCAGCCATCTATCCCATACCTTTCCTTGGCCATCCACCAACCATCTACCTCATGCCTTTCCTTAGGTATCCACCAGCCATCTACCCCACGCCTCTCCCCAGGTATCCACCAGCCATCTACCCCACGCCTCTCCCCAGGTATCCACCAGCCATCTACCCCACGCCTCTCCTTAGGTATTCACCAGCCATCTACCCCACACCTCTCTATCCTCCAGCCATCTACCCCATGCCTCTCCTTAGGTATCCACCAGCCATCTACCCCATGCCTCTCCTCAGCCATCCAGGCAAATTCAGGAATGCAACAGCAGCCCTTTCTTCTGACCTGTGCCTCCTTTGGTTGGTTTCCTTTCTGGATGAAGGCATCATTATCCAACCAGGCACCTGATGCACAACCACAACAATGAGTTCCTCCCGTCCTCATCTGCCCCCCCCCATGCCTAGTCATAATAGAATGGAGTCCTGTGGCAACTCTTTCCCCCTCTCCCATGTCCGTTCCCTCTCTACTGTAACTGCTCAGCTGCAGGCCTCCATTTATATACAAGCCAGGAGCAGTGACTCTCTGGCTTCCACACGGGCTCCTTTGAACCTGTTTCCCACATTGTAGAAGATTCTTTGAAGAGGGTGGAAGAGATCATTTGACTCTTGCCTCCTTGCATCATTTTGCCTGGCTCCCCTCTGCTCTCCGCTTAAAGCTGAGTCCCTTCATCTTGCTCAGTGAGGTATTTTACTGCCTACTTCCTGCCAACCTTGCTGACCTTTTTACCTTCCTGCAGTCCCTCAAAGGTGAATGCTAGCTATACACTATTGTAGTTTATAGCAACAGGGACAGAAATAATATTATCCATTACAAACCCACTTTATCTTCTTGGACAGACCATAAATTCCTCTCCGACGAAACATAATCGCATTCATCTTTGTATTCTTGGTACCTTATGACAGCAGTTACAACTTAACAGACTTTCAGTAAGTGTTGGCTGGATGGCTGGATGGCTGGAGGACCAGCTCGACACATGGCTGAATGACTAATGGCATATTTACACATACTGGAAATTAGTAGATAACTAATAAGTGAAAGAATTGTAACATCCCAAAGATTATGCTCTTTTCCTGTCCCAGAAACATGGACACATGAAAAGCACAGTACAGTGCAGTCTTTACTTACATTCTCATCTTTTTCTTTGAAGAACTATTTGTTCAATCGTGATAATACAATTACATTTGTTTGGGTTTAGATTTATTTTATTTTTATCCACACGCATGTGTATATGTCTATGTGAGTCTATGCCACATGTATACAGATACCTATAGAATATTGTGTTGGCGTTGGACTGCCTGGAATTGGAGTCACGGGCAGTAATGAGTGGCACAATGTGGGTGCTGGGAACCGATCCCATGGCCTCTAGAACCACAGCAAGCTCTCTTAACTGATGAGGAGCCATCTCTTCAGACTCTCCATTTTCATCTTATTCTGTTGCATCATTTCTAAAAGCTGCACTGGCAGAAACATTCTGGAAGTCTCTTCAGCTAAATACAAGTAAGTCAAGGTACGCCAGAGCCCCCTCTGGCTCTCTGATTACAACACCAACAACTTACTGTGGCACAGTCAGTGGGACCCTGTACACTGAAGAAGGAAATGGAAGTTACTGTCGGAACCAAATCAGTGAAACAAACAGAAAAAAAGTTAAAAATTTAAAAAAAAAGAGTTCCCAAGAAGAGAAAAACAGAAAAATGCACACAGTAGACTTTCCTCATCAATTCTCCTTTTCCTTTCCTTTCCTTTCCCTTCAGCTTATAAAAACAATTAAACTTATAAAAGCATGTAATCATCTTTGCAGGACATTTACAGTCATCTAAAATGATAAGTACCAAATGCTTTATTTTCAAGTAAATCTGAAAAATAGATTTTGCTCACATTGTGGGAGAGTTGACATGTGGAACACAATGAGGAACCTTAAAAAAAAAAAAACCTGAGGTTCATCTTAAAACTGGGTCTAACCTGAAAGTATAAGCGTCTTGAGCAGGTCAGGGCTGCCTTCTGCTTCTACCAGCATCTTGGGTGAAGAAGGGTTGATCGTAAGTTGCTTCCCTATGAAGTTCCGGCAGGTTATCTTAAAAAGAGGAGAACAGACGGCATTTAGGCATGTGTGTTTTAAAGTCTGGCTCACTTGAAATGTTTGTCTCAGTCTCTGTCAAAATAAATGTGAAACAGTACCACAAACAAAAGCTGGTGGAACGGCACTCAGTCATGAGGACTTTGGGGAAAACACGGCTATATAATTTTTTCATATTTCTCTTGTACACAGCACAGCTGGGAGAACATTGGGGAAATTATGTGCAGCAATTAGAATATGATTTTCTGATATTTTATAAATTTGCTGATCTAAATATATATTCCATTATGTGAGCTGAAGCACATTTCAAATGCAGGCTTCCTTTCAAAGGCAGATTTGGTTCCAGCCTACTTATAATTAATGCAATTTTAACTTCCCTGATGAAGTTTTTCCAAACTAATTGCTTCTATAATATTGTGACAATTTCTTGAACAGATGTTTGAGTCCTCAAATTGTAAAATATGTGAACACAGAAAAGTGTTTAGATGAAAGCAAATTTCTTTAAAGAGTCCAAGACCCTGTCCTCTCTATGTTTCTACTCACATCCCTTGGTCCAACCCCAGCCAATCACTCAAGATACAGCTGCCTCTCAGTCCAGTCTAGTGAAAACGCTTCTTCATTGTCCCTTGAGGCCTTTCCATAATGAGATGGAAATGGAGTCTGGTAAGATGCAGACTCCTTCCTACAATTTACTAAAGCACACCAGCATGGTCCATCCTTTCCCCAACCTCTTCAAACAAATCTTTATTGAATGCCAGTGTGTCCTGCACTGTGACATACTAAAAGGATGGTGTGCAGCAGCAGAGAACCAAACAAAAGTTTCTATTCCGAAGGAACTTCAGTGGGTTCCAAGAACAAACACAACACTGAAATACATAATGTAGCACATTAAAGAGTTTTAGCTGCCAAGGAAGAATGGTGTAAATGGACACATAGTTATAAATACCAGAGTAAAGGAAGAGTTCGGCCAAGAGTATGAAAGATGAGGGGGAAATCAGTGTGGGCATGTGGAAGGAGGCGCATGCCATGCGAAAAATAATAAAGATGCAATATCCCGGAGGTGAGACGTCTTAAGGATAATGTAGTTAAAACGTGCAGGTACAGACAGGTACGGTCTAGGGGACCTGGAATCCCAACACTCAAGGCACAGGCCCTGAAGGACTGCTGTAAGTTCAGGGCCAACCTCGTGTGCACAGTGAGTTCCACACCAGCCACAGCTATATAGACCCTGTCTCAAGAATATCCAAATAAAAATAAATCTTAAAAATTTGCAGGAGAGCTGGGTGTGGTGGCCCATGCCTACAACCCAAGGACTCAGGAGTCAGAAGCAAAAGGATCAGGAGTTCAAGGTCACCCTCTACTATATAGCAAGTTATGGGTCATTCTTGAGCTATATGAGATCTTGTCCAAGATACACAACAAAACACCTGTTGGGAAATTACCAAGCGCTAGCCAATAACAAAGGCATAAACCATACAGAACAAGGCGTACTAAGCCTTGATGAAGAAGCTTACTTTACTCTAAATCCCATGTACGATTGTAATCTGACTTGGGTTTTCAAAGGGCTGTTTCCATCCGCTGCATTGAGAACAGACTGCAGGCTGGAGGCAGGGCACAGCATAATTACAAAATCACCAACTCAAGCAAATACACTGATAGCTGGATCAGAGGGTGGTCGGTACTGAGAGCTGGTTAGATTCTGATTGTGTTTTGAAGACAGGATTTGGAAATCCATGTAAGTGGGGTGTGAGAACAAGAGCCAGAAGCGGCATCAGGGTACCTGGCATGTGCAGTTAGGATAGGGCTGTCATCAGCTAACAAGGTCTTGGGAGAACAGGCTTGTTTGTGATCAGCTGATCCAGGTAGAGTGTGGATTGGCCGCTTAGGGCTAACCTTTAAGGAGGAAGGGCAGAGAGGTGTCCATTTTGTAGCATACCCACACTTCATTCTGATTCTTCAATCAAGAGCTAATCTAGACAATCCTGTGCCAGGATTCCGTGGAAACTAAGGTACCTAATTAGCTAACTTTAAACTAGAGTAACCGTCCTCGCTGGACCTGGCCTAATCAGGAAAAGTCCTTAGCAGGCATCGATCTCCAGGACTTCACATACCAAACAGCAGCTGAACCTGAAATTGCTCTCTTCTCTACAAAACAGGAGTGTGGACTGATTCCTAACCGCTGAGAAGAAATGTACAGGAGGTAAGGCACTCATCTGGCCATGAAGAGCTTCTGTGAGAAAAGGAGAAAACGGAGTGCTCACTGAAATCCCACACGCTGGTGTGAGGAGAGGGACTGGATACAGGCCCTCTGGTCAGAGCCTTTGGGAAGGTAAACTCAGAGGAGGCACAAATCCATATTTGTGCAATCAGTCGACTGGAAAACTTACACCTCTCTCTCTTCCTCCATCTCTGTCAAGACTACCACAGTTTCCATGAGCCTTGAACATTTTCACATTTGTGGGCCCAGTAATCCATTTAAAATGCATATTAAAATTACATTTTATTGACTGAGTTGGTATAAGTACAAAAAAACAAGCCTTAGTAAAAATGAAAACATTTTCCTTTGTTCTAAAAGTTACTTTTTTTTCTTATTTTAAAATGAATTCAAATGTTAAACAAGCCCCTGAAAACTACTGTGAGACCGAGGTCCCATTCCCATGGCTTCTAAGGAGTGTGTCAGCGCTGACCTGGACATGTGTTTTTTGTAGAGAAGGCCTTAACATCTGGTTCGCTATATGTGGAGAGAGCTGAGCAAGATCAAGCGGTCAGTAACCTTTGTGGATCTGGATGGAGAAGGCCCAAGTGAAAATACTGCTTAGCTGGCTCCTAAATCCTCCCCTTTTCTATGTGTGGAAACAGGAAGCCGCGGCTACTTGAGCAACAACCCTGCTCACCTTCTCTCCATTGTCAACCTCGTATCTGGCACAAGCCTGCTGAGAGACATCGGGGCCACCGAACTTTTGTATCCTCACGAGCAGCTGGCGCTGTGCGTACACCAACAGCGGCGTCACTTGCTCTGTATACCTCTCGCTGGGTCGTGGTAAAGAATTACATTGCAAAGTTAAACTTGAGCTAAAGGACCATTCCCCGAAAAGAAGTCTGTTCCCTTTAGATGCTTTGGGGCCGGACGTACTGTGAAATGATGTTGAACTGGATGGCGAGAGACACCAGTGTCTCCCATTTTTCCACTTGGTACAGAAGCTCCAGAGACTTTAACACAAAGTCACGGATCCATTTCAGATCAACCACATTGACGTCATCCAAAGGATGCTCGAAAGTCAGGCTGGAACCCCCATTATCATATTTGATGTTCCCGTAACAGCTGGGAACGCTGAAGTCGCCTTTCTCCTCAACTGGCTGCAGGAAGCACATGGAGATAAGATGCCCAGCTTAAGGTCTTACTACATATTCTCCCGGTAAATAAATGCAATAATGCAATGTGAAGAGGAACTGAACAAGAAAGTAAATTAATGCTATGTGATTCACAGCTTTGTAATGGGAGATGGTGCTGCACACTAAAATCTTCAGTGATGATGAAATGTGCTAGATTTGTGTGCACTGTAATTTAATACAGCCACCAGACATGTGTGGCTCTGATTATCTGAAATGTGATGGTGCAACTGAGTTTTTAATTTTGCCTGCTTTTAACTGTTTCACATTTTAATTTATTTAATGACAGCTAATATTTATTAGACAGCAGAGGCAGAGGTCTGTTCTTCTTGGCATGTATTCATTGTTGGTTTAAGTAAGGACATTAAACCACTATGATAAAACTTTTAGAAAAAGCATTTAGTTTGTACAGATAACAATCTTTCATGGTATGTTGGGCACATTAACGAGCATGTAGAATACTATCCCCAATTCCTTAATATAAAAATCAGTTTTACAGAGGTGTCTTAGTTGGGGTTATTATTGCTGTGATAAAACACCATAACCAAAAACAATTTGAGGAGGAAAGGGTTTATTTGGCTTACACTTCCATATTGCTGTTCATCATTGAAGGAAGTCAGGACAGGAACTCAAACAGGGCAGGATCCTGAAGGCAGGAGCTGATGCAGAGGCCATGGAGGGGTGCTGCTTACTGGCTTGCTCTCCGTGGCTTGCTCAGCCTGATTTCTGTTAGAACCCAGGACCCTCAGCCAGGGATGGTATCACCCACAATGGGCTAGGCCCTCCCCATTGGTCACTGATTGAGAAAATGCCCTACAGGCTAGCCTGTAGCCTGATCTTATGGAGGCATTTTCTCAATTGAGGTTCCTTTTCTCAGATGATTATATCTTCTGTCAAGTTGACATAAAACCAGCCAGCACAACTGACTCCTTGTCAACTTGACACACAAACACATCACTATTAAGCCACAACCTTTCCTTTCTTATTCATCCCCAAATATCACACATTAATTTCAATATTAAATATAAAACACTTTCAAATTTTAAAAGCCCCACAAGTTTTACAAATACAAACATTTTAAAAATTCAGTCTGTTTTAAAGTCCAAAGTATTTTATAAAATACAAAGTTCCCAACTGTGCACTCCTATGAAATCAAAAATAAATACTCTCTTACTTCAAGAGAGAAGAACCAGGGCACAGTCACAATCTGAACAAAGCAAAAACAAACTCCAACTATGTAAATAACTCAGTGTCCAATACTTGAGATCCACTCATGAGGGTCTGGGTTCCCCAACTAAGACACCTCTGTAAAACTGATTTTTATATTAAGGAATTGGGGATAGTATTCTACATGCTCGTTAATGTGCCCAACATACCATGAAAGATTGTTATCTGTACAAACTAAATGCTTTTTCTAAAAGCATTAGCTTAGCACACGAAGCTTATCTTCTAGGCTCTGGCTGACTCCACTCCACTGCTGCTGTCCCTGGTGCTCATTCTCTGGTCCTAGCATCTCCAAAATGCTGGGGTTTCTTGCTGCAACCACACTGCACTTGTACCAATAGCCTCTCCCAGACTCACTTCAAGGTGCCAAGTCTCAACTTCTCTGCAGGACCACTTTGATCCTGGGCCTTCAACTGCTAAGGAGCCCGCACCTTTCCCAGTGGCCTTTCCTGGTCTCTCGGTTCCCAGTCTCAGCTGCTCTTCATGCCTTCAAACTTAGCACCACCCGGGAGACTCTCATCCATCACCAAGTTCAGCTTCCATCAGGAAGCACATCCTTGGCCTCTGGAATGCAGCTTCTGTGTGCTGACTCTGAGGAAACACTTCTCAGAAGACTTCGCTTCCAGGATGCTGGTCTCTTCGTAATCACTGCTAATTTCTCAGCTCCAGCTGACCAGCATAATTGTCCCAGGGAGCAAAGGTTTCACCTTAGCTGCCCTGGTATCTTGGCAATCACAGTCAATTCTTCAGCCCCAGCTAACCAGAACCACAGACTCTTAACTCAAAATATGCAACGGCCCCACTGGAGTCAAAGTGACTCCAACTTGCCTCTGGAACTTCACAAGTAAGCCTCCATTGTCCTACTTTTCTCTCAATGCTCTTATCTTCCAAGCTTCCACAGAACAAAACTCACCGAGCTTTGAACACTCGATGGCATTTCTATACACAAGTTCCAAAGTCTTTCCATAGTCTTCCCAAGAGCAGCATGGTCAGGTCTGTCACAGTAATGCCCACTATCCTCGTACCAGTTTCTGTCTTTGTTGGGGTTACTGTCGCTCTAATCAAACATCCACATCACTGCTCATCATCAAAGGACGTGAGCTCAGGAACTCAAGCAGGCAGAAACCTGGAGGCTTGCTCAACTTGACTTGCTCAGCCTTCTTTCTTATAGAACCCAGGACCACCAGCCCAGGGATGGCACCACCCACAATGGACTTGGCCTTCCACTTCAATCACTAGTTAATAAAATACCCTGCCTGCTTCCCTGCAACCTGGTCTTAGGGAGGCATTTTCTCAATTGAGGTTCCCTCCTCTCAGATGATTATAGCCTGTGTCAAGTTGACATAAAACTAGCCAGCACAGGAGACTTTTTCTAGAGGCTTGATATTTTTGTACAGAAAAGTTACTATTTTAACTACAATTGTGCTCTTTCCCATGAGACCTGATGCATTTGTATATGCCTCTGAAATTTCTGCAGCAAAGCAAAATGTATAAGGTCCATCTAAGGGCCAGGCTATAGCTCAAAACAGCCAAATGGGGTCAGTCCACTCTGTCTTGGTGACTCATTAAGAGTAACCATGTGCCACAGACGAAAGACATGAACAAAAATGGAGGCTGAGCAAGATCTACTCATTCAAGCTAGAAGACTGTCTGGCTGTAGAAGATCAGAGAATAGAAAGATGCTATAGCACATATTGTCCATGTGAGGTTTACACCTTACACAGTGCCAGCATATGGAACATGAAACCGTGTTGCGAGTTATGAGCCCAGGTCCCAATCCTCTGAGTCTGTGGTGTCACATCCGTGTGTAAGGAGCTAGCTCCAGTTCCTTTCTCTCTGATCCCCAAGTGGAGGCCTCAGCACGCATCCTCCTCTTGTCGACCTGTCCCACTCAGCCCTTTCTGGCTTGCCATGCTTACATACTATGTCAGGCACTGGGTTCATTTCTAGGGTGAATGAGAAGGAAGTCCTCAGTAGTGACCGTACGCTCCAATACAGAGTTCACTAACAACCCAGCTGGGATTCAACCTCAAAGTATCTTGTTCAACATCCATCTCTCCATTGACTCCAACCTGATGGGCCAGGGCAGGGGGAGCATGGCGTGTTACCAGACAATACTAAGAAGCAAGCAGAGCGGACACTTCAGGACTGAAATAACATCTGGAGGGTAGGGGTTTGGGTGTGGTCACAGTCTAAGATTGTAAAGATTGAGTATGTGCCCTGTGAAATTCTTTAAGATGTTTTATTAAAAAAAACTTACAGCACCTAAAACAGTAGGGAAAGTAATATTAAGACCCTGTACACCTTCTACAAGCTTCAGTAGCTTTCAAGTTTTAGGGTGTACCCAGTTAGTTCATTATTTTTAATTATATCCCAGAAATTACACTAATAAATCTATAAATATTTCAACATAATCTCTAAAGAGTGAAGACTTCATTTTACAAAAACATAACCATAATATCATAATCCTACTTTAAAAGTACACAAAAATAAAGGCTGAGAGGATGATGCAGTGGGCAAAAGTACACAGCACCCAAGAGTGAGGACGTGAGTCTGAATCCCCAGAACCCATATAAACACCAGGAACCATATGTAGCATCCACACTCCAGGGCAAGATGGGAGGTGGAAGCTTGCAGGCCAGCTAGCCTGGCATCCACAGCCCTACAACAAAACAACAAAGAGACCTTGGCCAAGAACAGAGATCATCATGCTGTGGCACTCACACACCTGCAAACACACATACATGTATACGTATCATTCACACAGACACAATCATACACACATGCAAAAAAAAAAAAAAAAAAAAAAAAAAAAAAAAAGCAAAGCCCTTAAAATCATTCTTCAATAACCACACTGAAAATGCTCCCATTTCCTGAAAGGAGATCTACACAAGGCCCAAACTGCAATTTGGGTATGGCTTTTTAATCGATGATTTTATCTCCCTTTTTACAATTTCATTTTGTTGTTGAAGAAACCATGTTGCTTCCTAGAGCGCTCCTGAGGGCTTGATTCTGTTGACTACATTCCTAAGGCGTTCTTTGAAATGTCCCTCTCAACTACATGTATATCAGCTGTGAGGTCTGAATGCTCGATCTGATTAGTTTGGGTTTTTTTCTGACTGGTGTACTCCAAGCCACTCTTCCTCCACTTAATTCATCCATTGAGAACTGACAAATCTTGATACTGTGCACCTAACAGCCTTCCTTCATGTACTACCTGAATATTTGCATTTAAAAGTTTCCCTCACAGTTATTAGAGGCGGGCTAACCCCACATGGCCCTGGCCCCTTCAGTGAAAAATCGAGTTTTAAGACCATATCCTAGGTGCTAGCCATGGCCACTTGCATTGGGGGCCTTTTAATTCTACTGCCTCCTTTGTTGTGATTCAATTCTGCCTTCAGATTCTCCATCTGTACTGTTGACACACTGCCTTCTTCACGCCAGTACCATAGTCTCCCAGGGACTACAGCTTGAATAAGCTTCACTTGGGTGGTGAGTCCTGAAAGTCCCGTTTGTTTTAAAGACTTGCTGGAGGGGTGGAGGCTAGGGCCAAGAAGATTCACTTTCATTTGCATTTGTTTATGCATTTTAGAATGGTCAACATTTTTTTAAAATGCCTTTTAGATTTCCATGGATCAGTAGATCACATTGTTAGTAACTGGTGGTCAGTCTTCCTGATCATGGGCAGGAGGCATCTCTCTGTTTCTTTGGGTCCTCTATAACTTCATCTCAATGTAGAGATTCTACTCCAGCTGACAGACAACTGGTGACTTCTGCTTTTATCAATTCTGCCACTTTGGGCTTTGACTTCTCGGCTCTTGTGACCAGCGCAGTAATAAGTATGGGTGTGCAGGCATCCCTTAAGATATTTCCTTGGATATGAGCTCTCTGGCAGGACTTCAAGAGTATACTGGAGTTAATTGCTGAGGAACCTCTGCACTGTTTCCACAATGCCTTCACCAGTTTCCAGCTGCATCAACAGTGAGTACCACCCCCCTCTCTCCACGCCATCATCTCCACTTGTTATCTTTTGTCATTTTAAGTCACCATCACCCCAACTGGGAGAGGTAACAGCTTAGGGTAATTCTGACTTGCATCTCCCGGCTAATCAATGATGCTGAGCATTTTCAAGTCACCTTTGTAATATTCATATTTTTTTCTGTTTATTTATATATGTCTTTATTACTGAATGTGCATGTGTGTGCTTGATGTGTGGAAAGGAGGCTTGTGTGCCATGGCACACATGTGGGGGTCAGAGGACAGTCTCGTGGAGTCACTTCTTTCCTTCCACCTCTGTGTGAGCTCTAGGGACTAAACTCAGGTCACCAACCTTACACACAGCACAACCTTTATGCACTGAGGCATCTCACCATCTGTGAAGGTCTTATTTTGAAAAAGGTCTATATAGATGTAGTGCTCATTTTCAATCAGCATATTGAGATTTCTTCTTTTGCTATTTAGCTGAGTACCAAGCACACTTTAATACTGATTCTTTGCTGGATGGTGGTGGTACATGCCTTTAATCCTAGCACTCGGGAGGCAGAGCCAAGTGGATCTCAGCCAAGTGGATCTCTGTGAGTTCGAGGCCAGCCTGGTCTACAGAGCAAGATCCAGTACAAGCACCAAAACTACACAGAGAAACCCTGCCTTGAGAAAAAAAATGATTCTTTATCATGTATATAGTTTGCAAATATTTTCTCCAAATAGTTCCTTTAAAAAAATGATATACACATATGTGTGTATGTTCCCATGTATGAGGGGCCATGTGTGTGTGGTACACGTGCATGTGTGTACATGTCTATGCAGAGGTTGAAACTGAGTATTCTCCTCAATCTCTCTCTTCCTTAGACATTGAGGCAGAGCCTGCCATTTCAGCTAGTGCAGCCATACGGCTTGCTCCAGGGTTCCTTTTTCCACTTCTCATGGGATTACAGGAAGACCACCATGCCTGCTTGGTTCTTCCATGGGTCCTGGGGATCCAAACTCCAGGCTTCACACGTTTGGGACAAGCTCTTCACCCGCTGAGCCATCTTTCCGGCCATAGCCTGTCTCGTAATTCTGCTGATGGTTTCATTTGCTATTTAGAACCTTCGGAGTTTGATGTAATCCTGTTGACTGAAGCTTTATCAGGCCTTGAAATACTGTAAAATTGCAGTTTTACTCTTGTTTCCCATTTTGGTGCCATCATGTTTCCAATGTGGTTCATTCTACCCTCTCATGTTTCAATGATCTATCTCTTGCCATGTTTCTACTTTCTTTTTTTTTTTCAGTCATTATTACTATTATCATCTTTAGTGGATAATTTTCTCCTTTTATTGAAAATAGATTTTTTTCTCAAATAATATATCCTGATTACTGTTTCTCCTCCCTCTACTCCTCCCAGTTCCTCCCCACCTCCCCTCTCATCCAGATCCACCCCTTTTCTGTCTCTCATTTTTAACAAAAAAGTTTCTAAAGGATAATAATAAAATCAAATATAATGAGAGAAAACAAAAACTAGCACAATGAAATTGGACAAAACAAACAAACAGAAAGGAAAAAGTCCAAGAGAAGGCACAAGAAATAGAGATCCACTGGTTCACGGCACACTCAGGAATCCCATAAAAACACTAAACTAAAAGCCATAACATATTTTCAAAGAACCTGTGGTGGTTAAAAAAAAAAAAGGAAAAAGAAAGAAAGAAAGAATAAATATGTATGTATTATCATGTATAATACATATAATATGTATGTATACACTAAAATTTAAAATAATAAAATAAAATGGGGAAAAAAAGAAAAAGCCCTCACATGACATTGTGAGACAAGGAGCCTCCAAAGATTCTGCCAAGTTCATTTTCGGTCGGCGTCTACTGCTGGGCGTGCAGCCTACCCACCCTTAAGAGTAGTTTGATTCCCATTGAGACTTCCTTGGAGGAAACTGAATTTTTATCTGCAAGTGGTTATCAATTGGAGATTGCTTCTGGGTTAGGGTGGGGCATCCATCCCCTTCTCCTTTCAGCTCTAGGGCCCCACCTGGTGCAGACCTGTGCAGGCCCTGCATATGCTGCCTCAGTCTCTGTGTGTTATGTTTCTTGATGCTCAGAATGTTTCTCTTATGAGGAAACAGATGTGTCTTTTTCTGCCCAGTCAAACAGTCTGTGCCTTTTAATTATCCTGTTTAGCCAACTTACATTTAATATAGTTATGGATATGACTGAGTTAATTTTAATAGTTGTCTTAGTTAATGTTCTATTGCTGTGAAGAAACACCATGATCATGGTGACTCTTATAAAAGAAAGCACTTAATTGGTGCTTGCTTACAGTTTCAGAGGTTTAGTCCTTTATCTGAATGACAGACATGGTGCTGGAGAAGGAGCTAAGAGCTCTATATCCAGATCTGCAGGCAGCAGGTACAGCAAAACTCTGGGCTTGCAATGGGCTTTTTAAAACCTCAAAGCCCACTCCTAGTGACACTCTCCTTCCAACAAGGCCCACACCTCCTAGTCCTTTAGAATAGTGCCACTACCTATGAACCCATTGAGGCCATTTCATTCAAGCCATCGCAATACTTGATATTTGGGTGTCAATTTGTCCTTTGTATGTTTTGTCCCTCTACTCTTTCTCTCCTCCTTTTAAGTGAATTATTATTTAGTCTTACTTTGCTAGCTTTTTAGCTATCTCTTTTTGCTGCTATCATTTGTTCCATGGATTATGGCATACATCCTTAAATGACCACATCTTACTTAAAGTTAATGTTGTAACACTCGGTATAAATAGTTTAATTTTATTTACATGCTTTGTCTTTCATGATATTGTTATCAGACACTTTACTTCAGAAATATTATGTTAGATCCCAATGTGTTTATAAGTTTGCTAATTTTCAATATGTTTATGTTTTTGAATGTCATATTGGTTCTATGTTATTTCCATAAGCTAAGCCATGGTGTGATAGATTTTCAACAGCTACAAATCTTAGGACCTGGAACAATAGAATAGGCCTGGATAGACCACTGGGATAGAGGTAACCTGAGCAGCATGACTTCCGCATGGATTAAATGCACTAAGGTCAAGTCATACAGGAGATGAAACTCAGTAAGGGTTTCTTATTTTCCTTCAGACAAACTGGATTTTCAGGCTAAGATATTTTTAATTAACATTAATGCAAGTTATGTGCTGTAAACAAAATTATAATGAGAAGCAAATGAAAAACAGACAAACCAAATGGGAACACAAGAAAAATATCAATTTCTACTTATCCCAAGCTTCATGATAAAAGATATTTTTTTAATTGGATACAATAAAAATAATTACCCAAATGCCCTTACCTTGATAGACTTGGTGCTCTGCAGCTTAATTAACATGTCAATAAGTAATTCTGTACCCAGGTTGAATGGTAACACACAGGTACAGAGAAAGCCATCCTGGGTAATAGGGAAAGTTTTGTAAGTATCCATAATCTGCTTCAGTAGTATTTGGAGCTCCCGGGAAAAGTTCCAGAACACCCTGCAGCAATTTTGCAGTAAAGTCCAATAGCCACCACGGTGAGCAAGAACCTAAGACAAACATCACATTCAGTACCACAGAGTTCCAGAAGTTACAGATGTCTGGAAACATATATGTCAATGATTTTTAAAAAGTAACTAAAACCATTTGGTATGTGCCACTCCCGTTCTCAACACTGTTGACATGATATTTATATGCATGAGCTGGTCTGAGTCCATCAATCCTGAGAAGCATGCATACGCTAGCACGCTAGCAATGAGGAAACAAAGCCTAGGCTAATGTGCCCATGGTCCTCAACTCACTAAGTGAAAAAGGAAGATTTGCATATTCATAGCCAGAATTCCCAAATCCCATGTTTACAGGTGCTGGGGATACAGCAGTGAGCAAGGGCAACTGGTCTACCTTCCTGCTGCTTAAGTTTACAGGAGAAGACCAACAGTAGTAAGCTACACAAACATGGACTTCAGGGGGAAATATATTGCATTTTAAATAAAGCAGGAACTGCCAAGATGACTCAGCAGTTAAGACCACATAATGCTTTTCCAGGGCACCTGACGTGGGTTCCTAGCACCCAAATCAAGTGGCTCACAACCACCTGCAGCTGCAGCTGCAGGGAATCCTATGCCTCTGGCCTCCTTGGGCACCTGCACTCATGTGCACATACACACAGATATACACACATACACACACACACACACACACACACACACACACACACACACACACACCAACAATAAAAAAATAATTCAAAAAAAATAAAGCAGAAGTAAGTCAGAAATGGCAAGGAATGAGAGGCTATGTTAGCTTAGGGTCAGGAAAGAATCCTTTCTGAAGGGGGAAGAGGGCGTGCAGGGACCTGAAGGAAGCAGGTCATGTGACAGTGTGGAGGAGGAGAGGAACAGAAAGGATGAAGGGTGGGGCTGAGAGCTGGGGAGGAAGCAGATTTAGTGCCTGTGCAATGGGGGTGGGAGGAGGAATGGGAGGAGGGAGAGCTGAGCTCTATGCACTGAGGAGGACTTCGCTCCTCCAGCACCCTGCAGCTGACAGAAAGGAGCATAACATTGAATGTTCATGATCAAAAGGATGACTAGGCTTTACTTGAATGTTTGTGAATGGACAAGTGATTACCCTGACCATTTCACAGAAGGAACCCAAGTAGTTTTTGTCTTGAAAGTATAGTGGTCCTCTTGCCTTTTAAGATGTTTTAAGCATATGACTCTCCTGCTATGACTAAAAAGAAACTAATGAGTTTAGCTGTCTATTACTTAGTATTTTAAAAGCATCAAAGATGGCTGCACAGATGCATTAGGAGATAAGCATGCTTTCTGTGTAAGCATGAGGACCTGTGTTTAAATCTCCAGCATCCACATAAAAAGCCAGGCATGGCCACAGTGACATGCACACTGTAGCTGTAACTATAGCATTGGGATAGAGCTGGGGTTGTCAGAGGCAAGACAACCCAGTGATTGTCTTGCTGGGGGCTTGATGGCTGCCGGCCTAGCTCAAGGTTCAGTGAAAGACTCTACGATAGAATAAAGCAGTGAATGACAGGATAGCGCAGGACACCAAATGTCCTCACCTGGCCTCCGTATACACACACCTGCACCCACATGTGCACACATATCACACACACACACACACACACACACACACACACACACACACACACGAGAGAGAAAAGCATTGGCATAAATGGACATAAGTAGCTGACAGAATCAGGAGGTTGAAACATGGCGAAGTTTTCATAGCTTGCATCATAAATCTTCCCTTGGGCTAGAGGAAAGAGAGAAGATTATGGTACCCTGGTAGTCATAGCAACACTGGAGACACATCCAATATCGTCCCCAAGAATCTCATCTCCCACTTGTTTGCAGGAAGTCAAGGTACATGCATCATCACAGGATCTTCATGGCATCAAAGGTCACCCAGGAGGCTCTGGTATAAAGATGACAGCTAAATGAGAATATGTGCTCTACCCACACAATCAGACAACACATAAGTCTTTAGTATCATAGCAGGAAAACCTCAAAGTTGGCTGAGGAAAGACCTAGCAAGTTGAAGTCTGGATGTAGTAAGTGAGTATATCTTACACACCCGAGTTCATGGGTGAGGCTCGTGTCTGGTCTACTGCATAGGCACAGGAAAAGGATTGCATTACCATTGCTCTCCTGCAACATAAGAAGATGTTCATAAAATGATCCAGTCCCCAGTTCAGTGCTCGATCCTTCTCTTTGTCATTAATACTAATGCCTGATTGAGATTCGGAATCATAAATTGTCTGTGTTTTTATCTTGGAAATATTATCTTCACTTTTGGAATTCCAAAATGCAGAAAGATCATCTGTATCTGCATTCCAAAAATAAATCACAACACTATCAAAAACATCACTCAAAAATAAAAGGTATAAAGCATAAAACTACCAAAAACATGCATTCACATTCCAGCAAAGATGGCATATGTTGTGTAATGGTAACATATGTTCATGTCGCATAAACTTGGAGAAGGAATGGGACAATCAGAGACAACCAACCAGGGGAGGTTTCCAGAGAAAAGGGCACTCATAAGCTAGAGGGCAGCAGGCATGACTAACCCCATGGGGAGATAGAGAAGAGCACTTCCGGGCTAAGATGGGGGTGAAGGATCAATGCAGTGAAAGGACCGAACCGGACTCGGGGAAGCAGTGCCAGAATCCAATGTCCTTTTGTCTTCCCAAACAGTCATTCCGAGGACCTGTGCACTCTTGAGGGAGCAGCACCCTGGCCACTCATTCCTCTGTGAAGGTGGCACCAGTCCAGAAGTGTTCCACCTGCCACATATCTCCTGTCCCATACGTGCACTAAGTAGTCTCAAGTCCAATGTCCTGTCTCCAATTATCATAGTGACTTGAAGCTGGAGACAAGCTACATATCAGATTTTATGTCTATGGAATTTCTCTTCAATGATGTGGATATGCATAATATGGTATATTAGAAGAATCAGAAGTATGTCAAATACCTCACTATGAACCAATACTACCAAGGCAATTTAGCTACTGAGAACCCTGATCAGCAAGAAAGTCCACAGTGCTTAAATGCCAGCATTAAAGAATTTGAAAGAGGGCTCAGAGTCCAAGAGTACTAGCTGCTCTTCCAGAGAACCTGGGCTCAATTCTCAACCCACATGGAGGTTTACAATCACTTGTCACTGCAGTCCCAGGGGATCCAAGCCCCTCTTTGGTCCTCCACTGGCATTAGACATACACATGATACACATACATACATGCAGTCAAAATACACATAAAATCAATATTTTAATGCCAGTATGAAAATACATACATGGATTTTTTTAAACAGCATAAAGATACTAGAAACACATTTTTATTTGTCAAATGTGTGGTAGGCAAGATAGAAAAACCTATTGGTTAAAAATAGTATTCCAAGCTCTATCATCTTTACAGGCAAGGGTTAAAAATCAACCAAATTGGACAGATAATAGTCAGTGCAGCATCCAGATAGGAAGGCCTCTATGCCTGTATGTCTCCACCACCCAGAGACTGTGGAACTGGACCATATAACAGGACTTCTTATCCTGCAAGCAGAATATTATTTCGTTCACCTTGAAGTGGGCTTTCACAGAAGGTGCGAACTGGAGACTGGTACAACAGTGGACTGTCTCAAGTTCAAAACCAGCTATCACGACTGTATTTGTGCCTGTCAATATCAGTGCATTGATGGAATCTATTTGAAAAGTGACTTCCACTAAGATATCACACCTGCTAGAAAATCTTCCCCTACCTTGAACAGCCGGAGACTGTCAATACTTGGCAAAAGAGAATTATATTTGCAGAGCACTCAAAATGATTTATGGTGGACCATTAATACTTAACTGTTAAAGTTGAGTAAAGTGATTACCAAGACTCACCAACACAGCTAAATTTCAGGGCTTTTGAAAATGGCATGTATTTCTCTCTACCAACAAGGACACACGCATGCACCTGTGTGTGTGTGTGTGTGTGTGTGTGATATTCTATGTTTGTATTAGTGAATAAAAATCTTGAGGCAATTGATACAGTTACCAATGAGCACATTCCTTTACCTGTGGCTTGGTTGGGCTTCTTTCTTTTAGAAGCAATGAGGACATCCAGCATTGCTTTGTAGCTGTCTACAGTTAGCTTTGCTGTTGGTAACACAGTTCCAGAATGGAATAGTGAGAAGAGGTTAGGGTCACATATTCGGAAACTGAAAAGTAAGCCAAAAAAATTAATAAATTATATATATATATATACATATATATACATATATGTAAATAATATATAATGCAATATATATAAATAAATAACATCTATAACATATAAATTATATATATATATATATATCAGATGAAACAACAACATAAACACCTAAATAAAACTGAACTGTCTTAAATACAGCCAATTTTTATTTTTAAAACATTTGTAGTTGTGATATTAGACCATAAATTCTCTTGGCAGGTAATCAGCCCCCAGTACCTTACCACAGACTTTTGAGATTATACAATGTAATGCTACTGTTAGGGGCTTACTATATCTTTCCCTAAAAGGACCCTTGAAGATGGGAATGGAGCCTCTGCTCGCTCTGAGCTCTACAGCAATCATTTATGTTGCGCTGGAGATCCAGCTCCGTGGTAGACCAGTTGCCTAGCAAGTATAAGGTCCTGGCTTTAATCCTTACTAGTGCAATAAGTAAATACTACTAGAATAATGAAATCCCATGATTTAAGTATAATTCAGTGAAGATACCTCCTGTTTAGAATATGTCCATAACCATGTTTCTTTTTGAAAAAGAAAGCCTGAGCACTAAGCAATCTTACAACTATAAATGCCAAGCACCCACTAATAATTGTAAGAAACTCAAAGTCAGCAGCAAATTACCCCTGACCTAACTTTGACCACTGGTTGCTTTACTGTGCTGTCATCAGGCATAGTTGGTGACACATGACAAGAAAACTTGAAGAAGACTTCTCAGTGCCCAGAGGATGTCAAAGAGGCCTATCTCTTCACTGCCATGGGCCACACTACTAAGCTGCCTATTGCTTTTTTGGCTCTGGACTCACTCCATAACCTAGGCTATTGCCATTGTCCAATCCCAGCCTCAGTACTAGGAATGTAGCCATCACGCCCAACTGGCTAGCCACTTGAGTGCAGATCTGTGAGAAGTAGTTTTGTGAAGGTTAGTCTTCCAAGGGTTAAACTTCTGGAGAAACGGGAGAAGGGGCCAAATTCATTTTGGATCTTAACCTGCATTTCTTTGCCTCACTGGATTACTGAAATAAGCACCATCTTGTTTCATACCCCTTTCTCCAGTCTTTCCTCCAGCCAACCCATTTTGTGTGTTCCTGCCAAGGATGCTCTTCATCAAAAATCCTTAATAATCTCCTGCTATATAGGACAAAAAGTTCAGATTTAAGACAAACTGAAGACCCCTCATGGCTTGGTACTCACTGACTTCTGATTTCTCACCACCTCTCTGATACGCCATGGATTTTGGTCAGACTATTTGGGATTCTCATCCTGTCTCCTACCTGGATTCTTTCTTATGCTATTCCAACTACCAAGAATGCCTGCCTCGCTGGCTGGTCATTTCTAAACCTTGACATCCATCAACATCCAGAAGTACTATCTCCATGAACCCCTTCCTATAAGGTCAAGCCAGAAGAAAGCCACCAAGTTGTAATAAAGAATTTAAATGTGCTTCACCATCTACCAACAAACAGAGTTATGCATGAGTGCTTATGATATATTACCAGGCTCCAACATGTGTATCTTATCCATCTTTGTATACTCATGGCATCTAGCTCACTGCCCTATATGTAAGAGTTCTTTGGCAAGTATCTTTTTGGATGGAAGACTTTATATCACCTTTATATCAGATACCTAGCATTCCTTAGTATAGTCCTCTTCTTATCTATCTAAGCACTTAACCAAAGGTACAGAATAAAATCTCAAATTGCCTGTTGAATTCATGGCACAATATCATGCTAGAAAATGTGACTTCTGCCAGGTGGTGGTGGTGCACACCTTTAATGCCAGCACTCAGGAGGCAGAGCCAGGTGGATTTCTTTGAGTTCCAGACCAGGCTGGTCTACAGAGCGAGATCCAAGACAGGCACCAAAACTACACAGAGAAACCCTGTCTCGAAAAATCAAAAGAAAATCTGATTTCTGTTTTTAAAGTCTTCAAATATACCTCTGATTGAAAGTGATAGTGACGTGATGTCAGCTAATATCAACAGTTATTAGAAAGTTACCATAGCATTAGAAGCTATACCTGATGAACTTATCCAAAAGGTTTGCAAATTAGCACCACATGAGACATTATTGAGTATTTATTTGGGAAAGAAACCAACATAACAAAATGGAAAACACAGGGATGGCCAGTGTAATGCAGTCATTCTGGAAACAGGGCTCAATTCCAGTGCGCAGTCCATGTTCACGAGATGAATGGAGTACGGCTTACCAGTATCACTCCATACCTGACATTGGAACGCGAAGAGGTGAACCTCATCTTCGTGCGCTCAGCCAGCTTTTGGAAGAACAGGTGGAAGTGTGCACTCGCCAGATACAAGTTCATCTGAGATCTCCAAGGGAGCTCTTCAAGAAGTATTTGATGAAACCTCTTTCTTTTAACATAATTTAATATTATGGGATTCAAGTTATCTGTCAGGCTTCGGTATGCCATTTTTCTGACATCACTTCTCTTATTTCTGCCAAGGGAAAAAGATATTTTGAGGTTATACAAAAAAAAATTAAATAAATAATAAACTACTAAAAATTTTTAAATAAACATTAAATAAAGAAAAATTATTTCAGCTGGGCACACACTTTTAATCGCAGCACTTGGGTGGCAGAGGCAGATGGATCTCCAAGTTCAAGGCCAGCCTGGTCTACAGAGCGAGTTATAGGATAGCCAGGGCTACATAGAGAAACCCTGTCTCAAAAAAACCAAAAAGAAGAAGAGGAGGAGGAGAAAGAGGAGGAGGAGAAGGAGGAGGAGTAGAAGAGGAGGAAAAGAAGAAGAGGAAGAGGAAGAAGAAGGAGGAGGATTCCAATTTGTACAGAATACATCGTGGAGTCAGTTGACTACACTTATGCAAATTCTAGGCTCATTTATTATTTCCTTGGTTCTCCAAACGTGAAACTGTAGAAGGGAGGCTGCAAGGGGAAGCACAGGGGACAGACAGACAGAGACACTACTTAATTGTCTTCAAGAGTCTCCTATGTCTCAGTTCTAACAAGAGCTTTGCTTTTCCATAACCAAAGGGCCACTGGGATTACACAAGCTATGCAATGCTCCTATCGATCAGCTTTTTCAATATTAAACAACAACTTCATTTCTCTATATTGGTCCTTAAGGGAAAAAAACAATAAAGCAAAATTTCGCCTAACATTAGTTAGTCTCTACAGGAAATAAAATTTCAATCAAATGTAGACGAAATAACTTTAAAAATGAACACATTCAATACACTATGAGGGGGAAAATATTCACCTTTTTTTAATATAAATATAGTTCATATTTGAGTCTGATTGATTTTGATTTCAGAGAGTGGATCTCATTAGGTAGCCCAGGCTAGCTTTTACCTCCCCATCCTCCTGTCTCAGCCTTCAGTGCATTATGATAGTTCAACATTTTTTTATTTATTTTTATTTTATGTGCATTGATGTTTTGCCACAGGCATCTGGTCCCTGGAACTAGAGTTACAGACAGCTGTGAGCTGCCATGTGGGTGCTGGGAACTGAACCCGGGTCCTCTGGAAGAGCAGTCAGTGCTCTTAACTGCTGAGCCATCTCTCCAGCCTGATAGTTCAAATTTTTAAAAGATAATGTACATTTAATCTTTTAAAAGATCATTCCTATAAATCACCTGGTAAAGTGTTTGCTTAGATAGATAGAGATAGGTAGGTAGGTAGGTAGGGAGGGAGGGAGGTAGATAGGTAGGTAGATAGGTACATAGATAGATAGATAGATAGATAGATAGATAGATAGATAGATAGATAGATAGATAGATAAGATAAGATACTTCGTTCATCAAGGCCTCCAGGCTATCCTGTGTTATGCTGCAGTGTTGAGAATGGAGAACCTGTGCTCTCTAAGGTATGTTTTGAAACTGAATCAACACACACAAATAGTAGGGGGAAGGGGAACAGACAAAGGGAAGAAGACAGATATTAGAATTGGCAGACATCTACAGAATAAAGGAGGAAGAAGTGCATTTTTAAATTAGAATAATGGGTTTCCTTACTGCGTTTTTATACATATTTGGTGTTGGTTGTCATCTCCTGCCTGTTCCTCTCCCCACTCTCCCTGCCCCCATCCCCACTCTCCCTGTCCCCATCCCCACTCTCCCTGCCCCCATCCCCACTCTCCCTGTCCCCCATCCCCACTCTCCCTGTCCCCATCCCCACTCTCTCTGTCCCCCCATCCCCACTCTCCCTGTCCCCATCCCCACTCTCCCTGTCCCCATCCCCACTCTCCCTGCCCCCATCCCCACTCTCCCTGTCCCCCATCCCCACTCTCCCTGTCCCCATCCCCACTCTCCCTGTCCCCATCCCCACTCTCCCTGTCCCCATCCCCACTCTCCCTGTCCCCATCCCCACTCTCCCTGTCCCCATCCCCACTCTCCCTGTCCCCCATCCCCACTCTCCCTGTCCCCCATCCCCACTCTCTCTGTCCCCCCATCCCCACTCTCCCTGCCCCCATCCCCACTCTCCCTGTCCCCCATCCCCACTCTCTCTGTCCCCCCATCCCCACTCTCCCTGTCCCCATCCCCACTCTCCCTGTCCCCATCCCCACTCTCCCTGCCCCCATCCCCACTCTCCCTGTCCCCCATCCCCACTCTCCCTGTCCCCATCCCCACTCTCCCTGTCCCCATCCCCACTCTCCCTGTCCCCATCCCCACTCTCCCTGTCCCCATCCCCACTCTCCCTGTCCCCATCCCCACTCTCCCTGTCCCCATCCCCACTCTCCCTGTCCCCATCCCCACTCTCCCTGTCCCCATCCCCACTCTCCCTGTCCCCATCCCCACTCTCCCTGTCCCCATCCCCACTCTCCCTGTCCCCATCCCCACTCTCCCTGTCCCCCATCCCCACTCTCCCTGTCCCCATCCCCACTCTCCCTGCCCCCATCCCCACGCTCCCTGTCCCCATCCCCACTCTCCCTGTCCCCATCCCCACTCTCCCTGTCCCCCATCCCCACTCTCCCTGTCCCCATCCCCACTCTCTCTGTCCCCCCATCCCCACTCTCCCTGTCCCCATCCCCACTCTCCCTGTCCCCATCCCCACTCTCCCTGCCCCCATCCCCACTCTCCCTGTCCCCATCCCCACTCTCCCTGTCCCCATCCCCACTCTCCCTGTCCCCATCCCCACTCTCCCTGTCCCCATCCCCACTCTCCCTGTCCCCATCCCCACGCTCCCTGTCCCCATCCCCACTCTCCCTGTCCCCATCCCCACTCTCCCTGTCCCCATCCCCACTCTCCCTGTCCCCATCCCCACGCTCCCTGTCCCCATCCCCACTCTCCCTGTCCCCATCCCCACTCTCCCTGTCCCCATCCCCACGCTCCCTGTCCCCCATCCCACTGTACCCTTCCGCCCCCAGTCTTTCCCCTTTCTTCTTTTATACAACGTGAGCCCAATTCCTCTCCCCACCCCTTTCCTTTAAGCCCTCCTTTCTCCTCTCTTGGACCCCTGTCTAGTTTCATGACCCATACCTACACTTCCCTGATACACACACTTTACACTATTGTTCAGTTCTAAATACATTAAGTTTGGTTAACAAAAGTACTTTAACTCAAGGCTTCTGGGCTTTTCATTGTTGTAATAGGTTAAATTTTCTGCCAACTATGAACCTTTTAAGTGGTTAGATGAAATTAATGTTAACTTTTGACAATGAAAATTGAAAGTGTTGTTACCAAAACAAAACTAATCTTGCCCTTGTATAGGGAGGCCAGTTCTCCCCAAGAGGCTAAGAAGAGCCCACAGGGCCCCCACCAGAAAAAAGAAAAGAGTCCCGGAAGTGAGCAGGAGGACAGGCCTCATCCTGTAGTACAGACAGGTGACTGTACTGTCTGCACACAGCTGACAAAATAGAGAATGCTCCATCACCTAAATGGATATTAATATTTAATTGTACCCTAACAATGAGACCTATCACCATGGTGGCAATGGCCACAGATGTCCTATGGATTGCATAGAACTAAACATATATACCAAGAGACACACACATGAATTCACATAAAGGTGCCATACTCTGAATAAAGTCATCGGATTGCATTACTGACAACGTCTTGGTTTGTGATATTGTAAAGAGTCGCACTTGGAACTTGGTAAGGGGTTTATGGGGTCTATCTCTCATAAATGCATAAAATCTTCAATTTTCTGAAAAGAAAAATATTTTAAGATACATGTTACAAATATGTCCATATCACAGGATTTAGGGGATTACACTTGAGGTCTTAGCCTATAAGCAATGAGAAAAAGAAATGAGAGGCTTGAACCCTAGAAAAAAATAACCCAGACCTTCATCGCCTGTACATGCTCTGACCATCCACACAGACACACGTGAGCCCAGGAGTAAATTATCAAGTCATGTACACAGTCTACATACCAGGATTCTAATTTATCTCTGTTCAAAAAATAGAAGAATTCAGAAATGTAATTTTAAAATCCATACAAAAATAGTGCTTTATATAACTAACAAAAGGTGAGCAACACATTGAGGGAGAAACCACACAATGTGTTAAAAAAAAAAAAGAAAAAAGCACTTTACAAGATCTTAAGGTGCATCCTGTCCTCTCAAAGAAAGATGCAGTGTTGCAAAGAAACAAAACAAAACTTCCCAAATTCTCTTTTCAAATTCACAATAGAATTCTTCCTGTTACTCAGCAAGCTAGTGTGAACTATTTCAAAGAGGATTATGCAAGACCTGTGTGAAGGAAAATAACACGCTTTCTATCAGACAGTAACTTTTCCTGTAAAGCCAAAGTCATTGCAATAGGAGGTTATTGATTCAGAAAACAGGTAAATAGACTCATGGGAGTGAGAAGAGACCCCAGAACTAAATCCACGAAGAGTCACTAAATAACAAAGGTGGCAGTGACAGCAGGATCTACTGACCCAGTCAATGGTACCATCTAAAATAGACCGTCATCGAGGGGGAGAGATGGCTCATCACTCCAGAGCACTGGCTGCTCTTCCGGAGGACCTAGATTCGGTTCCCAGTAAGTGCCCCCTGGCACTCACAGCCGTCTGGAACTCCCAGTTTCGGTGTACCCTCTTCCAGCCTTCATGGGCACTGCACACACATGGTGCACATTCATATACGAGGGCAAAATACTCACACACATAAAATAAAAATAAATACTTTTTAAAAATTCTGTCCTCTGAAAATAAAAAGCAATTCATAACTTGGTCTCAACTATTGGCTGACACCAATGGCTGTATAGCCAACACTCTGCTGCATAGCCTATTCAGAGCACTCCGTCATTTGTGTTGGCTACTGCACTTCTATCATTAGTGTGTATCACCTTGAGAACAGGGATGTTCTCGCACTTGTATTGTTTGACAGTTTCATAATTTACATAATGAAAATTGTCATTCTGTTTTCCATTTACTTCTCTCATCGCCCTCTCTCTCCCACTGGAGTCCTTTTCTTTAACTGCCACACACACACACCCCCACACACACACTTTCATGTCTTCAGTGTGACCCATTGGGTTTGATTATCTTGTAGTATTGGGTTTTCCAGTATATCCCTAATACCCAAATTAGTGCCCAGCAGGGAGTAAACCTCAAGGAAGTCAGTGCTGACAATTCGTTCATACCTATCCTGCTCCGACAGATCATGAATGGATGGATTCTTGGAAAAAAATTCTTTTAAAGTTTCCTTTTTCTTCTTTCTTCTTCTTGATACATCCCCACTCTTCATGGGAGAGAGAACAAATGTTACAAGTTCAAATTGGTACATGAAGCTATTACCTCCTCGTAATGCTCACCTTCTAACCATGAAACACACTGGTTTTCCTACATCCTTTAATTAAAATTACTATCAAGGGGCTGGAGAGAATGTTCAGCAGTAAAGATCACTTGCTGCTCTTTCAGAGGACCTGGGTTCAATTCCTAGTACCCACATGTTGGCTCACAACCATCTCTAAGTCCAGTTCAGTGGATCTTAGGCCCTCATCTGGCCTCTGTGGGCACTGGGTGCACACATGGAACACAGAAGGATATGCAGGGAAAATACACCTAAAAATAAATAACTATAAAAAGTAAAAATGGACCCTTTAGACAAAAATAGCTGATTATGAGAACATCTATAATAATAATATATAATTATTAAAGAATTTATAATTTATTATAAAATTATGTCTATTGGTATTTTTCTGTTTCACATTCCAACAAATTAAAATATAATCAACCATCTCTAGATATATAATATCTTCATCAACTTAATTAAGTTCAAAACACATTTTTTTAAAAAAAACTTACTTTTCCAATCTCGATAACTATAGCTTTATACTTCTTGGGAGACTTGGGTGTCTTCTTACACAAGACACTGTCCTTACACTTTAACCTTTTCACTCCAATGAGGGACTCGTTTCTCCTAATCCACACACAAAAAGAAAAAATCAGTCAAAAATACGCAAAGAATATGGGCAACAACCTCAGAGTAATAAACCTCTGAAGAACGCTGTCATTGAAACTGTGCAAAAAGGAGGGCGCCCGGACTGCCTGCTCCATGTATCACTTAGATGAGGATCCCTGGACATGAAGGGCATCTGACCTCTGCATAGTACAGTGTCATTCATCCTGAAAACTTGTGAAAAGGGCACATGTCCACAGGGAAAGAGGAGAGAGCTCAAAGTATGGCATAAGTTGGACGGAACTGGACTGAAAATGATCTATAGTTACTTTCCTTCACTATCAAGACAAAAGCCACATCACAGTGGCCCTAGACAAACTGTCTTGCCTCTGACCGATTCAGTCTTTTTATTTCCATCCTGAACAAACTCCCAGCCACGGCTGCTCCTTGCTAAACTTTCTCTCCTCTTGGGAGCACTCAGCTCTATTTTCCCATCACGGCTTCCAGCAGATTTGTACCTCAGGTATAATTCTCTCAGTATCTTGAGATTGACATTTGTCTGCTAATATTTCCTGAAATGCATACATTTTCTGGAATTTCTATTTCTTGCTACAGAAAGCAAAATTCTGTTTTAACATGATGGATGGGAACCAGAAAGTTGAGTGATATGCAGATACAAGGTTAACACAATGGCTGGGTGAGCCTAGATAACTGGTTTGTGGGTTGGAGCACACTGTATGATCAAAATGTATTTTGTTTGTAATAGTGGTTGGCATCGTGCTACAGTTTTGTGCACTACAATTTCTCTCTCTCTCCTCTCTCTCTCTCTCTCTCTCTCTCTCTCTCTCTCTCTCTCTCTCTCTCTCTCTCTCTCTCTCTCCCCCTGTGTGTGTGTGTGTGTTGTATGTACACGTGTGTTTGAATGAGCAACTATGCAGACATATGGTAGCCAGACGGTAAGATGAGATATTCTGGTCTGATCTTTCATACTCCCTTGTGACGGGCGTTCTCACTGAACCTGGGGGTGGCTATTTTAGCTGTGTTGGTAGTCAGAAAGTCCCAGCAATTGTGGCTCCACCACCATCGTACTAGACTTGTATGTGTGCTTGGTCATACATGGTATTTACATGGATGCTAGAAATGATGTTCAGGCTCTCGTGCTTTTCCAGCAAGTGTTCTTACCCACTGAGCAATCCCCCGATCCCTCACCTTAGTTTTTATGAAGACGATCACGGACCCTCTGATTGAATGGGACTCGCACACAGCTGCAACAGTTCTGAGATTACCCCAGTTATGTAGACAGATATTTCATCTAGTTAAGCTATAGTGTTTGGACCAGTGACTGCTGGGAACATGGGGACTCCTTCACTTCCAAGCTGCACCCTGAAGCTGGTTGTCTAACACTTTCAATATCAGATAAGTCTCTCTGCTATGTTGTCCTCTCTCAGCCCCAGATGAGTGATGTAACGGTAGCCATGCTAGTGCAGGCAGAGATGGAAGGCCAAAGATGCGTGCTCTCAGCCGACTGCTATTTCTTCTGTGCATAGCACGACCTTCATCCATCAAGCACATGGCGCTCCTCCACTTCCACAACTCCTCACAGCTCCATGTAGCTCTGAGGGCTTTCTACATTGTTTATGGTGTGTTTTGGTAAATCACATTCCCAAAGTTCTGTGTACTAAACATTAATATTTACTTTGGGACTTCTACATTCTTTTGTTTACTTCTATTAGTATCTGTCCCTAACGCACTGGCTCTCTGCCTATTATTTCACAAGCACGACTCTGTTATTCTTTACTGGACATTCTAATCCTCTTTTATTGTTCTATCTTTTCAAATATCATTCATTATTGTAGCCCACTCTACAATTCATTTGAAGGAATCTGTATTGAAATTATAATAGACCAACAAAGTAATTTTAAGATAATAGAAACCTTTACAAAATTATGTCTGACTAGAAAGTGATGTACTGACTTTTCATTTTACATATAACATATGTAAAATACATATGTGTGTCCTATATAAAATTATGTTTGGTCCTCTTCATATTAGTCAACACTCCCACATAATCTCTGGTAAATTTAGTTATGTACTCTGTAAAAATGGGATTTTACATTATACTTTCAAGTTCATACAGGAAAACCACTGATTTTGCATCTAACCTACGAAATTCAACAGTTTTTTTTTTTTTTTGGTAATTATCTTTAGATTAAGTTAAAAGAAACAATTATTTGCCAGTGTCTCCAGTTTTAAAATATTTCACTGTGGAATCCATTTAACAAACATTTTTAATTCTCCATGCTGTGTTAATCATAAAAACTCTAACTCCAATTTCTTAATATAACAGCAAGAACTTTCAGAGCAATGCTAATCGTCAGAAGGTAAAGTAGGTTTCCATGTTTGGGGCTTAATTTAATAGAAAATCATCTGATTTTCATTTTACAGGAAGAATCACTGAATTTACCAGATAAATTTTAGAAAACACCTACTGGCTCCTTCGAGTACCAATGATAATTATATCTTCATATCTCTTATTCCATCTGCATTGAGAATAAAACATTTTATGGCTGAACTTATGTGCTAGTATTTATCTTGGATTTCTGCCTCTATGTATTGCTCGGTACACTTGATTCGTACTTTTTTCTTCTTGCTTTCTCTCTGCCCAGGGTTTACTGGAAAGCTTTATCACTATGTGGTGAATAGCTGTATGCCAAAGAAAAAGCATTCATTCATTTCTTTAAAATAAGGAAGAATTGTCCTGAACAAATTTCAGGATCCAAATGTTTCTGCTGCTTTTCTCAGAAAAAAAATAAATTTTTCCAGATAATCATCACTTTCAATTAGATTTTTCAGTGTGTTTTCTCTTCCTGTGGCCTGTGTTTCTCCTTTTATTATTATGCTACATGGAATTTTTTTTATTTTATTCATATTCCTAAAGAATGATCAACTGAACTGACTTAAAACCAACTTATAATTGATTCATTTCTACTTTTACTTTTGTTTTCTTATGTCTTACTTCGATTCACGTTTTTTATTCCTTGACTTTAACAAAAACTCCTTTAATCTCATTTTTCCTTCTCTGTAACAGAAGATTCTAAGGCTAAGGACCCGTCCTCTGCTGCTCTGGTTGCCTCCGATATGTTGGGTTTTTTGTTATCATTAATCGCCTAGAAGTTTTCAGACATCTTTATTCTCTACAGGTTGGGAAGATAAATTTACCCTATTAATTACGTACGTCTGTATCTTTCCTGTTTAGGTCTGTCCCTATCCACCCCAACTTGGTGAAGACATTCAAACACATGTCCTTGACCTCAGAGTTTACAGGACACCATTGCCTAAGTCTGCTGCACTTCTCAGTCTCCAGATTCAGGTGTCTATGATGCTGCCAGGATAGCGCTCATGGCTCACTTCGCCTCTTTACCTTTTAGAAGGGCTATTGTATTATTATTATTATTATTATTATTATTATTATTATTATTCTTTATTACTGACTTTCATGGTCCTTGCAGCTTGCCCAAACACTGCAGACAACTTCTGCTTTTCACAAGTCTTGACGGTTTTTTATTTGAATACAACTTTATGATTCTGACCAGTTTTCTGATTGCCGTGGCTTATTATACTGAACAGACAGTCTCCTCCATCTTTTGAGAATATTATACCAACATATTCCAAGCTTTGGCTTTCATAAATGAGGTACCTATTTTAGAAAAACATTTGTGTGTTGATTCCCTTCTCTTTGGGTGCCATTTTTTAAATAAAGCTCATGTTACTTGCTGTTATTTTTACTCAAATGGGACAAATAATGGGACAAGGTTTATACTCTGTGATGACAGACAAGCACACTTGTGATACGAAGACAAGGTGGATGTATCTGGCATCACTTATAACTGGCACGGGAAGTTATAATTGTCTTCCAGAGTAAAGACAATCATTCCAGCTTAGGAAATAGAGGAGCAGCTTCAAGGCTTATTACCCCTAAGAACTGCACAATGAAACCCCCAAGGGATGGCTCTGCTCATTACGACAGAACCCGTCGTCCATGATGCATGTGCAAAGCTGGACTCTAAACCTCCCACGAGAAAGAGCTGACAGCCTACGGAGATGCTATCACTCATACTGTCCAATGGAAATAGACTGCTCTGTCTGTCGTTGGTGATGGGCACATGCTCTAGTCAGGGTCCTTAGTTCACTTGCATTGATATTTTTACAGTTAGTCCTTTAGTTACCCACTCAGGCACAGACCATCTCCGTCTATCAGCTCAGTTGCATTTATCCCACACTTTTTTCCATCGACCTTTGTAAAAGTTATTGACATTTTCAGAACTAGCATTGCAAGTACCTTTTCAAGAACTCATAAACAGGAGCTGTGAGCTCCACCGTGAGTTGAAACTTTTCATCGTTCATACATTTGAGCATAACTTGTGTAAAGAATTCCAGGAATCTCGGTCTTTGCTTGAATTTCATGACTATAGAAACAAGAAGTTCATTGGAGAGTTACCAGTATGGCCTGGTAATGGGTGCTAAAAGGTTCCTAGTACTAGCCATCTTTAGTCACAACAGGCACAGTGTTCATTTTTAATTAAAATACAATTACACCATTTCTCCCCTCTCTCTCCACCCTCTCCCATCCCCCATTCATTCCCCATCCAAATCTTTTTTAAAATTATTATTCACAGACAGACAGACACATACACACCATTAATTTTGTATAAGTACAACCTTGTGAGTCTGTATAGTGTTGATGTATGTATATGATTTTAGGACTATTTGGTATTGAAAAGCCAATTATACCCGTAGATAAATGTAGCTCTGACCACTTATCAAAGAAGCCTCCTTTGGCCACAGACAGAGGTCACTAGGGAAAGCCACAACTGGTCAAAACGCAGAGAACAACTAGCCATAGGGTGCCCAACCCAAACTGATACCTCTCTGTCCAAACCCCTGTGTTAAAGGTTCAGGGAACACTGTGGACAGAGTGCAGAAAGCGTGTGAGAGCCAAAGGACCAGGAAGTGTGCTGTGAGATTGTGTCTTCCACCCATGACAGGGAAGTCCCGCCCATGAAATCTCAACACTGTCTCAGTCTGAACAGTGACACCACCAATCAACATCCAAGAAGGCTGAGGGCAATCTTATGGGGCCCCATCCCTAGATGAAGAACGACAGGCAGTAATGACTGCTAAAGGGGGAGGGTACTCTTCTCCAGGGAGGAGCCCCCTTATGGGTTAGATGGGATGAGCCCCCTTATGGGTTAGATTTCTCACTTATAAATATTAAGAGTGTTTATTGGATATACTGTTGCTTTATTTCAATGGCCACTGATATTTTACACTGAATATTTGGTTTATCCTACAAAAACCTCAATATTCAGAACAATTTAGCTGAAGCTGCTTGTGGTGTATGGCTGTCAGGAGAAAGGGCTGGCCACATCTCACGCTGATCTGTACCACCTGTCACTCAGAACAAAACAAGATGCCACAGCTCTTCATAGCTGAATTTCAAAATGACGACTGCATTTTCCAGTGCCTCCTCTTTGCTTCATAATGGCACAGTTCGCTTCAAAGCCGCTTGGGAAGGCTCATCCTTCCCAGACTTCAAGTCACCTCGTTAGGTTTCTCAATGACTTAGCAGTCAAGTGTCTGCATATTCTCAATGGGTGAGAACACCGAGCATACAACACACACAACAGAAGCAACCTGAGGCATAAGCCGCTGTCCAGCACTCACCTTCCTTCATGGCGCCTTTCACCGACCAGTTTAGAACCACAGGATAAAGAAAGATCGGGTCCTCTGCTCCAGAGAGTTCAGTTGAGGTGTCTAAGGTAGAAACACTAGTAAATTCTAATGTCTCTTTGGATCTCAATGACCAAAACATACACATCTTTTTAAAATAGGGGAAATAGTCAACTAATTACTAAAGCATGGGACTTAAAATATCAAATACACCATATTTGGGGTGGGTTAAAAAAGATCAAGTATTTGCTTTCCTTTTCCTTAAAATTTAAGGGACCCACCATCAGATCTAGCAGTCATGTTAACCCCATCTGAAGGGACAGGTATCAACACAGGATTACCCCAAGACCAAGTTCTCGGCACAAAGGAGATATATTTGCCCCAGAGGGACAGAGGGCAGGGATAAATAAGATGCAAAGACAAGAGACAGAGGAAGAGGGAGAGGGGCAAGGGATATTTGTCCCTGGGAGACAAAGGACCATCTCTGGAGAGAGATGAGCCGGACGTGGCCCATAGGGAAATGGTGTTTTATAAACGTAAAAGGGGAAACCCTGTAAGATGAAGTACTTAATTTTGATTAGGTGTATTAATTAGGGCAGCCAAAGGGGACTTAATACTTTGATAGCTGGACCTTGGTAGTCAGCTCAGGAATGAGTCTGACATAAGTATCTAGAGAAGGGAATGGACCTTGGTGGCTAGCTTTAGGAATGTAATCTAATGGTTTTAAGCAAGGCAGAGGGATGGGGGAAGGGCAAGGCCTGCCAGAGCCATGTTTGCCATGCTGGGGCTGGCTAGAGTCCCTTCACCATCCTTAATGAAGTCACTCTATGAACCATAGGGTGCAGCACAGCCACCAGAACCAGACTGTGTCAAGTTCCATCTTTCTTGGTTAAAACAAGGACTCATTTTGTAGCCCAGGCTGGCCTGAAATCTGTGGTCCTCCTGCCTCAGCCCCCTGAGGGCTGTGACTATGGGTGTACACCACCTGCCCAGATCTGCTTTGAACTCCAACCTTGACACTTTTGAACTGTGAAATTTGGTATGTGGGGGGGGGGGGGGAAGGGGGGTACTTAGAATCTCTGCCTCAGTTTTCTTGCCTTTAAAATGAAGATAAGAGCAAGTTCCTTATGAGGGTGTTATATAGAATTTGTATAATTTTTTATAATGTATTTATAATAGTATCTCACACATAGGAGACACTTCACAAAGTCATTTTTATTGTTACTGAATTTACTGTGTAGCTAGTAATAAATTGTATTTCTTAATGAAAGTTTTGTTGATATGAGAATAAATAATTCACATTTCTAGAACATTTTTAAACTTTAAGAAATCATACTTTTATATTGGTGATTAAATAATTATAGTTTCCATAAACTAGTTTTACTAATTATGAGAACGACGTAACATCAGGCTCAATTCAAAACTTCAGTCTAAAACAGGCAAGAAATACGTTGGAAAAAGAGAGAAATCCTCGCATTTTTGCCTTTAGGGCAGCAGCTCCCGATTTGAGTCCCCCCTCCCAACCTCTCTCACACACTGCCACCAATGTTTGCTTCCCGATCAGTTATCACAGTATAATGGATGGTGTGTTCTGTTCCTATGGTCAGTGCCCAGGGATGCTGTGCCACACCCTTTAGTGTCTAGGACAGAAACACCCCTACTGTGCTAGATGGTCTTATGTCAGCTTGACACAAGCTAGAGCTATCTAAAAGGAGGGAATCTCAGTTAAGAAAAACGCCTCCCTAAGATACAGCTCTAAGGCATTTCCTTAATTAATGATTGATAGGGGAGATCCAGCCCACTGTGGGTGATGCCATCCCTGGGCTGGTGGTCCTAGCTTCTATGAGAAAGCAGGTTGACCCAGTATGCAGCACCCTTCCATGGCCTCTGCATCAGCTCCTGCCTCCTGGTTCCTGTCCTGTTTGAGTTCCTGTCCTGACTTTCTTTGATGATGAACATCGATATGGGAGTGTAAGCCAAATAAAACCTTACCTTCCCAAATTTGATCATGAAGTTTCATCACAGCAATAATAACCCAAACTAGGACACCTATAAGAACAATCTGGACCAAAATAACAGTAACGCTAAGGTTGTAAAACCTACTCTAAAGCTGGAAGACACAGACCCACGTCCAAGACAGCCAGGCAAGCCTAAGTAAATCCCTTATCTTTATGAGGCACACCTGTAAAGAGCAGTGAGCAATCTCTTATTAACAAAGTGTTGTTAGGATTAATGGCATAATGTAGACACACTGTATAATCCTTAACGGGTTTACCAAATACTAATCTCATCTTAATTCTTTCAACAAAACAGTTTCTCATTTTAAGAAACAATGCTAAACAGATACAAGAGGAGAAAATTACATTGCTTCGTCAATTTGAGTAGATGTGTCTCCAGCAAGGCCAGCTGTTCATTTATCTTTTCAGGCAACAGCACCTGCTGGGGCTTCTTGGTTCTTGAAGTTTTCTTAGAACAAGTACCCTAGAAACATTGGTAAATGTCAAAATGTATTTTAACATGGTAGGGAAATTGTCATTTTTCGAAAAACCTGTGTTATGTTCTGTTTCTCCCTTTCCTATTTAGGAAGACTATGATCTGCGCAGCTAGCCAATAAGAATTAGTGATTTACAGTAACTGATATTGCATTCTAGCTAGAAGTGCTAAGAGTTTCATGGACAGAACCAAAATGCTCTCCTTTCCTGTCCCCCTTTCTCAGGATCTCCCACTGGCCCCTTCCAGAACATGTACTCTTCTTTTATTAGTGGTGGTGGCGGCGGGCGGCAGCACGATGTGTGTGTGTGTGTGTGTGTGTGTGTGTGTGTGTGTGTGTGTGTGTGTGTGTGTGTTGAAACAGTGTCTTTGGTAGCCCAGGCTGACCTCAAACCACTAAGTAGCCAAGGACAACTTTGAACTCCTGATCCTCCTTCCTCCAGCTCTCCAGCGCTGGGACTACCACAGGCTCCACCACAGCCAGTTTGTGAAGTGCTAGGGCTCAAACTCAGGGCTGCCAGCACGCCAGGCCAGCACGCCAGGCCAGCACGCCAGGCCAGCACGCCACCTACTGTGGCACATCTCCAGTCTCTGCAGTGTTCCTAACGTAGCTGTCACCTCCAAAAAAAATCCTCACAATAAAATCCCCAGCCAGCCGCGCGCGCGGGGGGGGGGGGGGGGGGGGGGGGGGGGGGGGGGGGAGCTCCTTTATTCTGTTAGGTTCCGATTTCCCCAGAAGGAGCACCTTTACAACCCAGCTAATTGCTTCCACCCCTCTGCCTCTCACTAAAACCTAGCAGGCTCAGTAATTAGCAGATTAAGGACTGGCCTGTGTGCGCCCGGGCCCCCCACCGCGTTTTCTCTAGGACTGAGAAGTGACCCGCGCTGTCTCCCGTTATCACCAACAAAACCTTCTCAGCCTCTTTCTTCTTAGACGGGTCTCTAGTGGTTCTAGGGATTTCTGCCTCTGACAAATGAGCAGATCCTACAACCTTAGTCAGTGGGAAGTGTCACAACCTCCTGCTGGACCAGCGGCTCCAGGGAGGGAGGTGTGAGACTCACCCGCAATACCGCAAGGGCACAGAGCCTTGAGTCACGGTCTGGATGACAACAAGGGGGCAGAGTAAGCAGTTGGTTTGAAAACAACAAATTCAAACTGCCTCCAGTTTAATCAAAGTTTCCCCTAGGCAAAACGAGCCCCACATCCTACTCCCCAAGATGTTACACCTTAAAAATCCTCTAGCCAGGATGATTTGGAGACCTTACCAGCCAACAAATTGCCTTGCTTTCAATCTCAGGAAGGAGACGTGGAGTCAGTCTAACTCAATGTGAGAGGCAGGAGACCAAAGGTCCTTCCTGGCATGCTTCAGAAACCCAGTAAGCCAAGAAGCATCTCAAAACCTGACCCACAAACACATTTGGCCCACATCATTTCAACACAAAGCAATAAAGTCTTAAGTCTCTCTAAGACTCCTGCTTATGAAGCACATATTGAAGATTAGTCTCAAAATTAGCAGCCTCATAAAGACAGGACTAGGTATCACGGATGTTCATAAATCTACTTCGAACATGAGATTGGAAAATTCAGCTAGGTATTTAATACCTTCAGTGATGCACTCAGAACTGTTACACCTGAAGTTATTTAACCTGTAAGCCCCACCTGCCCAAGGACCAGGTAGCATTCTGGGAGTTGTAGTTCCTGGAAAATAACAACAAATCTTCACGGGGAAAGTATGGTGGCCTATGGGTTCTGTTCTTATAAACCCCACCAACGCGTGTCTCTGGGCCATTCAGCTGAAAAAGTGTCCAGGTGATGTCCTGACCAAATTCCATCTTGGTCAGTATTTAACATTTTAATAAAAGCTTGCTTTAATTTAGTCAAAATGGTGGAACTGCTTTTTCTGGCAAATTTCAGGACTAACCAGAACAAAGCATCTTTAAACTCAATAAAGGCATTTTTAAGAAGCATTTAGACCAGTGTCCCAATGAATGTAGAAAGGTCTAGCCTCATCTGCCTTTTTTTTGTTTTGTTTTGTTTTGTTTTTCGAGACAGGGTTTCTCTGTGTAGCTTTGCGCCTTTTCTGGAGCTCGCTCTGAAGACCAGGCTGGCCTCGAACTCACAGAGATCCGCCTGCCTCTGCCTCCCTGAGTGCTAGGATTAAAGGCGTGCGCCACCACGCCTGGCATCATCTACCTTGTCATCAGTCCTCGGAATGTGGATAACTATTCAATATGCTAGTCTTGACTCTATCTTAAAAATATTTTTTAAATTAAAGAAATTCTTAATGAAATTACTTTCTGTAATGTAAAGATGACAAATTGATCCATGTCTAATGTGTTTGATGATAGTAAATGAAACAGATAAATACATGAAAAGGAGAAACTAACAAAAAAATACAACAAATTACCTCCTCTCCACTTTCATCTTGGTCCATACCAAATAGAGATTTGCACCCCGATGTGATGTCCAACGTCTTTTTCCCATAATTTATAATCATTACCGCCAGGTCATATTCCTTCCAGGAACGTAGAATCTAATTAAAAGTAAGCATTAATTATCTCTGTTGGATGCCTCTCTTTCCAAGTTCAATGCATAAAATCTTTCATAAATTCAAATTCCCCTAAGTCTTGTGGGTCTAACAACACCTCACAATTGTTAAGGAAACTGGAAACTTACCTCTGGGTCATATTTCTCTAGAATTAAAATTATTTAACTCTACTATTCTTTAAGTAAAGGACTAATAATGGCCTATCAATAATGCATTTCCTATCCCTCTGGGCCATTTAGCTTTATGCTCTGTGACACAGCACCCTACTATTAAGAACTACTACTTTACTTTTAAAAGCCACATTAAAACAATTGTTCCTTAATGTCATATACATAGCACCTTTTATTTTGAGAGTTTTGTTGCTCATTTGTGTTTTGCTTTGTTTTACTTGTTTGGATTTTGAGACAGGGTTTCATGTAGCCCAGGCTGTCATCAACCTCACTGTGTAGCTGAGGATGGTCTAGAACTGCAGATGCTCCTGTCTTCAACTACCAAGTGCTGGGATTATAGATTACCAGCGTGCACTACCATGCCCACCTTCTCTCAAATTGCTTTCTATAGGAAATGGCGCAGTTCCTGACCACATGATGTCTTGAGTGTGGAGCACCTAGGGATTTGCGAGATATTTTAGTAGATGGTTGGGCAGATCCTCTGAAAAACCTGAGAAGTAGCATACGTTGACTCTTAAAGGGAAAGACCATGCTGCCCCTCCTCATTCACACTGGCCACTGCCAGTGGTTACTCTGTCCCTTCCAGCCTGGCCCTTGTCCCCTTTTCAAGGGTAATCTTCCATCGTCATCTCCCTGTTGAGCCAAGCGTAATCCCGACACCACAATGGTTCAGACCTGGAACCTCATGTCTCTCCGTGGCTGAGTCATGTTCTAATGTACCTGCCATCCATCCCTTATTTGTACAGCTCTGCCCACCGTATCATTAAAATCCTGGTTCTAGCATCAACTCTAAGGAGAGTCCATGGCCAGTTATCTGATTTGCATATTTCCCATTGCAGTTATCTGATTTGCATATTTCCCATTGTAGTTATCTGATTTGCATATTTCCCACTGCCATGACTCAGTGAAAGGAAGGGAACACATTCATGGTAAGCCCTAGGGGGGTTACCTACGTTTGTATGAGTGTGCTATATGTAGACACATTTGGTTAAGATAGTTCTTTTTTCAGATATATGATCACTACTACTTCGAATACAGAGAAGGGCTAACAGGAAGGGACTTAGAAATAGTGAATGGTTACCTAGAACTACTAAGATCCACCCAATACTAAGGAGTAGAAATGTTTCTGTGGAGCCAGGAGAACGCACTCCAAAAAAGCAGTGCATTGTGAGGAGCATCATGTAGCAAAGAGATGATGACATGGTAAGACCCTGCAGGGTGCTGAACGTCTTGACGCAAGAGTCTAATTTCACGACAAAATGTACATGAGAGGCTTGGTCACGAGCCACCTTTTCTAGATAAGTGTAGCCACCACCCCTAATCAAAGCAGCCTTCTCTTTACAGTAAATGGAGACCGTCACAGAAATCACAGCTGGACACAAGGCAGAGATCTGCAGATGGTGAGGAATCCAGCCCCGGATGGGAAACATCTAGACCATTGAGGAAGAGGAGGCAGAAAGATTGTAAGAGCCAGAAAACCAGGAAGTCTACAGCGAAACTAGTCTCTCCTAGAAATGGCTGAACAAACAAGGACAGAACAACGGCTGTATGGACAGACATTCTAACGCGGAAGGAGCATCTCACGGGATCCCATCCCCAGATGAAGAACCACAAGCAACTAATGGTTGCTGAGGGAGAATTAGTCCCCTTCTTGGTTGTCCGATACAAAGTGGTCAGGCCCGAAACCATATACATACAAATAACAAACACAAGCTTTGCAGGCTGCAAATTTATATGTTTGTGCATACACATACGTGCACATGTGTATGACATTAATAAAGAAAAAGAGGCTATCAATTTGAGAATTGGAGGGATATGCAAGGAATTGGAAGGGGGGACTTGGGAGGGGCTGGAGGGAGGAAAGAGATGGAGGAGAGTGAGGTAACTGTTTTAATTTGAAATGTGTAAACATGTATGTGAGTGGGGCAAGCATCGCTATTTGAAAACAGACGTGGGCTGACGTGAACTCTGCACTCTACTCCAGCGCGCTTTCATTTGGCTTAGATGGAGCTGTGCATCTTTCTCCCTCTTGTCTAAATATATTATGAGAAAACAATACATGAGGAGAACTGATTTTTCTAATGAAGAGAAAAACAATTGACTGAATCTATTCAACAAACCAAATAATGGACAGAAATGAAGAGTATAGCTAATGTTTAGCATTGACAGCTTTAACACAACGCAAAAATAGCAAAATATATGAGATGACAAATTCCCAAACTATAGTAGCACGGAGGGGAAAAAAACACCGTTGCTTAAATAAAAAAAGATGAAGCTCTCCAAAGCGACCGTTTTCCGAAGAAAACAGTGTTTTCTTGACCGAGTTCCATACGTTCTAAGAGAAAATCTAGTACTGTTTATATCAAATGAACACATGACATCTGGGATTCAGAGATAACACATGATTCGGGAACTACAGACCAGGCTAAAGGAAACTTCTAGAAAGACAATGCCCAATATCCCAGCTGGAGAAAAACCCAGTTCAGGTATCAAAAATCCTGATAAGCATATTCTTATTCCTGGTCAGAATGGAGTCAAGGTCATTTCTGGTATGCCACAACTTAATTTCCTGATTCCTCAAGTGAGGGAGCAAGGGGTGGGGACATAGCTGGTGGGCCAGGAGGTGTACAGAGCAAGAGCCACTGTGTTCCAAGGGCTGAGGGTGACAGCATGAGGGTTCAGGGACATCAGCCTCCACTGTGGCCTGTGAACCAGCATCTCCCCGACCCTTCTCTTCCCCAGCTACTATCTCTGGGTATATCTCCTCCCTGTCACCAGGCAACCTGCAGGGATCCTGCGCATCTTCACCTCTCCCCTGCAGACTCCTTCCTTCCACATTGAATTTAAATGTTCTAGCTACCTGGATAAGCAGGATTTGCTGTGTTTGTTCTCGACAGAAAACTTGCTATTGGAAAGTCACCGGTTGTCTTGGAATATAATTCCTTTGTTGGGGTGGAGCCATGTCATTTAAATAGGATTCCTGTGTCGAGTGTTCTGAAGGAGAGTGCAAGCTGCCCCTTCCTTTACCAGAAAGGAACACAGCTCCACAGAAGCACCTTTCTTCCCTGGAAGCCTCTGTGGGCCGGCCAAGCAGATGAACAGCCTCTAAAGAAGCCAGTAGGGGTCTGGAGAGCTTAGTGCAGTGGTTAAAAGCACTTGTTCTTGCACAGGACTGGGATCACTGCCCAGCATCCAAATGATGGCTCACAACCATCTGTAGCTCCAGTTCCAGGAAATTCAATACCCTCTTCTGAGTTCCAAGGGCACCAGGTACACACATGGTGCACATACATGCAGGCAAAACACCCAGACACATACAAAAATGAAAAAAGAAAATAATATAATAATAATAAGAGGAGGAGGAGGAGGAGTAAGAGGAGGAAGGGGAGGAGGAGGAGAAGGGCAGCAGGGGCACTCTAGGCCCAGCACAGCACTAATGAACTTGGGATCATGAGAGAAGAGCAGGTGTTGCCAGTGGTTACAGCAGGTGTGACCAAGACAGGATGAATTCTGCACAAAGGCTGAGAAGGGTGGGAATGACAGACAGCGGGCTTCCTCAGACTCCTCCCCCGACCTAGTCCGAAGCAGGAGCTGCTCCTGGATTAAGTGCGTCTTTGGGACTCTTCAGTAACTCCTTTGCCGTCTCTGCAACAGCCTGTCTGAGGCAGCATCCTACTTTACCACTGCTTCGGTCGTGGTCCACGTGGAACAGCCCCTCTGTAGTTACACATGATTCTCCTCCCCTGCACCCTGGACCCGCAGGACCTCAGAAGTGATTCTTTCCAAAGCACAGCCTTTTCTCCTTCACTACACACAAATATTCCTCATCTGGGGTCAATGAAAAGTATTGTGCTTGTCCAGATGTCCAGAAAATATAGCTAGATATTAACCCAGGCCCTGACTTTGTGTCCTTTACCCTTGCATGGGGTGGATTGCCAGTTCCTCCATCTAGCTCACAAATAACTCTTGAACCTGTCTATGCCCTCCGCCTCTCGCTTTCTCCATTTCTCTAGTTACCATTTCCTGCCTTCTAACTCATCCCCTGCCACACGCAAGTCTTATCTCCTTCAAACCACTAGCTGTCGTGAGACTGGAATCATTTCTTTCTCTAAAATGCAGACCCCCATTTTGCCATCCCTGGGCTTGAAACCCCTGAAAGTCTCCTGTTGGATCTCAGAGGAGGACCTTTCCACTGCTACCTGCTCGCTGCTCCACCTTTAAAGGAACTGCTTACTTTCTCATGGACCCTTCTCTGAGGCAATCAGTGGTCACGATCCTGCAACTGCAATGCATTTCCCCCTTCTGATAGGGCCCTTAACTTTTCTTATACTTTCTTGCCATAAAAATGTTCCAACTACAACTATCAGTATTTTTGGTATGTGTTCCCCTGTTGCTGAGCAAGGTGACCCCTGACTCCAAGCCACACAGACTTTCTTGGATCCAGCTGGACATTGTTACAGTGTGGGGTAGGGCTCTGGCTTACTTCAGATGCATCGTCACTTATACCAGGGTCCCCCACATTGAAAACTATAATAGCAGATCAAAGTCTCCGTGGTCAATCAAATTGCTACCTTTGTAACACACTCATTTCTTCCGGGGACGTGGGCTGAACCCTCTAATCTGTTCCTCTGATCGATTTGCCCACAATGCCTTAACACCATTTTTACCAAGGCAGCTTTGTAGTGAGTTTTAATTTCTATTGAGAACCTTTAAATGATTCTAAAGAAACCCCATGGGAATTGTGATTAAGACTGCATTAAATTTAAGTGTCATTTTTAGGAAAGATTTATATTTCCGTTACAGTGTATCTTCGTGTGTAGGAACTTGATGTGGCCTGCCATATGCTCGGATCTTAATGTGTATCCTTGGCAAGATTTCAGTTCCTTTCTGCAGGTTCTCTGACACTTTACTGAGTTTTAAATAGTACAGCCTGCCCTCTGTTTCTAATGATTTCTGACATAAAATGAAACTATCACTCATATCCGCTTAATATACACCCACTTTATATAGTCTTCATATAATCCTAATTATTCCTTACAGGATGTTTGAGACCCCTACGATTGCTAATAAGCTGCATTTTCCCTTTCTACTATTATAAAAGTATTTCAAATCCGTGTCTATAGCTCAAGAAGGAACTTGTGAAAACAAGACCGTTAAAAGTCAGCACCTCCTTCCTGGGCCTGGTTTTTAAGGAAATGGCTTCAGAAATTTGCCATTTAGCATGATATTTGCTTTAAAATTTGGGTAAATGTCCTTATCGTTATTCAGCAGCTCCCTTTCATTCCCAACTCACTAGCAATTTTATTAGGAAAGGTTGCTAAGTGTTATCAAATGTCCTTGTGGCATTTTTCACGCAATCTTATTTTTCTTGAATTTGCTGTTATAAAAAAAAATTCAAGCTTTATTTTAACTCAGACTCTCCCTCTTTGGGGTGTGAAGAATCTACTCTAGGGAAGACGTGGTCTTTTATGCTTGACCGTGAGCCTGTCCTGAGACTGGCGTATACTAGATCTGAAGCCTCCCAGTGTCAGGGAAGGTCAGCCCAAAAGAGCCAAGGGACAGAGCATAAGGCCACTCTTTTTCTGGTTAATGTTTGTGGTTTCGAATTCAGCTTTTTCTGGTGTGGAAATCATCATCTTCCTCCTTTGTTTTGTTGATATTTGCCCATTACCATTGTCTCCTTCATCCTAGACATCTTTTTTGAAATAATACCTACGTGAGAACCTGCATTTCTAGCCTTCCTGGGACCCTGTCTCCTATGGTCATCCGTACTTTGTAAAGTGGTTGACACTTGTTTTATTACTCCCATCTTTGAAGTGAACACGCTTCCTTGCTTCTTAAATGCTTGGGTTAAATTAGCACTTCCCTCTCGGCCCATATTTCTCGTTCTTGGCTTCTCTCTCTCTCTCTCTCCCTCTCTCTTTTTGGTCCCACTTTATTCTTTTCCCCCTCTATACTTAGAAGTCCCACTGTATGGTAAAGTTCCGCTCACAGTGACACATCACCAAATCATCTTTAAATATGCGTGTGTGTCCTGTCAGAGAAAACAGTAGCCTTAAGCTATACACGTTTTGTGTAACAATCATAATTTCGTACAACCAAAAACTGACCTCTTAACGTTCTCCCCTCGCCCTCGGGTATCATAGAAGGTTTAGTTCTGGGTTACTAATAAGTTTGTCTTTCAAGGATGACTCTTGTCTTTCAAGAAAGCCTACTTAGATTTACATTACAAAGTCCAACTCACACCCTTATCATCTATTTACTTTTAATAATACATATAGTGAGAGATTCATGGTTCCTATCGTACCTCCCTTCTTGCCTCCCCCTATCTTGGGACTTCTGCTTGGAATCAATTGTCATTTGATAAAGGGTTTCCTCAAGTGTTTTCCTCAGATAAGGGCATAGGCACAATGCTCTGCGCACACTTGTACTTTGAAAGTGTTTATTTTTGCCTGAATAAATGGCTGGTATCTTTCTTGGTTCTGAGTTCTGGGACCTCAGGCTTTATCCTTCAAACAGTGTTTTGGTGTTTTAACTTCTAGCGCTGCTGAGCTGGGAGCCAGTTGAATCTCCTTGCATGTCCAGGAATCTGTTCTTCAAGCCTTGAAAACATGTCCTTAACCATCGACTTCAAAAGGTCACCAACACCTCTCTAAAGGAGTGTTCCTACTTTTATCCTGCTTGGGACTCGGGGAGCCTATTACTGCTCCACCTATTTCTTTCTTGAACCTAGACTCCTGGTCTTTCAGGTTACGGCTCTGCATCTGCCTTCTGAATGTGTTCACCATCTCTGAGCAATTCTACACCGGAGTATTTAACTCACAGTCTGTTGCTTCCGTGACCTTTATCAAATCCGTTTGTTATAGAAGCCAGGTGTCTTGTATCATTATTTAGTTGGTTGGTTGGTTGGTTGGTTGGTTGGTTGGTTGGTTGGTTGGTTGGTTGGTTTTATATCATCTGATTTCTCTCTCTTTAAAGGTTTCTTTGCCTTCTTGGCCCCAACTCACCTCTGGCCTTTTCCAACATAGTGAAGGGTAAATTACACAAATAATCATCCTCCATTTCTACTTTCTACTTTAAAAAAAATAAATCTCATTTCTACTTTTCCTTCATGCCTACTGGGTTGTGAGATGAGACTAGCCATGGGCCTCCAAGTTCATGTTCACATGTTCTGTCTGCTGTCCGGGCCCTTCCCCTCTAAGGAAATCCCAGCCCATAAATGTCTCTCCCTTAACTGAGTTTCTTTTCACTTGCATCATTTAAAGCTTCACAGAATTACTCGTGTGTGTGCACATGCACACGCATGTGCTCGTGCATGTGCTCTGTCTCCTCCCCACTAAAGCATAAGCTCATGAGACAGAACTGGGCTGTTATCTTAATTACTTAATTCTTTAATGAATGTCACAGGTAAGTTTGTCTCGGGACCCAACAATCTGGCCTCATAGCCAACCAAATCACACATTATTTTACCTGTGTGGTCTCAGTGATCACTTGAGTTTGTATTCCTTGCTTAAAGGATATCCAAATCTCAATTGAAGCCTTCCCCAGTCTCTCCACAGCTCTATGTCACCACCTACTATTCATTACCCAAGCTACAGAGCTGGTATCACCCATGAAGCTCTAATTCTTTGGGCATACACCAAATTCCCAAAACAGAATCTGACTGTAAGTAATAAGTGAATAGCTGTTGAATGAAGGAGCAGACTAAAACCTGAGAAAGCAGTTTGTCTTCTTCCTACACTTTGCCTGTGTCCATCCTAAGCTCCCATCTCCAGATTCACCATGCCTAATCCATGGTCTGGATTTGCCTTTACACTTGGCCTCAGGGGCTGGCACACCTGTCTCATACCCCAAGAGTATACCTAGCCTGTCCTTTCCTTCACAGCTGCCCTCACTCTTTTACATTCTAATTTCATAAAAGCATCATACTCCTCATTCACTGATTAATCCTTTAATTGTAATCTTGATGCTGGTCTCTGAGTTGTGGTTTTGGTTTTTGGTTTGGGGGGTTTGGGGTTTTGGTTTTCTTGAGACAAGATCTCACTACATAGCTCTGGCTGCCTTGGAACTCACTGTGTAAAACTCATAGAGATCCACCCTCCTCTGCCTCCCAAGTGCTGGGATTAAAGCCATGATCAACACACCCAGCTATTGTTTGTCTCTGTGGAGCTAAGTTCCATTATCCTAGCCCAGACCCTGGCCTTGATAGCTGAGGCCTGTCTTTGGGCTCTGTCCATCATGACCACAACCTGACAAGGTGACGTACAGACCGTGCACAGCATACTAAATGCGTCAGTAGTCTAGGGGTTTGGAACATGTGTTCTGTGTGACTGTATATAATGCCGGACAATATCCAAATGCTACTTCAGTGACATCAAGGTTGAGTTTGTGGGGCACCACAGTTTTATCAAAAAGTCCGACAACAGTTACCATCCTGTCATTTGCTTTCCATCTAAGAAACATTGCTTTGGGGAATGCTAATTTTTTAAGATTTTTTTTAATAACAAGTTAGTGCAGGTGGCCTCTGAAACCAGAAGAGGGCATTGGATCCTGGGAAGCAGGAGTTAGGGTAGCTGTGAGCTGCCTGGCAAGGGTGTTGAGAAGCAAACTCGGGTCCTCAGCAAGAGCATCATGAACTCATCATTCCTGAGTCTTCTCCCTGGCCCTGGGGATGCTATTCTTCTGCATTCCAATTGCCACGATTAAACAAAGCTTGACTTTCTCACTCGGCACCAATCCTAAGTTTTATGACACTAGACAGACAATGAGATAAATACCTTGGTCATGTAGAAGATACAGCAAGCTATCATGTGCTGGATACTCTCAAAGCTTGCAATGTTTTTCTTTGAGTGAACAATACTTGGTATTCCTTGCAAAACCACAATACATTTTATCAAGATCTACAAAAACAGAAGTACAATGATTTTTGTGTCAAAATATCATCTTATTTTGTATAAAATGTAGTATATAAATCATATCCATCTTAGGCTATGAAATGCCACTTCAATTGGTCATTATTCACCAGGTATAAAAGAATATACGTAGATACAATGGACATATTCCATTTTCAGATGAGTCAACTATCTACATAAACTTGAAAATGAATGAAGAGTACAAAATAAATATACAGATAGCTATAAAACAATGCTTATTTTCACAAGCACCATAAAAGAGGCCAAATGCTATATGGATCCAAAACACTAAAGGTCACATCTGTGCTTAGGGGGACCTTGGCAAAGTGCAGATGGGGTCAGGCCACTTGTGACATTACAGAGGGGTAGAAGCACTTGAAATGATAGTCCCTCTCAGATTAAAACTGAGTGTTTACACCACTGAAAATCAATTAATACCGGGGTTTACCTCTTCACACTGTGTGTTCCTGAATTTGATCAAGAACCAACTATTAGATTGGGTTTCTCAGCCCTGGTGGTTGGAACAATGCAATTGTCAGAGAAGCAGAGTTGAGACTACAGCAAGCCATTGATTCTGATGATCCCAAAGAACAAATATGTGTGTGTGTGTGTGTGTGTGTGTGTGTGTGTGTGTGTGTGTGTGTGTTTACGCTTTTGACTTGCTTCAAGCCACCATTTTAACAATATGTCATTATCCTGATACACTGGTGAGCATGTTTAATGCTTTCTGCCCTCTGTGTTAATTTACCCTCTGTCCCCATGGCTCACCACATCCCCAAATCATGCTAACTACCCTAGTCATTTCGCAAAGCTCCTACATGTGTGTGTGCATATGTGTGTGCACAAATGCAAATGTACCAAGGGAGAATTTTGCTGTTATTTCACAAAATGGCACTTTTAGATACTGGTCTGAACTTTTATCTTTTTCCTTCAACTATGCCTCACGAACAGTGCTTCCAAATCGGCAGGGACAGCCCTAATTTGTGTTGCTAATGGCTATGTATGATCATCTGGCATGGACCAACCATAATTCATTGTTCTCACATTGAACAGTTCATGGCTAATGTTTTGGTTCAGGCACTATTGCTGCTTTCCATCATTTATCTTGTCTTCACCAAACACTACAGAAAACGCCCTTCTACTTGCTAAGGTGTGCACATGAGCAACAGCTTTGGGAGCCTTGAGGAGGATAAAGCATCGACCTTGAGGCCACAGTCCACACTCTAAGTCAATGACCATTACGTGGTACCAAATCCCCAGGAGGGAAAATACATGGACCTGAGACACAAGGGGTGGGGGGAGGCCCAGCACTTCGCCAAGTAAGAATTTTATTCTGTGTAACACATTCAGGGTGGTTGCTCTGTCAGATAAATGTATTTTTAATTTGATTAAATTTTTGTTCTATGAAATAAATTACCAGTAGAGGAATTACTATATCAGATCTATTTGGTTTTAATTTTGCTTAAAGTTAGATTTAATTTCATTAAGTTTCTTTTTCAAAACGCAAAAGCTCCTAACAATTCACATTACCCTGTCAGTGAGTCAGAATGCCATTGCTATCACATGTTCCCACCAGCAATGGGAGTTATGGATTCTACATCGTTAATCCAATGCATGTTTCTAGAAATACTTGGTACCCAAGCATCTTACCATGCAGTGGACTTGGTTTTCTATGAACTGCCTATTCAGATCCTGTGTCCATCTACCTATCAGGTGATGGCCAGCTTGCAAGGATTCCTGTTATACCTAATTCATTCTTCATTAACTCTGAGTTTATTTTTTTCCAATCCCACAACTTTCTTATGAGCTTTGCCATGGTTCTTTTGTCTCATACAGTTGATCATTTCTAAAAGTTCTATCTTTTTTCCCCCAGAGACAAGTTTCTCTGTGTAGCCCTGGCTGTCTTAGAACTCTCTCTGTAGACCAGGCTGGCCTCGAACTCACAGAGATCCACCTGCCTCTCCTCCCGAGTGCTGGGACTAAAGGCATGCGCCGCTACTGCTGGGCTTTAGAAGTTCTCTTAATTGGGAAGATTTCCCCCAAAACCCCAGACCACAGATGTCAGCTCCTGGTTAATTTTTATTTTTCACCCCTAAAGTTTTGCTTTATTTCACTTGTAATCCTTTAACAGATGTGGATAGTTTTACAAAGTACAAATAGAGGTCAGATTCTACTTTTCTTTCAGATGAAAAACTAGGTGTTTCACCCTCATTTATCCAAAATGTCTATTCTCCTCCCTTTGAATGAGAATATCAACTCTGCCATGAAGCAAGCTTTCTCGGGTTATTCACTATGGCATTCTTGTGATGGCTTTAGTGATGTGTGATGAAGATATACTGCTATATCTACAATGACAAGAATATAAAAACTAGAACATGACCATTGCTAGTGTTTAACTAAGGCCGATAATGGGACTGTGCTTTTGAAGAAACACATTTGGTTCCTTTCTGATATATAACTTATTGGGACATTTTCACAATACTTCTTCTTCTTGACCCACTTGCACTTTATGGAGTAATATGGCTCTTCTTTCCCATAATAATCACTGAACTTTCACTCTACACATACCTCCTGTGGAGGCTACAGGACACCCTTACCTGTATGACAGGTACTAAAACAATGTTGTGATAGATGATGGGAGCCAGGAGTCCGTAGCACTGGGTCACTGCTTGAAGGGCATAATTGGCATCATTGAGGAAGTTGCTGAGCTCCAGCGCCACAAGCACGTTCTCACATTCCATCAGTCTGGCAAGCTGTGCGGACATAAGAACTGGTGTTATCTGGCCAAATATCAGGCGTGACACTCCAGATGTCTTTCAGATGCAGAGAGGACAAGGAATGTGGCCTTTCTGGCTCAACAACACAAATGACAGCATGAAGAAAGTCTAAAATGGGGAGGCTCTGCCTCTCCCTTAATGCTCCATGTGCGTAGTATAATCTTGGAATTAACCCCCAGAGTGTTTTGTAAGATAATACAAGAGTCACTAATGACAGAAAATGTGCCCATTTATTTTATTGGTGAGAAAATAATCTTAGCTATATTTTAATTGCAGAAAAAAATGCACAGTAGTTTTTAAAACCACAAATTGTGATGAATAATAATTAAAATGTAATATACCAATAATATTGTTCTCACTTGATTAACAGAGTCTAATTTCACTTCTTAATTTGTGAGAAAATGGAACATTTTCGGCAAGCCAGACTAATACTTCTATTTATATTTTCACCAACAAAATAGAAATGGTGAAGAATGCCAAGTTAAGAACTGTGATATTAAATATGCCTGTAAGAGAACAGAAGTCCTTATAAAAGGGTAGAAGTCCTCACCTCTCCTTTCACTTTCCTTCTGGGGAAAGAAAATGTTGGGGGGGGGTTATATCCACATTATTTATATTTATATCCACACTATTCACAAGAGACACTGTACGAACACTGACCAGACATTTCTACACAAGCAGCTTCTATTGGACTGATCGTTTCTGGTGCTGAAATTCACAGAAGCAGTTTTTAAATGGCTTCCTTTCCAGATGTGGTGTGGCAAGAGAAGAAACGGAATACAGTGCAGAGGATATTCAGTGCAGGCAGGTGCTTTTGAGACCCTGAGCTCCAAGAACAGTGAACTGGGCTGGAGGAAGGGCTCCTGTCACTGGCATGGGCCTCATGGAACCAACTACCAGTCTGAGCAAATCAAAACGGTATATTAAAAACAACTACTACAAAAAACAAAAGAGGAAAGAAAGTAGATGCCTGAAGCTTCCATATCTAGTGAGGAAAGGCAGAACAAAGAGAGAGGCACAGGCTGGAAGGAAGGGCTAATATAAGATCACTATCAAAGTCAGAGCACTACAGGGTTGCGGACTACACAGAGCCTGGTACAGATGCCCTGAGAGTCCATCGCTAGGAGGGCTATTAAGCCTCTGCCTCTGTGTAAGCATGCAATTTTATAATTCAAAAGAACATCGCAAGCTAATACATAGCAGCATAAAAGCATCTCTAAGGAAAAAAAGGCATTTTTAAGAAAGCAGGTGGCTGAACAATAAATTGACTGAGATCTCATTTTGTAAATAATAATATGTTAATCCCTGAACCTTTTCAAAAGCAGAGAAACCATATAAAAATGAAGCCATAGTGTTCTGAAGCGGTAGTGGGACTAAAAGTACTTCACTGTCCACATTGTACAGATTTGAATTCTGAAATATATCCTGTTCTAATACACAGAGGAGAAAAGATAAATTGAGAAGAAGGACACATGACCTGATGGTTGTGAGACCTGCATGGAATATAAAATAATACAACATATTCAGGCTGCGTCCTCTTGGTCCGTCCACTACAAGGACACAAGATCCGTCCGTCCACTACAAGGACACAAGATCCCAAAGGCATCATCCTTGAGGCAAACACAGTCGAACCCACATAGTTCCAGGCATTTACTCACTTGTTGGGCAGGGAATATCTCATTGCCTTTAATATTATCACAGAAGAGATTTTCTTCTTTAATTTTAATGTCGCTCATCACAAAGATATTTCTAAGGAAAAGGTATAAGAGGATCGAAGAAGTGTCGGCCAGAACATTGGAGTGCAATCTGCAGAAGAAGGAAACAGTGTTAAGGGTGTTACTGTACAATGTCCAACCTACCACATCTGTTCAACCTTTTTGGGGTTGCGGACTCTCGGCATCTATGCAACGACCCTGACAGCTCTGGCAGCACATGGAACAGCTGTTCTCAGGTGTCTGTTTAAACGAAAACCTGAAAGCAAGCTCACAACTAAGAAAGGGAAACAGCTGAGGTGTGAGGCCACCAGTCTGTAAAAATCATCAGTGGCAAATTTTCCTATATAAAGTTCTGTTCAATCCACATGATGGAATTACAACAAGTCAGGCTGAAGAACAGGCCTGGGAGCCCAGCTGATGAACTCTGTGATAATGGGAGCATTTGAAGCAAAATCAGCTACAGAGAATGAGTCTTAATGGCTCTGGGTGTTTCTGATTGCCTTCTCTAAATTGCAGTCCACAGTGCCAAAGGCCAGCAGAGCTTGACATATGTCAAAGCTCTTTTGTTTCCAATACTCATGCCCTAGGATTAGCTGGTGATAAACCCTCATACTCAAGCTTCAGGTCCTTCTGCTCTGAATCTCCTGACCCCATAGAGCAGGAAAGAGCCCGACATCGTGAATCCACACCTGAAGATGATCCCACCACGTTGAGCTCTGGACCCTCTTACCAGGAGGGTTCTGTTTCTCCTGCCCCACCCTGCAATACACACTGGACTTCTTTATTGGCCTCACAATGACCTTCAGTGCCGTGAATCATGCCTTTGTCCCACCTATCACTTTCTGGCTCCATTACATTCCCTGCTTCCCTCAGAGTCCAGTAAGTCCCTTCAACATTGGGGTTCACAGAACCTTAGTCTCCACCACCTCTTATACCATCGTGTGACCCGCAGGGACATCACTGTCCAATTTTTCTAGCTTGTCACAACACCAATTACTTATTCACTTGTTTCTTTTTTCATTCACCTTTTCAAAATAGGGTTTGCTTAACGCCTACTATGTGTGTAACACTCTCTAAGACCCTGGGATATAAACACGACTCAAGCGGACTCTTAGTCATCAGGAACCAGACTTGCTTCGACACAAAGTTCTGCATCAGCTATGACGTCAGTGCTGCTCTGTAGCATGAATCTTAGAAGATCTTATTAATAAAAACGAACCTGGAGCCGGGTATTGGGGTGAAGGCTGGAAGATCAGAGAAGCAGAACAAGCCACAGCCACCTCACCTCACCAGTTCCTCAGCTGATCCTGTTTCCTCAGACTGGAAGCCTCTGAGTCCTCATCCAGAATGGATCTCAGCTGAACTGCTGGTTAAAGCCTAAAAGCTTAACCAGCTCTAGTTCCTGGTCCTCACGCCTTATATAACTTTCTGCTTCCTGCCATCACTTCCTGGGATTAAAGGCATGTGTCACCATGCCTGGCTGTTTCCAGTGTGTCCTTGAACTCACAGAGATCCGGATGGATTTCTGCCTCCCAAGTAATATGATTAAAGGCGTGAGTGCCACCATTTTCTGGCCTCTATATCTAGTGGCTGTTCTGTTCTCTGACCCCAGATAAGTTTATTAGGGTGTACAAAATTTTGGGGAACATAATATCACCACACTGCTGCTCAGTAGCACTTCTGCTCTTCCTGGTATCACATGAGTTGCTCTCTTGAATCTGCTGGTGGCCTCCAAATTACCAACTCTAAATGTCTCCTGAGGTCTATCCTGCTCAACCTTTCTATAGGATTTCACTGAGCCTGACCCGGCATTTGGGTGTCACAGAGCAGGACAGTGCCCCAAGTGACTCCCAGTTCCCTTAGCAATGCCCCTCCCTGTTCCCTCATCTCCTGGACAGCTCCTCCTCAGCAGCCTTCCTTGGTTCCATCTCTTACATCTGCCCCTTTAATGGAAGCAACACCAGCGCTCAAGCCCAGGTTGTCTCTTTTCTGCTGAAGTTCAAACATCCTCCTCTGGAAGACAAGGCTCCTTTTCGAGATTGCAATGGTGACCCTCAAGGACAATTTCCGGATTGCCATCTTAAGCTTTGACTGTCTCCTGAGTGTCAGCACTAAACAAAACACCTACTATCATCTCCTGACCTACAAAAGCATCCTGCTGGAAAAGCAAAAGCAAAAAAAAAAAAAAAAATCCACCTCACTATTCTCTTCCCTCACACACACCCCATTTCCCTTAGTAAATGCTGCAGACTCCCCAGTCACAACACCAGAAAGTTCAGTCAGTGTTCACCCCCTCTTCTATACTACAGTTCACACAAAACCTAACTCACCTCTCCCTCCTCTTAAAATGCCCCTCCGATCTTTCACCCACGGCACTCACAACCCTTGAACAAGGCCAAGAGTCTACATTTGTTTAACTGAAATGGAATTAAGCGTTTAGTGTAAAGAAGCATTACCAACATCTTGCTTTGTCTATTGTTTATGTTTTTAAGTTCTTTATCTGTGAGGGGTGAAGGGTTACCTCTTTTAGGCATTAATAAGCAGATGAGGGATTTTTTTTTTCAATTTGTAGACACAGCCTGAACTAAGCCTGAAATGCTCTATTTGGGGATTGTCCTGAAGTCCTGCTCCTTTAAGGAAAAACAGCAAAAGGATGAGAAGATCGTCAGCCGTTCTCAATGGCTTCTATGGGCATGTTGGCAACTACTGAGAGTGTAACCCTGGGAGCCCATGTGAAGCAAAGGAAACCCCTTCATACTCACAGTCCACACGGCAAGCCCTCACCTCAACCCCATCCTCTCCTTCCTCGGTTTCAAAAGTCTCCAGTGAGTATTCATGTTTTCTGCTCTGGCTGCTACCACTTGACATTTTTATTCCAAAACCTTTACCCACCTGCCTCACTGTTTTTCCTGACTCTAGTGAGGTCGTGTCTAATGAGGACTGAAGACCTTGGAATATATGCACTTTATAACTCTGGTTAGATATACTTTTATATGGGCTGTCTTGATATGCAAATGAAAACACACAACATGGGGCTTTAATTTCTAATTACCTCCTCTGTGTCACCGTCATAATGTTGCTTAGAGAGATAATGGACTGATCATCCTGAAGCGGAGAAGCAACAATATAATCCCAAACTGGTGAGAAGACCTTCTTGGCCAACTCATAGTTTCCAACCTGATAGGCAACCTGTGACAAAAAAAAAATGTATTGTCTCAAGGGGTCTTTTCACTTGGAACACGCATATTTCAAACAGAATTCGGACACTTCCTGCCACACACTAATCTCACGTTTACTGCTCTGCTCCACGGGGCCATAGTGAGGGAATGGGGTGGCCATGGATGGCTACCGGCAGGGGAGGCAGATGCAGTTTGAAATCTCTTTTATTTCTAAATTGCATGGAAATTTGAAACTCTGTAAGGATGTTTCAAATCCTCATAAGCAAAACAAAGATCACATCTGAGCCAAATTAATTTCATTTCCATCCATCTCAGCAGTATGCCCCATTTATTATAGATACCGTTATAATGAACAATCTGCTCCAAGAGAAACAATCAGATTTCCCCAACCTGATATATGAAATATATTTCATTCTTTCCTGGTTCTGACTGACACTTTCTGAGCTTTTGTGCAACAAAGAGTTGGCAGCTGAAAAGGGTAAAGAATAAAACAGAAGTTTTCCAAGAGTCCATATCTTTTAAGTTTAACAGATTCAGTGTTGAGAAAAATAACTTCACTAGCGAAGCTTAGAAGCTCAGTAGAAAAAAAAAATCACCAACTGACCTTCTTTTGATAGAATATATTGAAGGGAATTTCTAAAAATTCTTCTATTTAAATGCATACATAACATGAACCTTCACCAAATGACTTCCACGCTGCCTCAAATGATAAGGCATAAATAAATTCATTGAATTAAGCACAGAAAGGACATGTTACTAGAACATGATCCACTCGTGGGAAAAACTTACAAGGCCAGAACTTCTCGGGTCTGTCAAATGATTCCTCCTCACTCACCAAGTGGTAAGCCTTCCTGTAAGTTCCTACCCTGTGCTCAATGCCGGAGGAGACACGCATGTCAGCTCGGGAATGCCCTCACCGCCCGTGGAAGCGAGCTGAAGGCATAAACCGCACAACAGCACAGCGAGGCTATGAAGAATCCACAACTGTTGTGGGGGGTCTTAGTAACACAGAGTGCACGTTTCAGAAGGAGGGCGGAGGGGCTTGAGTTGAACCCTGAGGCAAGGGCACAGTTCCAGCTGGTACGGTTTGGACAGAATGTGAGAAGAACAGACCATGAAAACTGGTCAGAGAGCATCGAAGGAAGACTGGAGTGATGACGCAGAACTGGAAGAGAAACATGTAACGTGAGGAAAAGTTCATGTAGGCCATGGGTTCTGTCAGGCCTTGAAACCAGATGGAACTTTCTAGATGCAAAGCACGACATTCAACACTCAGGCCTCTGCCACCGACTGCTCTGTACAGCCCATCAGCACCCTTTGGGCAGGGGAGGAGGCTGGGACATGGAGAGGCTGAAAGTCTGCACCGAATCTGGCAGTCAGAAGAAGTAGGAGAGCCGATTCCTAGAGTAAGTACAGTAAGTCACTGCTGTGGGCCACATCTGACCAATCAGACAGCTGCAGCAGCAGCAGTCCCTAAAACACTGTGTAATTCTAAGATGGTCCAAGGAAAGTAAGACGATGTGTGAGGAGGGTTGGCAGACCCACAGCAGAGCTTCCCTTCCTTTTCAAATCAGGTTATTAAAATCCCTAGGTGCCTAATGGATAAGGTGTTGGCCTTATAGACTGTTATTGGCTCAACTACTGAATACTAGATGTGCCGATTAAAAATGAATAAATAAGGTTTATGAACTCATGAAGCACCATAGGCTTTTTAACAGGAAGTGCCATGATGTCTGTGCGTTCACCAATAATTAACCTAACAGCACTGGACAGAACAGATATTTGGGGAGGGGTTAAAATGAGGAGGAGCATACTAAAAGACTAATGATGTAATGGACTATGTTAGACACTCTCTCCTTGATAAATAACCCACACACAGCTAGCTTCCAGAAGTCCACACTCCAGGCTTGTTTCCTGCCTCAATGACCACCTTCCCTTCCAGATGCCTTCTCCAGCCTCCTCTTTGCCCACTCTTTCTACATTGGATACCCAAGTTTTACTGACTCCTCAGGCTTCCCTCTTCTGTCTACATTTTCTTAGTGATAGCCACAAGGTTTACTATCACATACTATTCTCAACTCTTTCTCATGTCCATATCTCTCACCCAAACCCCAAAGGCTATCTTACCTCAACATGCCCCAACTTTCAATTCTCCCCTGCTTCTAAGAATACACCACATAGCCTCATCCTCAATTCAGATAATGTCAAGTCTGTCCTTCGAATAGGATGCTTGACCTTAGAGTCAAAACTTATTTTTGCCACCCCATTATCTCTGTTAGGAATTCCCATTAGCCCTTCTCCAGAACATACCAAGAACCCAACCACTTCTCACCACATTGGCTCCTGTCACCACAGGTAAGACCCTTTCCCCTCTCACTGGAATTCAGCAGGGGAGAGTAGTCTTCCATACTCTCCATGTCTGTTCCCAACTTAGCCAGATAAACCTTTGAAAATAGAAGTTACACTGGGACACAGCATGAATCAAGACTCGTCAGTAGCTGCCCATTTTAGGCAAGGCAAAATCCTGCCAGTGCCCCACATCTTACATGTCTGCCCACTCCCTGCTCTCCTGGGGTCGCTATGCTCCAGCCATAAAAGCTGACCTGCTGTTGATCATACAGAGTGTGTTTCTATTGCTGTGAAGAGACACCATGACCATAACAACTCTTACAAAGGAAAACATGTCATTGGTGCTGATTTACAGTTCAGAGATTTATCCATTTTCATCATGGTGGGAAACATGGCCGTACACCTTGCAGACTTGATACTGGAGAGGTAGCCGAGAGTTCTACATCCAGATTGGCAGGCAGCAGGAAGAGAGAGGGACACGGGGCCTGGCTTGAGCATCTGAGACTTCCAAGCCTACCCCCACCATGACACACTTCCTTCAACAAGACCACACCTCCTAATAGTGCCACTCCCTATGGGCCTATGGGGGCCATTTTCATTCAAACCACCACAGACTGGGAGAACACCTGAAAACCTTAGGGCTCCTGCTCCGGCTCTTCCTTCTTCAGAATGTTTTTCCCTAGAGAACCACTTCCTTCAGGTATCTCCTCAAATTGCACTCTCCCTGTCATCTTGCTGAACACTATCATTACTGTCCATTCCACTGCCTTACTCTAGATATTTATGCCTTAGCACTCATCCCCTTTCTGATATCTAGTCTACCTGTTTACTTTGCCCAGTTCCCACCACAACATTTTGTTCACTTGTTGAAAACAAGAGGTCTCACCATAGGAGCCCTGGACTACCAGAACCACTCAGAACTACTTAGAAATGCAAAATTCTTGGTCTTACCAGGTCCTAGTGAACCGTAAACTCTGATGGTAGATCCAAGCACCCTGCAAAACTAGCTTGCTAACTCACACTTCCATACAGTCGGTTCTTAGGATCCTGTATTTGGAGTACCTGGGGCAGACTAAGTACTTAGAAATGCTCTGTTCACTAAATCTAAAAATCACCCTTTTCTGGAAATGTCCTTCTCCTCCAGTAGGGGGATGTCAAGCAATTTGACTACATACAACGACATTGTTTACTGCCAGGGTATTTCATAGCCGCTTTTAAAGCAAGAGGGACTTCATTCAAAGTTTAGTTCTGATGTCAAGGCTAATAACACACTCAATAGAAGAAGAATTTGGTGAAAAATGTTATCACTTATGCAAGAAGCTCCTAGGGAGGGCAAGGGAGGCACCATCAGGTATGGACTGGCTTGCGTAAAACAGAAGTGGACTAGATGGTTCTAGAGTCAGAGAATCTGGAAAAGTCCATGCCGACTGAGAGACTGAAATTTTCTGCTGTTACAAAAGGGGGCTGGGGGGTGCTCAAAGGATTTCCAATCAGACTGCCCAGATGTGACATCATAGGAAAGAAGAAGAGTGGACTTACAAAACATCTGTACTGAAACACAGAAGTTAAGTCAGACTCTCCTAAATCAAATGAACCAATCAGACCCTTTCTCAGGAATTTGGACTCAAATTCCAGGGCCTGCTGGCCTGGGTGGCTGGAATTAAGGGATGTATCAAATTCAGGAATGGCTATTTTCCTTTCAAAAAGTAGAGAAGTAAACAAAGCCAGTCTTTAGAGAGAGTAAAACAAAACGGATGTACAGAGAGACTCAAAGGTACAAAACGTAGCCTGGCCTTAACCCCACAGCCTTCCACAGCCCACACCTGCCTCGCCCGAGCTAGGCTGGCTCCCTAGTGTCATTGAGGACCTTAGCCGGAACCCAGAAGTAAGATTATCTACACAGGCTCACCACTGTGGTGACGATCCAGATGAGTGAACAAGACATTTCCTAGGAAGGAGAGATGGCATCGAGCATGGAACCTGATGCAAAGTAGATATAAATACAAGTCCACGATAAAGAGATGAGCAAGGACAGGGGTGATAGAAAGTGAGAGGGAGAGGAGCTGAAACTTCTTCAGGGAAACGCTTCATTTTTTACCCATTGCTCTAGCTTCCTGTCTTGTTGCTGTGATAAAACACTCTGAGGAAAGCAGCTGATGGGGGAAAGGGTTTATTTGAGCTTACATCTCCAGGTCACGAAGTCAGTCCCTCTTGAGGGAAGTCAGAGCTGGACCTGAGACAGAACTCAGAGCAAAAACCACGGAGGAACCTGCTGGCTGGCACCGTGTTCACTCGCTTTCCTTTCTACAGCCCAGGATCACCTGGCCGGGAAACGGCGCCAATCACAGTGGGCTGATCCCTCCTACATCAATCAAGATAATCGGAACAACCCCCACTAATACATCCACAGACCAGCCCAATAAAGACAATTGCTCAACCGAGACTCTTCTCGGGCAATTCTAGGCTCTGTCAAGTAGACAGTTGACGCTAACTAAATCACCCATAATTCTCTCTTTCAAATTTAAACTCATGGGCAAAAGGAATCCTTTACGCACCAGTGGGTTCTAACGAATTCACCTGTGAAATGGGAAAATGCAAGAGCAACACTTCCCTCACTCCTGTCACTATTGGGACTGTGACAACGCATACGTGTTCCGTCCTTAGATCCGCTACATCTCACCAGGAAGACCAGCTGGCACACCAGCTCAGGCCCAGACAAGAGAAAACTGATAAGAGAATGAAGTGTGTCCAGAAGAAGGGAAGAGAAGGGGCCTAGAGGAGACAAGGACCCATCGGGGGTCCACAGTGATGCTGTTCTGAGAGCGAGCACAAAGCAATGTCCCATACTAGAACTTCTGGAATGTGGACAGAGGTGCAAAAAGACATGAGCTGATCCAAGAGTCAGATTTACCATCTGCTACCGGAGAAACTTTAAGGCAAGTGGTTCTCAACCTCTGGGTCGTGACCCCTGCGGGGGTTGCTGATCAGATATTTGCATTACGATCCACAACAGTAGCAAAATTACAGTTATGAAGTAGCAACAAAATAATTTTATGGTTGGGGGTCACCACAGCATGAGGAACTGTATTAAAGGGTCGCAGCATTAGGAAGGTTGAGAACATATTCCTTAACTATTACCTGCTTTTAAAAAAAGTAAACAAAAATGAGGCCAAAAATGAGGGAATATTCACAAAATATTATAATTCTAAGGATTCCTTTTTTAAAAAAAATCTAAACAGACTAAATTACTAGTGTTCTACGTTAGTGGAAAACCTGTTAAAGATTTGCCTGACTTTATTAATGTTTATAGAATAATGTGGAATAAAAGCACAACCTAAACCCCCAAGGCCATGACAACCAGAAGCATTTGGGGAAATAGCTCATCTTTCACTACATAATACTTACGATAATGCATTTTAGTGAACAGGGTTGTCCTGAAACTAAAAACTAGCCCCTGCTATGAAAACCAAATTTTGTAAAAAAAAAAAAAAAAAAAAAAAAAAAAAAAAAAAAAAAAAAAAAGGTTTATATTAGCCTAGAATATATAATAACTTAATCTTCAAATTTAAGAATTAAGGAGGTTTAATAAGTGAGCGATTCCTGCTTTAGCCCCTTGGCATTGTGGGAGAATGCCCGCCGACCATCTTGAGTGACCTAGAGAACTACAGACCCAGTGTCACTAAGGAGACACGGGTCATTGCTATGGCACTTCTCATTATACCACCAGTGTGGCCTGGGCGTCATTTTATTAACTATCGATGGAAGTTCTGCCAAATGGAACCCAAGAGTCAAACCACTCCCGGGAGAAAAATCAGGTCTTGATGAAATATTCAGCGCCTCACAATAACTCCATGGCTGCAAATTAGAGAATATATTAGGTTCTAAAGAAATCAAAACACTAGAAAACAGTGAGCCCGTGTGACATGCTATACCAATGCTAGACAAATCTTAGCAATTCAATTTAATTTTCTTTGAAAAATATGATCATATAAAATGCCAGTGGGATCTAAGCTTATAATGCTAATCAACTATTAAAAGAAAAATAGCACAGCACAATAGAAATATGATAAAATTCTGAAAGCCATCCACTCCATAGCCAATAATAGACTTAAAATTAGATACTTCAGACCTAGGTCAATGAGTCACTCTGGTGTCCTATTCATGGGTGATACACGTCTTTAGTCAGACGACAGCTATTTCAGCAAGAAGGTTAATCATGAGTGTATTTATAACTAACAATAATAATAGTATTTATTCAGTGTGTGCTTCGAGAAAAATGTTATCATTAAATATTTGACATATGCAACTCTGTTGACATCCCTAAGACCTCTGGACATGTTATTACTGTTCTCCCTTCACACACGAAGTCACTCACTCAGTACCACATGGCTACTGTGAGAAGCTTGAATCTGAACTTGGGTCTACCTGGTTCCATTAACTTGGTAAGTTCCTTTCTATGAATTTATTCTGGAAAAGTGACCAGGGGTATAGTTAAAGATTTATATGCAGTAATGTATATTTTAGCTTTTTTTAAAATAACAAAGTACTGAAAAGTATCTAAATGTGCAGCAGTAAGGAATTACTAAGAAAACTACCACATGTCCACAAGGCTCAATACAGTGTTAAAGAAAACAAGCCATGAATTCTACAGGGTGGGGGAATATATGGGAGGTGTTGAAAGGAAAAAAGGGAAGGGGGAATTATATAACTATATTTTATTTTTAAACAAAAATAACAATTCAATAAAATAGAATCATTAAAGAATACTTCATAGGAAATTGTCTAATGGAATAGAAAAATAAAAGTTATCTATTAAATGAAAATATCAGCTGGGCCTGATGGCACAGTCCTTTAATCCCAGCACTCAGGAGGCAGAGAGGCAGGTGGATCTCTGAGTTTGAGGCCAGCCTGGTCTACAGAGTGAGTTCCTGGACAGTCAGAACTACACAGAGAAACCCTGTCTTGAAAAGGCAAAAACAGAAAGAAAGAAAGAAAGAAAGAAAGAAAGAAAGAAAGAAAGGAAAAAATACCATGTAAAATGGCTAAAAATAACATATAGAAATTCACACATATATGTGTATATTATATGCATATACAATTGCATGGAGAGAGAGAGAGAGAGAGAGAGAGAGAGAGAGAGAGAGTTCTCTCTGGATGTGGGTTTGTCATCCTGATGCTACTGACATTCTATATTGGATTATTTTTTTTACGATGTTTGTGATTGAACCCACAGCCTTGTGCATGCTGGGCTAGTATTCTGTTACCACTGAGTTACATCCCCAGCATGTGGTGGGTACTTCTTTGTTGCAGAAGGCTGTCCTGTCACACTGGATACTGCGTATCAGCATCCCTAGCCTCTACTCACGAGAGAGCAGCAGCGTTCCTAGGTTGTGACAACCAAAAATGTCACCAGGCATTGACAACATTGCCCCAGAGTCAGATCTGCTACTCGGGGTAGTCACAGATAACATTTATTTAAATGCATTGTAGTATTTTCCAAAACGTCTAAGAGAAGGCCAATTTACTAATAAGGGAAGCAACGGTTTGTGTTGTATGAATAAGATAGGTATCACAGGCACTGTGGGATGTCGCCTGTGACTTTCCTTCCATCGAATATCAGTTAGCAAGTGCTGAACAGAAAGAAAGAGGGAAAAAAGGACGGAGATAGCCGCCATCTTTTCTACCTGTGTCAGGTACATCCGGGCGGTGACGGCAGAGAGAGGCGGGTAAATGAGGATCGGTTTGGTTGTCTCGCCCACGGCGTCGCCGATGAGTTTCCCATTGGCGGAGTATGCCGCGATGGCAAATATATACTTTTCATTCGTTTCTAACCCTTTAATTTCAAAGGTGCTTCTGCCGTCGGCTGGAATCTGTGAAGGGAAACACTTGGGCTCTAACTCAGAAAGTTACGGCAGTGGGACTATTAAATCATAATTGGATAAACCTTTCTCCTTCGCCGCTGGATCTTAGTTGGGACTCGAGTTGGAATTAGTGTCAATTCTCCGCTGTAAAGACTTCACAGGGAGAACACACACAAGGTTGTCATTAATGAGGCTTGGGGCAGGGAGGGTGACGTACCGCTTCTCCGGAGTTGGGGAGGTGGTTGTTGTTCAGTCTGACTTTGCTGTAGCTTCCGCCCGCTTTACACCCCAGTATGCAGTACCAGGACACCTGGGGGAGAGAGAGACAGCCGTCAGCACTTGATTTCCTCTGTCTGGATGCAGCAAAGTCAATCACCGACCGATGAGAACAGTAGCTACTCGTCCGTTAAACTATGCAATCGCCGGGCAGTGGTGGCGCACGCCTTTAATCCCAGCACTCGGGAGGCAGAGCCAGGTGGATCTCTGTGAGTTCGAGGCCAGCCTGGTCTACAGAGCGAGATCCAGGAAAGGCGCAAAGCTTCACAGAGAAACCCTGTCTCGAAAAACCAAAAAAAAAAAAAACTATGCAATCTAAACTTATGTGTACGCATGTCATCTTTCAAAAGGAACAGCAAATGTAGGGCTTGCTTACCTGGGACAATCAAGACGAAAATGTTATTCATAATCTCTCTCTCCCGTGTGTGTGTGTGTGTGTGTGTGTGTGTGTGTGTGTGTGTGTGTGTGTGTAGAGGTTAGAGGTCAAACACGGTTCGTCAGTCCCTGCCTTCTTCCTTAGTTGAGATAATATCATTGTTGTTTTTCCACATAAACACAGCAGGCTAGCTGGCCCACAAGCCTCCTATTACAACCCCTCATGCTGTGTGTCTGGCTTTTATATCAGTTCTGGAAATTCGAACCCAGATCCTTATGCTTGCTTGGCAAGCACTTTACCCGCTGAGCCATGCCCACCCCACCCCCAGGCCTTCATTATGTCCCTACTCTAATTACTATTAATGGAGCAGTCCTTTGTGCTAAGAAACACCAGTGAAGGGGCATATACTTTCCTTTTCGTCGGCACATATTCGTTTTCCGTAGCGACTGTTTCATAAAGACATTTTCATGCAAGTACAACAAGTACTTTGCCATGCTCACTCTTTTATCCTCCGCTCCTGCTCCTCTCGCTCACTCCCCAGTCCCCCTCCCACCCCGCTGACATGTCCTATATACATGCAGAACTTAATACATCCATGCAAAAGATGGAATTTGAAAATGAGGGAAACTTGCAACACTTGTCTATTGGAGTCCTACTGGTTTTGCTTAATAAAGTGATCTCCACCCTTTTTCCTAATGAACAATAGAGTTCATTCTTTTTATGGCTGGATGAAACTCCATTGTGTATATGTTCTATGTTTCTTTATCCATTTGTCTGTCCATGGCTACCTAGGCAGGTTCCATAACTTAGCTATTATGAATACAGCGGAAAACACAGGTGTGTAAGCACCTCTGTGGTGTCCGCACAAACCCAGGATGGTAGAAGTTGGTCACATGGTAGGTATATTTTTGTTTTCTGAGGAGTCTTCACACTAATTTGCACCATGGGGAGGAATGTGCACTAATTCTATTTCCGAGATAGTCATGAGCACCCCCTTCTCTCACCTCTCCTGTCTCTGCCTCTTCCGCCAGCAGTGCCTGAACACCACCTTTCTCCTGACTCCTCTCCAGCATTTGCTGTTACTTGTTCTCTTAATGACTGGCGTCCTGACTGGGGTGAGATGGGTCTCTCCGCACTGCTTTAGGTGGTTTTCCCTAGTGGCTAAGAAGAGTGAACACTTTCCATATGATGGTTGGCCACTTCCACTTTGAGAACTGTCTGTTCATTTCTAGAGTTACAGGCCTTTGTGAGCACCCAATCCAGGGCTGGGAACCGAGCCCGGGTCCTCTACAAGGCAGTGCGTGCTCTTAACCACTGAGCTAGCTCTAGTCCCAGTTTTAGCCTTTCAAGTCCTCTGTATATCTAAATATTAAGCCTCTGTCTGTGATACGACTAGCAAAGACTTTTCTCCCATTCTACAGATCCTCTCTTCACTGGATTCTTCCCTTGGCTGTACAGAGGTTTGTTGTTGGTTTTGCTTTCTGTTTTTGTTTTAAAATTTCATGAAATCCCATTTGTCAAATCTTGATTTTTTTTTTTCCTGAGCTATCCCCATCCTTTTCACAAAGTCTTCTTCAGATTCAGCCTGTGCCTGCCTCTTGAGGTGTCTTCCTCCAGAACTTTCCGAGTTTTTGATCTCTTACTAAGGTCTTTGACCTATTTTGAGTTGATTTCTTACAGCCAGAGACCAGACTCTGATCTCCTGCCTCTCCGCGGTCTGCCGGCACGGTTTGCTGAGGAGGCTTCCTCTCTCCAGTATGCGTCTTCTTTGGCATCTTTGTCAAAAATACATGGTGAATATTCACCACATCCCTTTGGGCTGGAATTGTTACTGTCATGGGAACCGAAATGCAGAGAGACTAAATCTCTGCCTCGGAGCAAACAGATACAAAAGTGGATGCCAAAGACAACGTCATCTTGAGGGACTCAGAACAGGACTAGGTGGGAACAGAGGTCACCATTTAAAAGCTTTTCGTGTGACATGTCCACATGACAGAAACATGGTAGAGAAGCGAGAGAATGAGGCACTAAGACACACACCGCGTTTTCAAACGCACCTAACCTAACCCTGGAGTCTAAGCCGCCTGAGTGGCTCTCAGCCCTGATTCCACTCTCAGTCACTTTCTAAAAGAACAGTTTGTACAGAATCGATCACTTTCTAAAATTATCAATAGCCAAGCCACCCGAGGCCCCCTAGCTTCAACGAATGAGGCTTTCTGTTGCAAGTGTCTGACCCTTTGTGCTTCCAGAGAAACCTTCTCAGGTTAGTATGACATGTATGACTAATTAAGGGTGCCAGCCAACATGAGCAGGAAGAGAGGGAGAGGAGAGAATGCTGAGAAACTGTAGGCTGGAAGAACACAAAACACCAACCCCAAAATAACGGACTAAACATCTCTTGATTACCCATACAAAGAGTACGCTTTCCGTGGGGGGCGAGGAGAGGGGCGGAAAGACTGTGTCGTATGACAGCTTGTTATTGCTCTAAATTATACCACACAAACCAGAATCTAGAGGGCAAATTCTCTCTAAAAGCATTTTTATGGGCAGATTTTGTCTTTTTTTATTTTGTTCCTAGTTTGTGTAACACAAGGAAGCAATGTGTAATTAGAATCTACATAATAGAGACGGTGTGAACAAATCACTAACTTTGCAAATAAGATTTTATAGACAATGTAAGTAACATTAGCATTTGCAGCTAGAGAAACAGATTTTAATGAAACCAAAGCCTAAAGAAGAGTTTTCACTAAAACAAAAGATGGCCAAACCCGCCAACCAGCAAACTTACACGAGCCCACAGCACCACCTAGTGGTAACCAAGGTGAAGCAAAGGGTAGACCTTCCTGAACCAGCTCTGCTGTTACTGTATGTGTGCCATTAAAAAGCACGAGAGATACAGGTCAAATATGAGGTGCTAATGTCTTCTTATGTTCAAGCAATATAAAATACAATAGTCACTAAATAGTAATACCAAAAACTTAAAGTTTGAGTTAAACTAAAATATTTGAAAACAAACAGTAAATCCCATATCCCTCATTCTGTACTAATTTTCTAAAACCGTTAGGACAGATTTCCAAAATCTCCAAGGCTGAACTCCCAAAATGATGCTACTTCTACTCCCACAATGTCAAAGAACAAAGCAACATGAAGGTGACGATATTTCTCAAGAAAGGCCATCCCCCCAACCCATCTAAAGCCACTCAAGAATGAGCCGCACTTCAGCCATGTTTCACTCGGTGCCTGTTAACTCACACAGAACTTGACAGCCGACAGACATTCCTAAAAAAAAAAAAGCTCATTATATAGAACTGATGGAAACTATCACTAAACAATGCAGTCACAGCCTGTGACTCCAATAATTGTTCAGATAAACTCTATTACAGAGGCTTAACAAAATTAGTAAAACGTCAACAGATAATATGTGGAGAATGTTATATATTAGTTCAGTTTATTTTCTCTCTCATTTTTGTTTGTTTGTTTGTTTGTTTGTTTTTTCAAGACATGGATTCTCTGTGTAGCCTTGGCTGTCCTGGAGCTCGCTCTGTAGCCCAGGCTGGCCTGGAACTCAAAGAGATCCACCTGCCTCTGACTCCCGAGTGCTGGGATTAAAGGTGTGTGGCACTACCACCTGGCTAGTTCCGTTTATTTTTTAATAAAATATAATACGGAGCCAGCGATGACCACAAACTGATCTTTCTGACTCCACCTCCAAAGTGCTGAGATTAAAGGCACATGGCACCACACCTCATGTATGTGGCCCTAGGGACAAAGCAAGGACTTTGTGAGTGCTGAACAAGCTCTCTACTAACCACATACATCTCCAGCCCTATCTCAGCTTCTTTTCACGATCAACACACTGTACAAATGAAAAGAAATCTTCAGACTGTATTTGGCCTTTCTGAAGTGGGACTGCCAGTAAGGAGAGGAGCTGAGGTTTTAAACTTAAATGTGCTCAACTTCAAAGTCTCTGCGTGCAAAATGCCCTAAAGATAATCAAAGATAGGACTGCATTGTAGTACAACATCAAAGAGCATCTAAAGAGGAAAGAGTAATATTTAAAATATAAACTAGCTGGAGCCAGGGCCTTGTTAGGAAATGAAATCCCAAGTGTGGTTCCCATTTAGGCCGAGTTCCGGGACTCAGTGACGAAGGAAGAGGTTCATCCTAACAAATGCATAAAGATTTGGGACTGAAGAGACATTTGGATTGTCACTTGTTTCTACAGCGACTTGGGGTGAATTTACACAGACTCTCTAGAGCAGTGGTCCTCAACCTTCCTGGTGCTGTGACCCTTCAATAAATACAGTTCCTCACGTTGTGGTGACCCCACCCCCACCCTAGCCATAAAAGGATTTTTGTTGCTGCCTCACAACTGTAATTTTGCTACTGCTATGAATTGTAATGTAAATACAGGATAGGAGTCGTGACCCACAGATTGAGAGCCAATGCGCCAGACCCACCACCTTCAAATTCCCATGTCTCGTTGCTTTGTTGCCAACGCTGGCTCTCAGAGGAACTACCCTCTTCCAACTACCCTCTGACCCGCTTCAGCCCTCCACCTTGAGTACGCTGCCAGCGTACAGGGCTGTCACTGTGACAAAGACACAGAGAGGGAGCATTCTTCTACTGTTTCTCCTTACTGCGTGTTTGAGATAGCTTTAGAGGGCAATTCATAAAAGGAAAAATATCATGAATAAATTAAGTGTAGATAAGACGTGAACACACTAATCTGATGTTCCGTGCTTATAAATAAGACTATTCAGGTGCTGAACAGAGTAATAATGGGAGTCATTACAGTCATAAGAGCACTCCCGTTGCGTGGCGTGAGGCAGCCCTGGGGAAGGGCACCATACCTTAACATCTGAAATAAAGGGAGCAGGCTTCAGAGTCACGGAGCAGTGGGTCCGGGCCAGCAGGATGGGCGGGGGAGGGAGCTTGCTCTTCTTGGTTTTTGAACTCTCCAGGTACTTCTGGTAGGAATATAGGGCATTCTGCTCTGCTTCGATCTTCTCAATTAAGGTATACGCTTCCTGTAACGAAGTGTGAAAACAGAAAAATACATTTCAGGAGCTTGAGCCGCCTTTATATCTGTGGAATTCTCTTGTGGTAAGCGCTGTCTTTCCATATGCCATTTCTTGAACCTCAGAGGCATACATATATATACATCAATATGGTTTTTGCGGGATGATAAAAGACTACCAAATGAGCCTCATCCATGGAATCAGATGCATATGTCTAAATGTAATGGTCGTATATTAATAAGAGATTAATGTTTTACTTAAAATCCTCTGGCTATCTATCATCATACTTAATTATGCTTTGAAAGTTCCTACCACAGACACCTGCGTGTATACTGGTAAACCACAGCCTACCCTTAACACAACTCACAATGTGACTCTCAAGAAATATGAGTATTGATACATGTGGTTTGTGAAAGAAATGTCTTTAAGAGTTGATGTCATCAAGATGAAGTTAAAATAGACAAAAATGTTAATTCTGTAATTCTGAAGGCGAAGCCATAATTATTTCAAGCATAATTATTTATAAAGACAGTAGCTAACTTTCAGATCTAAACAGTATTTAAAAATCCAGATGAACTGCATCAGCAGAGATGTATAAATTTCCTAACAATACTAATAACACTAGTTAAAATAAAAATAGTAATATTTTGCTCTCAATAATCACAGGCAAACCAAACATATTTGTCTTTACTTTTATGAGTTATTTAAGCAAGCTAGAGAAGAGTGTTTGGCAGTTCATTCATCCAGAGGACCCAGGCTTGTTCCCAACACCTATGTAGTAGCTCACAATCTCCTATAATTCTACTTCCAGGGATCCGATGCCCTCTCTGGCCTCGCATGCACCAGGCATACACATGGGCACATATTTATACTCAGGCAAATACTCATACACATAAAATAAAAATTCATAACCATTTTTAAAGATATTTGAACATTTTAAACACAGACTACCAATTTCCAAAAACTCAATAAACTAGGAAAAAATCTTTAGCATCATTTAAATATTAAGTTGAGTTAATAGACAAAGTACTAAAATGGCAGTCTTGGTGTTCCTAATAAAACACTAAAGGAATTTCCAGTGAAGCCCAGAAAAAGACGGAAGGCTACCATTCCATTATATTCTAGAAGCTCTACCCTGGTAACAAATGCAGAAAAGAAGCTCCGGCAGCTAAGAGGGCGGAAGGTCTGTCTATCAAGTCCCAGGCACTCCCGTTCTGCTACAAGACGCCCATGTTGTTTCTCCTACAGGAGACATGTAGAGTTTGAAGTTTCCGTTTGGAGACCTGGATTTCAAGCTCAATAAAGAAAAGTTTGGACGACTGGGCAGTGGTGGCACACGCCTTTAATCCCAGCACTCGGGAGGCAGAGGCAAGTGGATCTCTGTAAGTTCGAGGCCAGCCTGGGCTACAGAGCGAGACCCAGGACAGGCTCCAAAACTACACAGAGAAACCCTGTCTCGAGAAAAAAAAAAGAAAGAAAGAAAGAAAGAAAGAAAGAAAGAAAGAAAGAAAGAAAGAAAGAAAGAAAGAAAGAAAGAAAGAAAGAAAGAAAGAAAAGACTGGACATAGAGTTTGAGTATGCCTCAGACTTCTGCTCAAGGCTGACTGCTCAAACTAACACCCCATATAAGTATAGATTCTAAGACTAGAGTTTCAGACATGGTTCTTCCTAAAATAATAGAGGCTGGCCTGCATTAAAATGAAAATTAACTCGTCCTTTTCCCGTTTTATTTGAGTGGTTGGCACCCAGCTCTAAAAGCACTAGCCGTAACTGAAATGTATCTGCAATGATGCAGCTTCTAAAAGTCTACTTTTCCGGGGCTTGGGATGCGATTCTGCACTCACAGGTCGCCAGTCTTATCCAGAAGTAAGGCCAGCTCGGAAGGGCCTGGCTTTTCTTTCCCTCAGAACGGGGTGTCTCACGTAGTAGCCAGGATGAACCATCACTAACACACAATAAAGATCCAGAAGTAGGACTTGAACGTCCAGACCGTGAACAAATGCTACGGATAGCCGTGAAGGACATGAAGAGCTGTCAGCCACTGCTGACATACGGTGAGAAATGACACATGGCAGGCTTCCGGCTGCCTTTCATCCTCCCACAGAAGTCAGGCCATGCCCTCTGGGACACAGCGACTTGAGGAGGCGGCATGATGTGCTGCACTTGAGCAACTTCTCTTCAGAGCTGCAACGTGCTCATTTTCTTACCCAGTATCAGACTCCTCCTCCTCAGGCCCCTGACGAGGCCGGGCTAAATTTTCTGGTGTGGAACTTCCGACCCACGCACAGTCGGAAAACATCCTGTGCTCGGGGGATCGGAAGGATTTCCGTTCAGGACGCCTATCATGCTGTACACGGCAGCTGCCTCTCCTACTGGACCGCTTCACGCTGTCTCTCCTAATGAGGTGCCTCTCCATGTTGTTTTAGGGAAGACTGTCTCTCTCTCTCCCTGCAAGCCCCTTCATGCTTCCTCTGCTAGGATGTTCCAGCTCTCTTAATGCTCTCCTGGCTCTCTCCAACCTCGAAGTCTGATCACATCCCTGTGATCACAAGGCTGACTCGCCTATTAAAGCTCATTCTGAAGAGTAATTTTACGTCAACTCCTTTCCCAAATCAACCAACCCGCTGCGGCTGATCAGCAGCCTGCTCTCTGTTGTAACAAGTAAGTCTTTTTTTTTTTTTTTTTTGCTCGGTCTCTGGGCTCCTCAGCTTCTGGTTTTGACTTTCAGAACAACCTCTAGTATCTCCTGAAGGGCAAGTTTTTCCACAGGAGTTTTTGTAACGGTCATGAATGTATCTTCCGGCTGTATCTCCCCATCGACTCTTTTACTTTCTTATGTACCTCTCCTAAACCTCTAAAACCACTAACTCCCACGAAATTCCCCCCTCCCAGGCAGCAGCACATCTTCTCTGCTGGTTCAAGACCTGCTCAAGCATCACCTCCACTGACATCACCATGACAACCCCATGTTCTCAGGGCTCCCTCCCTACTCATCCTAACTAACTTTATTTCAGTGGGTACCGTATCGTATGTTATCCGTGTACCCAAATGTCCACGCCTTGTTATGAATGCCGTGATGGCAGGCAGAGTGCTTTGTTTATCTCTTTGGATTCAGTCACTGTGTTCTAAATGAAAGACGAACTAAACCATGATGGTGGAGAAGGGGGTTTACTACCATACATAAACTACATGATAAAAATGTTCTCACTATGTCATGACCAACTTTAAGAAGAGATCCCTGACTCTGATTCTGTGGCCCAATTTAAAATATGTTAGCAGAAATACCAAAGTTTGTATCAAAAAGTAGTGAAAAAAGTCCAATAAAGTCCTAGATTTGGTTCAAATAAATTCCATGACAGAACTGAAGGCAGACTCTAATGCTTGTTAAAAATGAAGTCCTAACTCACTAAGACAAACCTTGCAGCTACTAGTAAGACTCATTCATGAGAAAGTGTCCGGGGATGATTGACGACCTTCAACCATACAGAAGGAAACATCTGAGGAAAAAATCAAGAAGGAAAAAATTCTCAAAAGCAGCTGTACTCAATTTTGAAAGGGTGTCAATAAAGACGTGAGTGTTATCTACAACAATGCTTTGGAATACCAAGGTCTCACAACTGCAAAATCTGGACAGCCATTCCCAGTCTTAGCTCACAAACTTGGTGTCTCAGACATGTCAGATGATGACAATAGTTAACCTCTCCTGATAGCCCTTGGTAATTAGAAAGGCTTACCAAACCTAGAAGAAGAAATGATCCTTTTGCTGACCAAGGAAAAAGGTTAACCAGGACCCTCAATGCAAAGGGACTTCTGCAGCAGGGCTGAAAGGAAGCAACCATGCTTTTCATGGCCATTTATACATCCGTGGGCTGCATAAACTGAGGCTCTAAGTATTTCTGTATGAATGCAAATGTCTCTGCCTATAGTTTCCATTAGAGAAAATGAGACATGCCTCTCTTGAGAAGTGTGCCAATGCTTATGAAGACGGGCTGACATTAAATACATTTGACACGGGTCTGACACCCACAGTGCATCAGAGCGCTAATGGAAAGATGTAATGCAGTGCTGAGGGCATGATTAAGATGTATGTAAACAAGTATCACAAAGCCATGGGGATGGAGTGCCACATTCGCTACTGTCTCGGAGGCCTCCCTGAGGTCCATTCCGGTCCCAGCGGGATGAGGCACACCTTGGAAGAAGATGAAAAGTAGGTTAAGTCATCTCCCAAGAACCCCGGCGAGGAATATTGCTGAGAATCAAAGACATGGTTTCAAAGATGAATCTAAAAGAAGGTATGGAAAGTGATGCATCATCTCGTGATGATAAATACAGCTGAGGCTCAGATAATAATTCTAAGCAAATGCTACCGAGTGCTGAAAGTGAAGGGCAGTGTAATAATGGTAACAATTATAATAATAATGGCTAACAGTTACGGACTGTTTACTCTGTACCAAAAGCTTAGAATTTTATGTGCACCATTTCATCAAGTCTTTCTAAGAACCTCCCTTTAATAGACAAATATTTTACCGTCTCGTTTCTGGTTGTTTTGTTTTGTTGTTTGTTTTTGTTTTTTGGAGACAGGGTCTCACTACGTAGTATGTCTGGCCTGGAACTGACGACATAGACCAGGCTGGCCGGGAACTCACAGAGATCCGCCTGCCTCTGCCTCTGCCTCCCAAGTGCTGGCATTAAAGTTATGCACCACCACACTTAGTAGATGAACATTTTAAGACAAGAGGCTGTCACTAACACAGAACATACAGCCAATCTCTGGCAGAACCAAAACTCTGCCCAAACCCTATATACTCCTGACACCATGCCACTGTGTTGAAATGCAAAGATAAGCTGGAAAAAAAAAAATTGGGAAGGCAAACTAGATAAAGTTCACTACACTGTACCTTTAAGATAGATGAAAAATCTCTACTCTGTAACTATGCCCAAATCCACTGTCAGTATTTGAACCCAGGGTTTAAACCATGATCACATTGTTACACCTAGCCTGTTATGCACCACAAGGAAGGAGAGAGATAACACTTACAGGTTCCCAAAATTTTAATAATTTACCACGTAAGCAGGTCACTGATTGACAGGACCATGGGATAAGGACTCGGGAGCCTTGTTTCTCCCAACAGCCCCGAGCAGGGGCATAAGTGGGCTTTATAAACACAAAAATCACAAACATTTGTTGCCAAGTCACAGTTACAACTTTCACCAATCAGGATTTAGAGATTTAGGGGCTTTCTTGTGTTTTTCCATCATTGCTAGTCGATAGACAATGTGAGCCTTTCAGTCCAACCAATCAGATTCACTTGTTCCTTCTGTTGTTGGGAACAGCCACGACGTTTCTAGAGAACTAAAGATACATAATGACTATTTCTGTGGTTTAGGGAGGAGGTTGGTCAGCCATTGGAAAGTTCTCAGCTCCCCTAGGGCTTGGCAACCTGAACTTTATTTCACCCTGCAGGTAAAATGGAGTCTGGAGTCAAAATGGCAGCACTTCGGCCAAGGTGCTTTTGCCTGCTCCCTTCGCTCTTTAGAGGGGGTCAGAATCAGAAAGGTCTCTGCCCTCCCACAAGGAAAACTGCAGCAGAGAACAGATATAAAGACCTGAGAGGGTCTCAGGAAAAAACAATTCACACGTCCCTCAAGAAAAACAAATAGGATTGAGTTGACTGGAATTCCATAAATAAGAAAAAGAAATAAACTCTATACTGCCAGTTCAGTTCGTAGGATAGAATTATAGACATAAATTCTGGAAATAGTAAAGCCGGGACCTACTAGAACTTCCAGTGACTCTGGTTTCCCTCATAGCTCTGCTTCCAAAATGGGACTACACAACTACATTCTGTGCCCATCATAAAAACGAATCTGCTAAGCCACAGTGCTCCTTTGCTGAGAGTTGGGGTCCTAACACTGTTGGTTTTTATCTCCGCTGCCCATTTACTTCGGCTCCAGCAGACAGCATTAGGAGAGAAGTAGATGCAGTAGTGGAGTTTCTTTGCAACAGAAGCTACAGAGAAAATGCAGTATGGATCGAGGGGCAGGGGATTCCCAGAACAGGCAGAACAGGGTCATCACCTTCTCAGTAGTGAGTAAGCGTAGCAATAGAGGGGTTGTAAGCACCATCCCCTTACAGAGGGCACAGGAGGACTCCCTTTCCTCAGCCAGGGGTTGCCACTGGGGTGTGTCCACTAAAGCTGCAGTCGTTTCATATTGCTATGGAAGGTTCAGCTTCCAAAGAGGGAGCAATCAAGAGGCCCCCTTTGCAGATTTAGTATCCTTGCTCTACCTGATCATATCTAACGGGAAGGAAGTAACCCCTCCTTCAGTGATATTTGGAAGGGGAAATGCAGGAAGCAGCATTACGGAAAACTGCTCTAAAACCCCTTAGGAGCCTCTCAGTCTCTTTCCAGTGAAAGACATCATGTGCTAAGACATGAAGCGTCCTCTGATAGGCCCTTCAGTGAACTGTCTAACGTGTGGTGGCTGCCCAACTCAAAAGGAGAAAAGCACCCAGTGGAGGTGCTGGGTGCTGTCCCCTCCAATAAAGGGACAGCACAGAACGCAAAGCCAGAGCTTTAACCGAGTCAAACAGCCAAGGCAGGAGAGTGGGATAAACGCATTCCTCTAAATAAGAGAAGAAGCTCTTCATCCCATTTGGGAGGCTAACACTATCAAAGGCCTGTCCCTTGTCTGTGGCAACAAACAGGCTCACTTTTTAATAGGTTTGGAACCACAGACACTTGATACGATTATATGGATCCACAGGGCAGAAAACTTTTGAAAAACCAAAACAGAGTATGAATTATTTAAGAGTTCCTAAGAGACCCAAGCTTTTCATACCTTTTTATGATATCAGGTGACACATCCATTACTGACTTGGGGACAATTTTATTACAGGACCCTGATAATGTAAAACATTTTGTGATATTCTTCAGGAGAGAATGATTGCCAAGGGAAAGGGGTTTATTTGTCTTCTTTAAGGGAAGAAAGTTTGACAATTATTTGAGTCATAACATCGCTGTTTAGGAGAGTGCCCCGAGGAGCGATCATGACACCGTTAACACTTGGATGGAAACTGCCACTGAGGAGCAGCGGTGGCTACCAAAGATTCTGACCTCAAAATAAATATTCAACATGCTCCCAGCTAGTAAAATCCCTTGTTGGGGATCCCTTATAAAGAACGGTGCCTCTAAACACATCTCAAGAGGCTATCTTAGGAGGACATGATACTCATAATTTTTCTCCAGTTCAAACAGTCTTAGGAAACAAAAAGACGTGGAAACTTAGACTCTTCGTATCTCCACTATCCCCCTCCCCGGCCTCGGTGGAAGTAGAGCTATAACAAGGAGGTGGGAAGGAGACATCCAAGGTTTCAATCTCCTCAGGCCCCAAAGGCATGTGGGATGAGTCCTGAGAGCAACTTTTTTTAAAGAAATTACGTTTTATTCTCCATAGAAATAGACTGGAGTGCCAGCATCCTCTAAGCACGCAGCCACGAAGTGTCTGCCAAAAGAACAAATCTGGCCGGGCGGTGGTGGCGCACGCCTTTAATCCCAGCACTCGGGAGGCAGAGCCAGGCGGATCTCTGTGAGTTCGAGGCCAGCCTGGGCTACCAAGTGAGTTCCAGGAGAGGCGCAAAGCTACACAGAGAAACCCTGTCTCGAAAAACCAAAAAAAAAAAAAAAAAAAGAACAGATCTGAACACATCCAGACATCTTCCAACAAGGATCAGGCTCCTTGACCCTGTCAGCTCAGACCGCCCATACATGCCATCAATCCCCACCCCCAACTCAAATGCTGGAAATCCAAAAGCTCTTTCCTCACACCGCCAGACCAGACTCCCCCCACCTTGAACAAGGATAGCATCGATCCATCCAAAGCCCTTAGCCTGCTGTGCGAGAAGAGCTCTTTGGATTCTTCTCTACTTTCCATCTGGTCTCATCACCATCCTTCCCCCAAACTCCTCCTGCCCCGCCACATCCAAGCCCCTCACAGTGAGTGACAGGCAGGATGACAAGTGTTGAACGACTCCTGGACTCTTGAGACTCTGCACACATCTCTCTCTGCCTGGAGTGGTCTCTCCTCCCAGTACCTCTCATCTCTGGCTACTCAGTGTTCCTTCAGCGTTCAACTTTAGTCTATGTCCAAGTTGTGAAAAGCCTGCTTGCTATCCGCGGATGCTTCCTTCTAGCTCTTCTCAGACTCGCAATTTCTGGTCCCTGACGGGATCTCATAGAAACGTCCGCTTTTGTGATTTTTCTATAACAATAAAATCTCCACCTTGATGCCTTATTTCCTTCCCTATTCAGTCTGAACTTGTTTTGTTTTTTCATACAGTAAACGTTTAGTTCATACCTGTAATAACAAAGAGACTGAGAGCTGCAGGTTCAGAAAAGGAGCTGACATAATCACTCTTCATTACAAGCTGTGTTAGGTGAGAGAGCCCCGTGGCCATGAGGGAAATGGGAGGCCATGATCAGGCCCTGAGGTAGGAGAGCATTAAGAAGGAACAGTATCGCTGGGCAGTGGTGGCACGTGCCTTTGATCCCAGCACTCGGGAGGCAGAGGCAGGCGGATCTCGGTGAGTTTGAGGCCAGCCTGGTCTACAGAGAGAGTTCCAGGACAGGCAAGGCTCACAGAGAAACCTTGTTTCAGAAAAACAAAACATAAAAATAGCTGCCATGTACTACATGATCAGGAGAGCTGGAAGAAAAGAGGAAGCCTTCAGAGAACTTCTCTGAGCAAAGGAGAGATGTGATTTCCATACATTTTTAGAGGGTGGCAGAAAATTCCACAGCACCTGATTTATGGTTTAGTCCATCAAAGCCTATATTGCCAACTTTCACGGCTGCAAGGAACCTGGCCTGACTTCTGAGGGAGGCAGCTAGGAACTCTGCGGCCTAACAGCATCAGTTTAAAAAATTAATAATCCTACGCAAGTCTTCACTGTGACAAATATTCTGCTGTCGTTGCTACTAAAGAGATCACATCAGGATATATCAGACCACTATGAAGAAGGAGCTTCTAAAAATTCATGGACTCTAACACAGAAAGAATCTCAGTGTTCCAGCTAGGCCTTTTCCTTGGACTCAGCTTCTACCATCATTCGACCTTATTCTCAATTCCTTTTACCTTCTGTTCTCGTTCCAAACATCCCCCTCTCCACAGCTGGCAGAAATCCTTGATTCCTGCATTATGAAAGTATTGAGGCAAGACAGCATCAACTTCCCACTGCCCCCACACCCGCAAACTTCTTACATCTGCAACTATCCACTGTTCCTTCCTTTCTGCACCAAAGGACCAAGTGCCTGCCTCGTAGCCTACCCCTGGTCTAGGCTTTCCTTCTGCTCCCCTTCTCTCTTTCGTGGCTGTTTGTACACAGTTTAGCCTCTCTTCTGTCTTCCATTTCTCTCTCAGTTCTGCCTTTTGATCCTTAGCACACTCACATATTACACACACATGTTCTGTCTTCAGCCTCTCCTAACTGACCCGGATTTGACCCGGTTTTTCCTTGTCTTATTGGCCAAGTCACTGGTAGCATTATTTTCTGCTTCATGTAATATTTACTAGGTCAGTGCTCTGTTAGGATATGGAATACCTCCCAAAGTCCCATGCGTTAAAGGTTTGATCGACAGTCCTGGCACTGGAAGGCAGTGAGACCTTTAATATGGGGACATACTTTTAAAGGGGATATTCGGATTCCACCTCTCTCCTTCCTAGCCACCATGAGGTGAGTGGGTTTCCTGATAGCAAATACTTCCACCATGCTCTACCATATCACCACAACAGACCCAAAAGCAGAGGGACTAAGTGACCATGAACTCCAATCCCTAAACTGTGAGCCAAATAAACATGGCTCCCTTTTGGATGTGTTTCTCTACACATTTTCAGGAAGTGCTGGGATGCTAACAAACACAGATAATGCTATCAAACTTTTATAGGTCACACACAGGGCAAAAGTGAAGATCTCCTAACATGCAATGTGACTGCCTTCAAATGTGGTCTAGCATGAGACCACATTAAAAGTAGCAACAAGATCAGCTCTAGGGGATGGCTCAGTGGCCGGGCAAGTGCTTAGCAAACATGAGGCCTTGCATTCCGTCCCCAACACTCAATTTTTTCACAGACATCAACGAGAAGACCGCTCCATATGTCAGCAGCCCCCTGTTTGGATGAAACTATCTCAGCCAGGCTTTGTGCATTTTAATTCTGATACAAAGAGTGTACGAGGCGGGCCAGTGTGGCTCCAATTTTAATTTCTCTTATTTTGACTCCTTCCCATGTCAGCTGTCTCTAGAGACAAAAAAAAAAAACATTCATTTCAAAACAATTCAGGACTGAGGTATAGCTTAATCCCCCTCCTCGGGCTACTCTATGTGAGGTGGTCCAGGAAGTGTTCTCTCTCTCTCTCTCTCTCTCTCTCTCTCTCTCTCTCTCTCTCTCTCTCTCTCTCTCTCTCTTTCTAAGACAGGGTTTCTCTCTCTGTAGACCAGACTGCCCTTGAACTCACAGAAATCCACCTGTCTCTGCCTCCCGAGTGCTGGGATTAAAGATGTGCACCACCAAACACCCAACTCAAACCCTGTTTTTAAAAGATAAGCAAAGCACTCGTTTTAACACAAGTTGGATGTCAGGACTAGAAGAAGAAATGGAAAGATGAAATATTACCATCAACAACTTCCACGAAGTTGCACACTCTGCATCTTTCTCGAACAGTAAGAGAGCCTTCTGCATCAGGTAGCAGGCTCTCGACAACTTGTTCTTCTTTATTTTATTCCTGACAGTTGACTCTGGGGAGACAAACAAATAGTCCCTCAAAGATCAAGATCAAAGTTGTCATCTACATTGATTGAGCTACACGGGATCCAACACTAATCACCTACCTGAGAAACACGCAGGGCGTCTAGGTTCCTTTAACTTTTCCCAGCCTTTGGTATTTGTGCTAACAGTGTGAGTCTGCAGAACTGAAAAACACCACCAATTATAAACCAAACAGAAACCTTGTTTTCCATGCTGGGGAACAAACCCATGACCTTGGGCATGCCAGGCATGTGCTCAACCACTATGGGATAAGCTCAGACCTTGGTTTATTTTTGGCTGAAACAGGATCTCCTTATTTGGCTCAGGCTGGTCTTGAACTTGCTTTGTAGCCCAGGCAGGACTCCAGCCTATAGTCCACTTGCTCTAGCTTCCCGCATGTTGGAACTACAGGCTTGTACCACCACACCCAGCAGATTGTAGTTTTATTCTTACCTTTTCTTTTCCTTTTCAGTGGTGTACCTCAAGACACAGAATGTCCAAATATTTATCAGTTATCAAAATATTTGACTTTCTGTTTCATCGTAAGTAAAATCACATTGTGGAACTCTTATCTACTTTCTGTTCTTACATAAAAATGGCAAGTCCTGCTGCCAAACTGTCCCTTGTCCTTTCTGGAAAAACTGTGTCACCACGGTTCCTGGAAACGTGAGTCCTCCAGGACAGGGAAACCTAACAGCTTTTGCCTAAGACACAAAGGACTGCAGATGTCCAGTTTGTGTACAGTTGGGATCAACCATCATGGTGGTGCAATAAAAAGGATGAGGGATACATCGATGGAGCTGTGGGGCCCATGACACGGAAAGGACATGACTCTTAGGTCTGGTCCACAAGAGACCTGGCTATTTTGTTTCTGTGGTGTGGTGATTTGAGTAAGAACAGTCCTCATAGACTGTGTATTTGAATATTTTTCCCTAGTTGATGGAACTATTTTGGGAAGGATTAGTAGGCGTGGCCGTGTAGGAGGAGCTCTGTCACTGGAGGGGAACTTTGAGGTTTCAAAATCCTATGCCAGAGCCTCTCTCTCTCTCTCTCTCTCTCTCTCTCTCTCTCTCTCTCTCTCTCTTTGCCTCCAACTTGCAGACTCAGATGTAGCCCTCAGCTGCTGCTCCAGTACTATGCCTGTTGTCTGTGGCCTTGCTCCCTGCCATGACGGTCAAGGACTCACCCTCTGAAACTGTAAGGAAGCCCCCAATTAAATGTTTCTTTTGTTTCTTTGCTCATGGTGTCTCTTCACAGCAACAGAACAGTAACTAAGCCATGGGGTTTCCTAAAGAACCCTGACAGCATGCCCCTTTTGTTGAATTTTATTATTAGTGCTAATGAGTGTAAATGATAATGACTGATGAAAAAATAGAAGCAGATACCACTGAAGGAAAAGAACTCTCAGTGCAGATATAGATGAGTCATAGTAAAAGCTGTGGTCATCGGTGGGCGGCCACCAAGAAGTTCTTGAATAAGAAAGGCACAAATAGCATTCCTGGGGCATGAATCTGGAGGCAGCACACTTGAATGAAGAAGGACGGACAGAAGGAAATAACAGCCAGTGCTAGGGTAGGAGGTCAATAAAGCAGCAGCGGAAGAGACGAGGAGACTCAGGGATACAGCTTGGAACCTTAACTGACTCCACAAAGATTGAGCTCAGGCCTCCCATCCATACCCGCGTGTGGTCCCTCATGAAAACTCCTTTGGCCTTCAAAGACCTAGTAAACAACACTCAGAGAGTCAACCATTAAATAGTAACCCCCAGAGCGAACAAAGCCCTATTCTTCCACGAAGGATGATATAGGAAATAATGAGTATTTTTGAAGGAAACCAGACACAATCATTCTATTGAGCTTTAAATGGCATTTCTGAACCACATATTTTCAGCTGCAAATAATGTTTATGGCTAATTATTCTCGGGAAGCTTGTTTATGTAACAGAAACGTTCTATCAGGCTTTCAGTTTACTTATGATGAAACAGAAATGCTTTCATTATTATCTGCTCCCCTCTACATCTAAAGGGTCACATGGAAAACAGTTTTTAAAGCTATGTAAATGTTTAAAATAAAATGTAAAAGGATGAAAACACCAGCCGGGCGGTGGTGGCGCACGCCTTTAATCCCAGCACTCGAGAGGCAGAGGCAGGCGGATCTCTGTGAGTTCGAGGCCAGCCTGGTCTACAGCATGAGATCCAGGAAAGGCGCAAAGCTACACAGAGAAACCCTGTCTCGAAAAACCAAAAAAAAAAAAAGGATGAAAACATAAGAAGGTAAAAACAAAGGATCTTGGTAGGTACTAAATAAATGCTTGCTCTATTGAGTTCACAAAACACTAATAACTTACTATAAGCAAACAAATATAATCATACTCTTTTAGAAATCTACTGACCTGCCATGCAAAGTGTAAACTGATAAACAAAAGTATCCGTTGATATTAATCCAAGGAGAAAAAAAATAAAGTAATAAAACTTATTTGCAAAGTGGGCAACAATCCACTTCTGCCCTTGACTGGCACTTAAAATGCATTCTGTATGGTTACTTCAGGGTGACTACTACCTTGCAATTGGTCAAGAAGTACAACGGCTATGCGGTGCTGAGCTTGGATTAATTCAAGATGCAGATCCATCATGAAGCTATTCGGCGCGATTGGCTTGTAAGTATCCCCCTCTATGTCGTGAGAGTACTTCAGTCCGGGAGAGTTGAAGAAGAAATTAAAAAGGAAAACGGTTATCAAAACAGCCTAAAGAATGGCTCTGCCTTATTATCTTTCAAGTTCTGTCGTATTCATAGCCATTTAATTCTGCTCACTTCTAGCCCTGAGCAGCTGGCTCACATGACGATACGTGACCTCTCAGAGCATCCTCTTCACTGACAAACTCAGAGACACCACTCTCCTTGATTTCTTTTGGGAAGAGCTATTTCTGGCCTATGAAACCACACTTTATGTACCTCCTCGGAAAGCCAGCTCTTTTCCTGCTTAAAGGAAACATCAACCTAATGTGAGGTTGCCCACTCTCACCTTGACATAGCAATGGTCAATTGTTGATGATCCATCTGACAGAGTAGATAACATGGAATTCCAGTTCATCCCAGCGATGGCTTTATCGAGGAGTTCATATGCATAAAACAACTGTTCCGAGGGTGCTCGCTGGAATAATTTCACAAACAAAAAGGAAGAGCTGAAACTCCTTTGAACAATCACCCAAAACCGAAGAGCAGAAACAGTCTGTCCAATGCCAGCTACGCTCTGTCTCTTACTAAATATGCTGAGCTTCAACTAAATACCGAGTACTGTCGATGAAGATGAAAATAATATAGTTCACCATTTTCCAAAAACAAACTTTCACAAATATACATTTCGGTTTCAGTCATTGTCTTCAAAATTCTACTTGCATCCAACACACAGGTAAATGTTAAATATCAACTTCACGTAAGTTTAGCTCTTCTTTCACACACTTACATTTTAAAACTTGCTACTTTTTTAAATCTCAGAAGATAAGAGCTGGAAATTTAGACTTTGGGTTCATAAAAAAAAAAAAACACAGAATGATTTTCAAAGTCTACACATCTTTTTTAGCATCTTTATTCTCACGGGGAGACTAGTACAGAACAAAGAACAATCAGCCATGTCCAAGTGCTTTTCTCTGAATCTTTTACACATATGGAAAAAACCCAAAGCGCCCTGGGCTACCATCCACAAAGTCACTCTGCCTCGCTACCCCAACAAGGAACCACTTCCCCTGAATCTTTCCACTCTCACCATACAGGTGAGACCAATATGTAACATCACTTTTTAATTTTTAAATGCTTTTTAATTTCTCCATCATAAAATTCTTCCAGGTGGTTTCTTCACTCGACCACAGACGCAGGCTGGTGTTGGCACCTTAGTGGTTCAGGCAGAGTATGGTAATGCCACAGGAGCTCTCTAAGTACCCCAAGCAGAAAGGGGCTGAATGCACACAACCCCAGATCCCCCATGTTTTTCAACTGTTGGTGAGAAGTTATCTCTCCCTGCAATTCTCCAGAGCTTCCTCGGAGTCTCTGTGACTCAGGGACCTTGGGAGGAAGCTGACAGCAACCTCAAGCACCAGCACCTACTACAGTGGTACAGATGGATTGTAAGAGCCTGCTCAGCACGGCGGGTAAATTCACATCTTCCTTCCGCTCCCGCAGAATAAGAACCTCTCATTGCAAACTCGGTCAAATGTTCCTCTGTAGAAGACTAGCCATCTAGGACCGTCCAGAAGTGACACGCTGCAAATGCAGTTCCAGGAGTTCCCTGGAATCCAAAGGTGACTACAGATAGGAAATGCAAGGATGCTCGGCTGACTCATATTCGTGTAGGATGGAAGATGCCATTCTGCAGAGCATGTCACCATTACTATGAATGTGCTGACGGACATGTAGACCGCTACAACTAAATACCCTGCTATGAGCTGTGTCTGTGCTTGAAACCAAATGATCACTTCCTGTACGGTCTTTACTGCTTCTTCTTTTTTTTTTTTTTTCATTTGTCTAAGACTTCTAAAATATGTTGAATAGGAAAATGGTGGCTACCCAAATGTGGTTATATCAGAATAAAGGGACAGTTTTTAATCTTGTACCATAGCTAGGACATCAATTGACAGTCTTTGGATGGTTTGCTTTATTGGGTGAGAGACCTTCTATTTCCAGTTGCTAAATATTATGTTTTAAAAGCTTGGCTGTTGCTTTTGTCAAAGGCTTCATTTGCATCTCGTTGTGAATTGGTATGGCCATGTTTTTCTTTACTCTTTGGTGTGGGAATGTGCTATACTGCATTACAGAATGCTAATGTTGAATCAGCCTCACTTCCTGGGAATATACACAATTGACTTGAGGATACAGCCAAGGCTGCAAATCATTGAGGGGAGACTTTCTCCCATTCACTCCTCTCAGGACTCAACCTGAAATATCTCCCTATAAAACCGATTTTTTTTCTAATATACTTTTACAGTATTTTTTTTCTCGGATGTTGTCTTTTGTAGGTTCTAACTTTATGGGGAGGCTCAATGCCAACTCCATCTTTCATGAGCTGAAGTTCTATCTCCTTCCCCTAGATAGCTATTAAAAAAAAAAAAAAACTATGCTTGCTTGTAACTACGCCCAGCAACCTGAGGTGGCATCCACCTGCATGCCCACCATTCCAGTTTTCACTTCCTGTTTCTGTTTTGGCCTCTAGAATTTTCCTTACTTTCTTGTGAATTTTGCAGTGTGCTTGAAGACATCTGTTCAATTCTGTCCAAAATGTCTAGGTGTCTTCCAAAAGGGAAATGTTTAAGTCATCTAGATTGCTGTTTAGCCAAAAACAGAGGTCACTTAGGGTGTGTGTGTGTGTGTGTGTGTGTGTGTGTGTGTGTTCGCAGGTACACACATCCATGCACGTGGAGGATAACATTCAGCGGCCATGTGCCTTCTTTCTTGAGTCAGGGTCTCTCAGGTAGGCTCAGTTAGCTTGCCGGTGAGCTCCAGCCATCTGCCCATCTCAGCCTCTTCGGCCCTAGGATTACAAGCATGAGTCATCACACCGGCTTCTTACCCGGGCCCTGGAGATTGAACTCAGGTCCTCACGCTTGTTCATCAAGTATTTCGCTGACTGAGCTATTGCCCCAGCCCTGGGGATACCTTTTTTTGGCACCAAAAATGTTCGAAGGCCCCACACACACCCGCATCCTGCCGTTATCTTCACCATCACCAACACTATGAGCATCCTGTCTTCAACACTAAATTAAAACTTGCTTGTAGTCCAGGCATAATACACTGCACAGTCTTTTAATTGCCGGGCTCTAGAAGACTAAGACTACTCATTAGTTAGCATCTTTTTATAATCAATCCATTTGTTGAATAGACGCTACGTATCCTGCAAAAGTTTGAAATTGTTTTAAACCATGCCATCACAATAGTACCCCTTATATTTGTCATGTAGTACTTTGCATGTATACAGGAAATACAATTTTTCTCACCTAAGGATTGCTAAGTGAATACATGAATCCTGGTCTCTCCTACAATAATTCCCTTCCACGTGGATCTGAGACCAAAGCTGAGGTCAGAACTCCCCGTGAAACATAAACAGCTAACATACATAAGGTCCCTGTTTCCAAAGTGCCACTAATAAGTCCATTAAGGAGGATAACAACCCAGCAGAACAGGTACCATTGTAGTTTCACAGATGAAGACACTTGAAGAGACCACACGATTCATTCAAGTTCATACAGTCAACATCCTAGTCAAGACTCAACAGTGGGTCCATCCAGAACAAACGCTAGGCTCCGGAGTACACCTGGGAATTACTCCAGCCACCATGTGCCGCTACAGTTGAGCAGACTGTGCACTACACAGCATTAATACCTTACATTTACAACTTCCTCATCACACATGTCATAGTGTGGCAATTTCTCAAGACATTGTAGTACACTGCTTGGAGCAAATGACGCATTTTCTGACTCCAGGCTCAGTAGCAATAGCTCTTCAATGGCCTTTGGATTCTCGGTTGTGAGAAGCCCGACACCTAGGAAACCCATTTTATGCAGTGGCTTTAGTTGGTAGAAAAGTTCAAGCCAGAAAACCCAGCCCTTTCTAATTCTCACTTGGGTTCCTGCATCTTCCCCCAGCACATCATGAAGAATAAGAGCTAGCCCACTAAACCTGTGATTTTCAAACTCTAGTGTCCTTAAGAACCCACCTGAGTTGAAATTATGATTGCTTGTGTCTGGAGTGAGAAATGAGAAGCTGCATCTTGTGTAAGCACTACAAGGGAGCTCGAGACAAACCACTGTTGGGCAATCATGCCTCCTCCGCCCCCATGCAGACCAGTTTCTGTTCCCAGTTGAGATCTCTTAAATCTAGCTCTCTCCACAAGACACAATTAAAAATAAAGAATTCAAATGTGTACCCCTGGACCTTAAAATTAGAAAACGAGCATTCATTTGAGAAGGTAAATTCACACCCATCCCTTTTAAGGCAGTTGTTTGGTACCAAGTTTCCTAGGATTTACCTGTCATACCAAGTGTGGCAGAAAGATGAAATCATACTTTTAAACTGAGTACTTGCAGGGCTGGTGAGAAGGTGAAATCGTACTTTTAAACTGAGTACTTGCAGGGCTGGTGAGAAGGCTCAGTAGTAACAACACTGTCAGCCAGGATCCACATTGTGGAAGGAGAAAACCAACTCCCACAAGATGTCCTCTGACCTCCACACATGCTCCGTGGTGCATGCCTTCACACACACACACACACACACACACACACACACACACACACACACACACACACACGTGCGCATGCATGTACCCTAAATAAACATAATTTTTAAGCCTATTTCACCTGTGGAACAACAGCTAAGGTTGATCTCTGGCCTCAACTGATAGTTTTCTGTCAATTCGGCAGACCAGATCAGACCAGATTAAAAACAGAAAAATGCAGGTTTATTTGCTCCTGGGCTAGTTCATGGGTCCCAAAGAACAGGGCCAGGGAAGTCACACACCTAGGCTAAGGCAGGGAGGTTTTATAGACCTTAGGGAAGGGTGATGACGTGCCAGCCAGGAGCTGGGATTGTGCCCAAGTATGGTCAAAAGCTCAGCCCCTGGGAGGGCACTTGAGTGGGCTGGCCATGTCAGAAAGGTGGGTTGCATCACCTGCCAGAAATGTGGAACTGGACTGTTGGCACCATTCCTGTGTTCAGAGTTTTCTCAGTGTGGGCGTGGTCGGGGGGAAGTAGGGTAGCCGGCGTTACTCAGCTTGTGCAGAGGTGAGAAGGGGTTCCGACAAAACATACCTCTTTGGGTATATGGGTGCTGGTTCAGATCTGGCTACTTCCTGCTAGTGTAAGATGATGTGGGAACGCGGGGGGGGGGGGGGGGGCGGGGGGGACAGTTGGCAGGCTGGTGTTCAAAAGGAGGTAGGAATGTAGGAGCATTAGGTAAACTGCCACCCTAGAGACCTCATGAATCCATTCCTGGAGAAATTGGTGAAGGCAAGGGAATAGAATTAAAAATAGACAAATGAGAATGACCAGTCCCATAATAGGGGCCAGCCAGGCAAAAAGGAGGACTGCCACCAGAGTCAGGGAGAGGAAGAGGGTTGGTGACCGTGGGGTGAGTTGGGATGATTGCCTCAGTAATGAGCAGAGGTCCTGAACTAAGCAGTAGGCGCTGGTAGGTGCTGGTAGGCACTGGGGGGCTTACACACCAGGAGAACGGGAGTGTTGCAAGGCAAAGGATTAGGAGTCACTGAGATAGGAGGTGGGTAATAATGGGCTTGAGGCTGAGGTGATGGGTTTCAATAATGAGAAACTGGGGTCTGGAGGGGAGGGAAGAGGGGTCGTTAAGGCCAACTAGGATTGACTGGTGGTGGCTAGTGATCACCGGGATGGAGATATGTTGTAGAATATTACTTTAAGGTGTGTTACTTTTGTTTATGTTGCATTTGTTTAACTCTGTGCAGCTGTGTTACTGTGCCTGTCTAAAACACCCGATGGTCTAATAAAGAACTGAATGGCCAATAGCGAGGCAGAAGAAAGGATAGGTGGGGCTGGCAGGCAGAGAGGATAAATAGGAGGAGAAATCTGGGAAGGGAAGAAGATTGAGAAGAAGTAGCCAGAGAAGGAGGAAGACATCTGGGGCCAGTCATCCAGCTACACAACCAGCAATGGAGTAAGAAAGAAAGGCGTACAAAAATAGAGAAAGGTAAAAGCCCAGAGGCCAAAGACAGATGGGTTAATGTAAAGTTAAGAAAAGCTGGCAAGAAACAAGACAAGCTAAGGCTTGGCATTCATAATTAAGAATAAGCCTCCATGTGATTTATTTGGGAGCTGGGTGATGGGTCCCCCAAAAGAGAAAAAACAAACAATAGATACCCCATACTTGAGGGTCAACTGGATCCGGGAGGGCAGGGACAGGGCAGTATGGGGTAGGGACCTGTGAGGCAACCATAGGAAGAAGATGGGAGTCAGCAGAGCTTATGGGGGCCAGAGAGAGAGTGACTCCAAAGTGGCTGAGGATATGGCAGCCAAGTAAAGGCACTGGGCAGACAGGCATGGCCAGAAAAGAGTGTGAGAAGAATCATCCTGCGAGAGTGCAGGAAGTGGCAGGGTCTTGAGTGAGAGGGAGGCGGTTCCATCCACACCGTGACAGAAATCATCAAGGGAACCATGGGACCTGAGTGTGAGGTCAAGACAGAAAAGGTAGCCCTCATGTTCCCCAGGAAGGTGATGGACTTACCTGCCACCTGGAGCATTACCCTGGGCTTGGCGAGGGTGATGGGAGTCTCAGAGTCTGGGCACATTAGTCCTCTGCCAGGCCAAGGATCTCAAAGGCCAGAAGGGTCTGAGGTGCCTGTGCTGGTGGGGTGGACCTCCCTGGTGTGGCACAGAGGACAAGCCCACACAGGGGTCCTTCATCTTCCAGTGGCCAGGCCGACAGACAGGCAGAGCATGGTCTAGTGGGTGGCCAAGGATGGGGCAGCGACGGGACAGGTGGCCTTCCTGGCTGCATTTAAAGCAGGCTCCTGGTGGAGTTGGCTTTGGCTGGACCCGGGTGAGATGGGGCCCTGAGGAGTGCCCATCAGCCTCAATAGAGCTACCAAGGCTTGGGCCTGGAGTGTATAGCCTTATGTTATAGCCAAGCCTGTGGGAAAGACTTTGCCACCTCCTCTCAGGCATTAAAAACCTTAAAGGCCATCCTCGCCAACTCCTGCACGGGGCTTTGGGGACCATTCTTAGCTTTTTTTAGTTTAGTTGTGTGTGTGTGTGTGTGTGTGTGTGTGTGTGTGTGTGTGTGTGTGTGTTTAATATCTGGAGATAACTGAGAAAAGAAATGGGTAGCCAGGACTGTGGCTGCCACTGGGGAGGCTGGGTCAAGGCAGGTTGAATCATGGTCTCTTGTAGTCAATTTGGAAAAATGGCCAGATCCTTGTCAGCTTGTTAAAATTAGCGACTTTGTTTGAGACAGTCTCCATGACCTGAAGGAGGCAGAGCGAGGACCATGAGGTCCCTCCTCTGGCGGCCGTTTGGACTCGGCTGGTAACCCAGTTGGGTTCTGTAGCCAGCACTGCCGAGTCACCCACAGGGACCGTGTTGTCCCCTAGGTGAGTCTGGTCTGCATGAGAGTGGAGGGCTGGATGACATAAAGGTTATGCCAGGTTTGGTCACAGGTTTGGAAAGGCAGCCGAACTCCCTGGTATAGGCAGAGGAAAGAGAAAGGGACGTGAACCCGAACAGCCCCTCAGCCCAGGCCATCTCTTAGGGGGTGCAGAGGAGAGCGGTGATCTGCCGGGACCACGTAGGAGAAGCCACAGGGGAGGACTCAGGGAGGGTAGGCCAGTGTGTAGATGGGAACCAGAGTGTGGGTTGTGACATCGCGGAAGGGGAAGGAGGGTGGGAAGGAAGTGGATGTAGGGGGATGGGGTTGACCTTAGGTGGAGCCTGCAGCGTAGAGGAGGAGGAGGAGCAGCAGGAGGGAGAAGGAGAGAGGTGGGGAAGGGGAAGAAGGCTGGCCCTCTGCCTTTGTCTTGGGGTCGGGGAGGAGAAGGAGGAAGGGGTGGGGAAGGGGGAAAAGCCTGGCCACTAGGTGGAGTATGCCTCGTGAAGAAGGGGAGACCAGATTAAAAGCAGAGAAATGAAGGTTTATTTGGCATTGCTCCTGGGTGGGTTCACCAGTCCCAAAGAAGGGGCCAGGGAAGTCCAGTGCCCGGGCTAAGGCAGAGAGGTTTTATAGACATTAGGTGAGGGGTGATGACATGTGTCAGCCAGGAGCTGGGACTGTGCCCAAGTAGGGTCAAAAGCTCAGTCCTGGGTGGGCACTTGAGTGGGCGGGCCATGTCAGAAAGCTGGGTTGCATCGCCTGCCAGAAACGTGGAACTGGACTTTTGGCATCATTCCTGTGTTCAGAGTTTTCTCAGTGTGGGTGTGGTCGGGGGAAGTAGGGTTAGGGGTTCCAACCTAACATCAACACACACAGGAACACACACACAAAAAAAAAAATCAAGAAAATACTGAATGTACTGAAGGTATACAGACATTTTCTTGCACTGTTTCCTAAACAATACAGTATACTAGTTACACAATTCACTGTGTTCTGTATTAAGAGTAATCTAGGAGACGGTAAAGTATCCAGGAGGGCAAGCCCAGCTTCTAGATAAATGCTGTACCACCTTACACAAGAGACAGCCTGCTCATTGATGTTAGCACCTGGGAGGGTTCCAGAACCAATCCATCAGGGATCCTAAGGGAAACTACCCAAAAATACTCAATGTCTTAAGCTTCATTATAAGAATCTCCAGAGGTTTCAAAAAGATAGCAGCGAGAGGAGCTAATAGCAACCAACAGGGCAAGTGCCGCCAAAATAATGTTACAAAAAGCAGCAGAATACGACACGTTAAAATTATGAACCAGGTGCTGGTGCGCACGCCTTTGATCCCAGCACTCGGGAGGCAGAGGCAGGCAGATGTCTGTGAGTTCAAGGCCAGCCTGGTCTACAGAGTGAGTTCCAGGACAGTCAGAGCTGTTATACAGAGAAACTCTGTCTCAAAAAAATTATATATATATATATATGTTATCATATATATGATAGCAATATATAAACAAAACATATATATATGATAAACAGAAAAAGGGCGTGAAGGCATAGAAAATGGCATGGGATATCAAGACAATAAAGTCATATATTTTTGTTTTGTATATTGTTAAACACCCCCCAATATCAATGCAACTTTCATAACTTAGTCTACAGTTTATCAGACAAATCAAAATATTCACTGGCTTCCTCGCTAGGGAAACATTTTAAAAGTCATCCATAAAACACAGGGGGGCCCTGGTACATGCTCCACAATGAATAAGAAGTGTTTTGTTCTCAGATAATAAAACACATGGTATTCTACATCGCCTTAGAAAAATCACACAGCTTATAGGCAAAGTGACCCCTGGGAAATTCCACAGAAAAGGAACCTATTGTGTTTAATTAAAATCATCCATGGCTGTTTGCTATGACTTCTACTCGTGAAGCACAGGACCAGAATCACAGAGGACAGGCGACAGGCACTGCTCTGGACGATGCCTCCAAACAGGTAGATGTTGGCTGTGTATGTGAGGCTGCTCCATTCAATAGAGAGCAATGCCCATGTAGAGAAGTAATTCAAATATTGTAGGAAAAGCAAACAATGAGAAACCGCCGTGTAGCTCCCCACCCATTCTCCTTCAAGACAAAGCTTGCTAAGCACTCCTGAGCGCCATCAGCATCCTTGGTGCATTTCAATCAGGTAAGAACTCATTCAGCCTGCCAGAGGCATGTGCTGAGCAGAGCATCCCCACTCTTGAAATCTCTGACTCAGGACATATTCAAACAAGCAGTGATAATGTAATGGTAAGACCTCCGTTGGAGAGATGCTTAATGGTTAAAGGTGGGGTTTCATTTTTAAAGGAAGGAACAAATACAACAAAGGACCCAGATTGGATTTCAATACCTCCTTCCTCCAGTGACTCACAACTGTGTAACTCTAGTTCCAGGAGATCTAACACCCTCTTTTGGCTCCTGCAGGTACTACATTCATGTGTACAAACTCACACACAGACACACACTAAGACTGTCTAGGTTTCTGTGTTAAACTTTCATTTAGGACTGATGGTACCTGTTCTAGAGGAAAGGCCAAGTGGGAAGGTGTGTCTGTAGTGACCAATACACACAGCAACAGAAATTCTTCAAGCTTCAATACCCAGAGACATTTCTATAATGAACCACTATACATTTGTAAATTTGATATTGAAAATAAAAATTCACATTTTAAAACATGTTCTCCATAATATATTGCAGTACCTTTAATATTGGAAGGACTTCTGGGATCCCCTTTGGAGTCCCAGGGAACTCCTCAGGCCCTTTTTTTGCAGATAATTCTGAAAAAGAAAGGAAGTGAGGAAAAAGAAAGAGATGAGGAAGAAATGAGAGCAAGACAGAAGGGAAATACAGAAGGATGGAGGGGGAGACAAAATGGAAATACAGGAGTGAATCCGGATTATTAAACCAGTCTACTAAATCAGTTACCTTTCTTAATTAATGATCTTAGAAATGACTCATCATCAGAATTTGACAAGATATCAAAATGTTTCTTTCATGTACTTTAAGTTTTACTTATATCAAATAATCTTGAAAAAAAAAACCTCAAGAATTGTTTCTCAACAAGGTGGCAGCACCACGGGAGTCTTTAGTCATTGCTCATCCCTGTGTTCTATAAAAATCCATTTAAAAGAATGCACAACCTTATGGACTTAGACAAATACCAAAGAAATCCAGCCCAAACTAGAGGAATATAAATTATAAATATTTTAAAGCAACACTATATTTCCTATTTTAAAAACATATTTAATAACTCCAATGAAACAACGTATTCATTCATAAATAGCCCATATTCCAATGTTGATGGCAATTTCTTAACAAAGAATGAAAGCCTTAGGTTGTATTTAGCCCTGTTATGAACAGTGTAAAACAATTATCTTCCAAAAGTAACTCATGCATGAAACAGTAAAATTGAATAAGAAACAGACTTTTAAAGATGGAATCATTTTGGCTTTTTGCTTCCAGGAACAGACAATCTAGAAAATGTCTCTTGGCTGCAGAAAAGATAGAAAATACTTTTTAGGCTCATAAGCTAAGAAGATAACAAAATAACAAATATGAGGCAAGGAGCTTGGAAGAGGAAATTGCGGAGTGTAGAAAGGCAGGAAGGTGAGCCAGGAATGGTAACACAGGTTACCCTTTGCAGCCCCAATACTTGGGGTAGAGGCAAACGGATCAGGAGTTCAAGTGCAGCCTTTGCTACACAGCGAGTTCAGGGCCAGCCTGGGCTAACTGAGACCTCATCTCATTAAGAACAAAAACAAAGCCTACTTATCCTACTGGATACTATGAAAATTCTGAAGAGGGAAACCGGGCGCCATTTTACAGCCCTGAGGAGCAGCTGTGACAGCAAATTAGGAATGAGATAATAAAAATGGCAGACCATTGCTTCCTCGCACAAATACTCATTGGAGAGTGTTTCTCTGTGCCAGGCAGTGTGCTGAGGGCCCAGAATGCAGCAGCACACAAACACACTTTCCTCGTTCATGAAGTGTCTGCTGAGAAATGAATGAGGAAAGACATCAAAGGGAAGTGAGAGAGGAAGGAAGAGGAAGGAGGTTGGCAAAGGTGGAGTGTGTGGCGATTAGGAATGGGGAGGGGGATATGCAGATGAGGGAGAGGCCTTGTCCAGCCTCAAACCACAGAGCGGCTACCATTTCCCCTGTTTACCTGGGTAAGCCTCCACCATCCTCTCTCTCACTGTAAAGCATCGATGAAGCCCACTAACGAGATGCCTCGCTCCTGTGAACGGCAGTTATCCTGGATTCTAATTTATGTTTACATCGCTGTTTGTCCATGCATATGCTAAGAGTCTCATCATGCATTTCATCTGTCGTTTACCTGCAGACTTTCTGAATTTTCTTTTGGGGCTCCCCAAAGACTCTAAGATCTCAGTTATCCGTAACGTGATCTCCGACACCATCACAATGTCCAAATCTTCCAGTTGATAGCAGTGAATCACTTCACTTATCTGCCACAGGAGGTAAACCCACTACAAAAAGAAAATGCAAATCAAAATCAATTCAGAGTAAATTGTATGAAGAGGCAAAGTTTTCAAACTTTTGTTCTCCCTGACCACAACCAAGCGTTATATAGGCCTCTTTATTAATGTATCTTAATCATAAACAACATAGAGTGAATTTAATGAAATATTTAACAACAAAGGTATTTACACAATGGAAACGTTATGATGTTATTGTTCCGTATCATCAATATTTGCTATATTCTCAAAGTTACAGAGGCGGCCAAGTGGGCAGGTGTTTCTGGCCCCACTCCAGGAGCTCAGAAATGGACTTTCATGACTAGGTCCCCAAAGGACAGCACCTGAACCAGCCAGCGTTCTCTGAGACCTGTGATGAGATGGTATTTATCTACCCATATTATCACTTAAAAGAGAACATGACCAAAATGTTAGATCAGTACAATCAGTTGTAGGAAGCTCGGGCACACTAGAAATAAAACATTTGTCACTAAATATTTTATCTAAGTTCCCAGTTTTAGAATGCTCAAATCCTCCACTTTCTCCTTCCGGGGGGGGGGGCAGGGGGGGCGCAGCTCTGTTAAGTAATATACATTATCAAGGACAGCTCTAATATAAATTATCAAGGAGCACTCTAATATATTATGAGGAGCACTCTAATATATATTATGAGGAGCACTCTAATATATATTATGAGGAGCACTCTAATATATATTACTGAGGGGAGAAAAGCACCCTGGTGCTCCTGACTTATTCGTACTCTTATTATTCCTCCTCTTGATAAATGCCATCCAAGCTCCTACGGCCTAGACACGGTGTATTTGTTTCTTCCTTTAAAAATGAAACCGTTTTCCACTCTTGGAAACCAAGCTGGGCCAGGGGCCCAGCAGCACACATCCCGAGAAGGTTCAGTAAGCACTATAAAGAGAAGCTTCCTACCGCACACATCTGCAAAGGATGAGAGTTATGGGATAGATCCTAGGGAAGGCCTAGATTGGAAATGTGTACTCAACTAGAATTAAAAAATAAAAATAACAGAACTCATGTGAAAAGAAAGCAAAAGGAAGTACTTTGTTGGTGCTGATCTTGTGAGAATATTTTGCAAAGTCGCTTCTGGACACGTTGATCCTCTGAATTCCAAGCTTGCATTTCTGCCATAAGAATGTTATTGTGTCCACAACAATGTCCTTATCAGGCTGAATACCCTAAAAACAAAAATGATGAGTGCGTGAGTAAGAAGAATATGATGTGTGTCTGTAACGTTCAGTGTGGGTCAGGAACACTCCTGTAAGTGCTTCCGTGTCCCAGATCAGTGGACTAAGGCGAGTGCCTTCACTGCCGTCAACAGATAGAGAGAACACACATGGTTTCCCATGGGTAAGTGACCAGGAAGTCACAGATGAGCGGGATTCACACACTCCCTGAGTCTCACCTAGCACTCTGTGAACTAGTTCAGCTCTCTAAAAAAAAAAAAAAAGTCTGAAACATTTTCATCCAAGTCTGTGAACCAACGAGTCCTCTCTACCTGGCAAAGTCTCCTTCTCTCTTTCTGAACTTCTTGTATTAAAATAATAAAGAACAGGAGAGGTAAAAGGTAAAGTGGCAATGGGCAGGAAGAGCATGCAGAGGGGGTGGGGAGAGAGATTGCAGGGGAGGGTGGAGAGAGGTGGGGAGAGAATGCAGGGGAGGGTGGAGAGAGGGGTGGTGAGAGAATGGAGGGGAGGGTGGAGAGGGGGTGGGGAGAGATTGCAGGGGAGGGTGGAGAGGGGGTGGGGAGAGAATGCAGGGGAGGGAGGAAAGAGGGGGTGGGGAGAGAATGGAGGGGAGGGTGAAGAGAGGGGTGGGGAGAGAATGGAGGGGAGGGTGGAGAGAGGGGGTGGGGAGAGATTGCAGGGGAGGGTGGAGAGAGGGGGTGGGGAGAGAATGCAGGGGAGGGAGGAAAGAGGGGGTGGGGAGAGAATGGAGGGGAGGGTGAAGAGAGGGGTGGGGAGAGAATGGAGGGGAGGGTGGAGAGAGAGGGGAGGGGGAGAGAATGCAGGGGAGGGTGGAGAGAGAGGGGGTGGGGAGAGAGATTGCAGGGGAGGGTGGAGAGAGGTTGTGGGGAGAGAATGAAGAGGAAGGTGGAGAGGAAGCTGGATGAGAATGCAGGGGTGGGTTGAGAGAGGGATGGGGAGAGAGAATGCAGGGGAGGGTGGAGAGAGGGGGGTGGGGAGGGAATGCAGGGGGGGTGGAGAATAACCACGCAGAACTGAGCAGATCTCTATGTGGGCATCAACACAGGGCCGGGGATGGACTTGTCTCCTCTCTGATGAGTTGGTTTTTGTCAGAAGAAAAAGAGGACTCCCTCGTTATGTATGAACTGGGAGGTGAGTGAAGTTTATGATTAGAATAAAGCAAATGTGGGCCTCTCCGGAAGCTCCGGGACTTAAGCTGGTATGTGCCACCACTCTGCAGCACTTGGGGACAGAACAGACACCAAACACTGGTAAATGTGCATGGACTTGAGTCCAGCTGAGCTGAACTAAGACATATCATGTATTCTTCTTAAGTGCGTAAGCGAAAGGTCTTTGCCCTTTTAAGCCTTGATTTGTTGTTGTTGTTGTTGTTGTTGTTGTTGTTGTTGTTAAGCTGGCCCATTATAATAATTACGTTTTCTGCCTGTCTTACAAAATTAAATACCTGGCTGGGTCTGTTGATGTAGGCTGATATAATCCCAGCCTGGTCACTAGTCACTTTACTATGCGTAAGACTGAGACAGACGGAGGACCTCAGTTCCAAGGCCAGCCTGGGCAACTTAATGACATTCTGTCTCAAAATCCAAAGTCAAAAGTGGGCTGGGGAGCTAGCTCTGGGATAGAATACTTGCCTCGCTACATGCAGCCCTATGTTCTATCCCAAGCACTGAGAGAGAAAAAATCTACTACAGATTCCAAGAAACTCTAATAAATTCAGAAGAAATAGAAATACTGTAAGAACAGAGCATATTTTAATCCCCTATTGTGTTTCATCTACCTGAGTAAACAGTAATGCAAAACTTTATAATTACAATTTCTGCTCTTCATAATCATAAACCTAAAATTCAAATACAATGTCATGAGAATTCCACTATTATATACAAAAGCAATGACAACAGATTTAGGGTACCACTGCTCAAAACTGCCTTCCAGGGAAGCTCAGACATACCTTAGGGAACCTGGGATCCAAATTTAAAAGTAGTGCTAGATACTACTACTTTTAGGGATGATGCAGCTCAGAGGTAGAGCACTTGTCAAGCCGGACCCTAGGGTCAATCCCTCCCTGCCTCTGGGGGATGGGGGGGAGGTAAGGGGAAGAGAGGAAAGAGAGAGAGAGAGAGAGAGAGAGAGAGAGAGAGAGAGAGAGAGAGAGAGAGAGCGCTGCATCATATCTCACTTACCAGGATCATGAGTTCACAGGAACCTGAGATACACAGTAAGGGAACTGGCACCTGCACATGGGCCATTTCTAAAATCTGGGCACTGTGTGAGAAGTGACACTAAGCAGGCACTGTCACCATGGGCTGGTAAGCACCATGGCCATAATGCGCTACACATACTCGCTGTCCCTCAGAACCGCCGCCCGGGTCCCCCATCTTTGGATGAATTACAGCTAGCCTAGGACTTCCCCCTAAAGGAGCAGATTGACACCCATGACGATAAAAAGGAACCAGAAGCTCCAAGCCAGCAACCGACGCAACGATGTGTTCTCTAATGAGCAAATAATTAAGAACTTTAGGAGCAGATCTCGTCGTGTTTTAAAGCTAGGCCAGCCTGCTAAAAGATATTTCCTCCCACACCGCTACAGCTTATTCCAAAGAGTTACGTCACCTTGGAAGGGGTGCACACACAGTAATGAAGAATCGCCGCCAAATGAAAAATGTCTTCTGAGTACCCACAGCTCCTCACACAGGACTCTGCAAACCAAAGGCAGACGATGAGGGTAGGAAACCAACTTCTAGGCCTCGAGTACAAAACACAGAAGTGCCACAAAAATGGCGCAGGTGAGGCCCGGACCGTTTTTCATGCCAGTACGCTGTTTAAAATGTTTTCTTGTCAAAATTAATCTCAGTAGCTGTAACTCCATTTAAATAGACGAATGTTTTTATTATTAATCCACAACACATATGCCAACTATGTCCAAAGAGACGTTGAGAAGGTTTGCAATACTAGGATGATCTGAAATGTGGCGGCTGGAGAAATGTATAAAGGTATTGATTCAGATACTGACAGACGAAGAAAGGCTATCACCATGGGTACAAATGATTTACTGTGAGGGAGCCGCTATGTGATGCCTAAAAGAACATGGGAAATTGTGCTATTTTATTTGTGCAACCCAATAAAGTTTATCTGAGGATCAGGGGAAAAAGCCAGCCGCTACATTGAACACAGAAGTCAGGCAATGGTAGCACACGCCTTTAATCCTGTCACTTAGTAGGCAGAGATCCATCGGGATCTCTGTGAGTTCAAGGCCACACTGGAAAAAGAGCCAGGTGTGGTGGCACACACCTTAAATTCCAACACTAGTTAACCATGGCGGTCTGGAGGTCTGTACAGACAGACAGGAAGTGACCGAGCTGAGCAGAAAGAGGAAGTGATGTAATTGGATAGAGAGAGCAAATGAGATGGCAGAACAGAAAAGCAGATAGGCATGGGTAGACAGGAAGTAGATCTCTTTGGAAGCTGAGGGTCAGTAAGGTGAGGTTGGCTTGTGGCTTTTCCTATTCCTCTGATCTCTCAGGTTTTAACCCCGATGTCTGGCTCCAGGCTTTTTATTTAATAAGACTGTTCAACAATTCATTTACAGAAAATAAACAAAGCTCACTGATCTAAAGGCAGATTAGATGCTAAATTATCTTATCTGTACAGTGACACTTAAATCATTGAAGTCCTACAACAGAAAACCCTGCATGCCGGAGAGAAGGGACAACCCAACTTTCTCTTTGCTCAGCCATTTCCCATCCACCTTTGCCCTTTGCCCTTTGCCCTTTGATCAGCAGCCCTGCTCACCTCCCACTTCCTGTTCATGCGTGGTGACATCACATCGCTGGACACCAGCTGTTGCTGACCTACCACCCTCCCAAACTCCACTGCTCCCAGCCGCACAGTCACGGCTGCCGAACCCTCGGTCACCAGGCACACCCCTGGTCCTTCAGCCTCGACCATGCTTTGTCTCACCTCGCCTGAAAAGACCATCTTTTCTCACATAGAGCAATTTTTTTTTTTAAATGCAGCTAAATACTCACCATGACAAGCAATATGTTTTAGATAAACTTGAATGGGCTGTGCCTGCTTATCATTTTCCAGAGGGAAGATTGAGCCTTTGTTTTTCTTTAAATTGATCAGAGGCTCTGCTGCCAACAGAAGAATTAAATCCTTCTCTGCTTTCTTCAATTCGACGCTATCCTGCTTCTGAGAAAAGCATACCCCACAAGGTAATTAGCGAGTCCGCGCCATTTTAACAGAACAGAAAACAAATGAAGAGCTTTGCATGTGTTACCTGGAGAAAGTAAATAAGCTGTCCAGCTAGTGATTCAAACAATGCCCACTCCTCGTAAGAAAAAGCCAATTTTGCAAATTTTACGGCAGCGAGCGCAGAAATGACATTTTTCCTTTCCACCACATGCTCCAGGAGACACGTTTTTGGGAAATCAAGTTTTCCATGTGTACTAACATTTGAAACTAGAAAAGGAGAGGGGAATGTCTGGGTGTCATTCATGCAAAGAGACATTTATTAGACATTAACCGTCAGACACTATCAGTCTCTAGGAAAACAATGATTTAAAAAAAAAAGGACAAGGACACAGTCCCCAACCTCACTGTCGCTGAGTTTTCAGGGTAGTGGGTGGGGCCGAATAAGAGACCGAAGTGGGCAAATGCACAGTGCTATGGAGGCAAATAGTAAGGGCATCCAACATGGGTCTGAGGGAGGACACTGGCTAAAGCCACTCAGAAGAAGGAGCATGGTCATCTGGAGAGATGGCCAGGGATTAAGAACACCATTCTCACAGAAGACCCAGGTTGGTTGCCAGCACCTACATGGCAGCTTACAAGTGTCTATAATTCAAGTTCCACAAAATCCAGTGGCTTCTTCTGGCCTCTTTAGACATCAGGGCACAGGGCACCAGGCACATGGTGCACATCCATCCATTCAGGCAAAACACCCGTACACCTTCAAAAATGGTGCTGTGTCAACTAGACAGGCACAAGAATAAACAAATGGCGATCTCTACTTCATGCCCACAGAAACAGCATCAGTGTGGACCTTGGGCAAGAAATGAAGCGACAGAACTTACAGAAGAAAACATGGTAGCACATGTAGGGCACTGAGAAGGCAGAGCCTTCTTAAATGGGACACAAAAAGGATTAACTATAAAGGATGTATTGGCAAACTGGACTACATGAAAATTTAAGAGTGTCTGGGGTCTGGGGAGATGGCACACGGTTGAAAGTATTGGCTGCTCTCCCCAGAACCCACATAGTGGCTTACAACCGTCAGTAATTCTGGCTCCAGGGAAACAGACACCCTCTTGATGTACACAGCGGTACACAAGCATAAATGCAGGCAAAAGACTCAGACACAAAACATAAAAATAAAATCAACAATTCCTGTCGTAACAGAGACCATTAAGACAATGGAAAGAGGGGCTGGAGAGAGGGCTCAGTCAGTCATGAGGACGAGTTCCGTTTACCCATGTAAAACGCCAGGCATGGCGGCACGCTGTAATCCAGAGCTAAGGAAGAAGAAAGAGGAGGATCCCTGGGGCCTGCTGGCCAGTCAGTCTAACAGAACCAGTGACCCCCGTCTCAAACAAACAAACAAAAAACACCATTGTGGGAGATTCCTGAAGTCAACCTCTTGTCTTCACACACACACACACACACACACACACACACACACACACACACACACACACACACTCAGTGCTAACGAGTATGAACAATCCCATGAACAAAAAAAAACACCAGTCTATAAATCCCTATAGTGAATGGCTGAACTAATGGTCCAGTGTTGAAGGTTCTTCATCTATGGTCAGATTGGGACAGCGCAGCCATCAGCCAGTGTCTCTGGTGATTCCAGTCAGTGCAATAAATCAGGAAATGAAGGGGAAACATTAAGAGATTAAAGCCTGAAAAGAAAGAAATGTAACTGTCATTACTCAAAGATGATGAGTAATTTAGGGGAAAGGAAAACCCTACGAATGAATTATTGGTCACTGGATTCAAGGTCAATATGTAAATTCGATACTATTTCTCACATATGAGCCATCATGCTGAAGGTGTTTGTTATCGGTGTCTACCATAAAATATTAACATTTACTTACGAATCAAAAGCTCTTTCCCAGCCATGAACAGTTCTAAGACAACATCGCGGAGCTCCACTTCATCCGTAACCAGAGGTCCAGTCTGCAGGATTCGCCTGCTTGAGTCAGAAAGAGCTTCCAAGACAGCCAGAAAGCGGGACGAGGTGCTATCAAACAGCTCATCCAGCAGCCGTTCCGTGACCGTCCGCGGCCACACCATCTAGACATGAAAGAAAGCCAAAGTTACCAGGAGGCGAAGGTGACTGCCTGCTTCCCTGATGCTGAGGGAGCAGTCAGTCCGACAGTGGGACAGTCGCTTTGGGGCCTTTTACACCCCACGACAGACTCCGTTTAAGGAAGTCACGACACCAAGGACTCCGCTGTTTCTTATGTGCCGATGTGTCCAAGGCAGTATAGAAAAACTACTTAGTGTGGCAATTTATCGAGGTATTGTCTCCACGTGCCTTGTGGCACCCTGGTGACAGCCACAGGGAGCTGAGACTCAAACTTTGTTGGCCTGGAATCCCTTGGGGATGCCTTTTAGATTCAAGGCCAAATGTCCAGAAAAAAATCTGTGGGTTTAGGTCAGACAGTGTTGATAAATGCTGCAGGAAATTCTTATGCAGAATGTCCTCGAACTCAAATCTGAAACACTACCTTATGGTGTAAATAACTTGGGGTTTAGTGGTTACTGCTATGGAAGATTTGATGGGCTATATACCAAAAGCAAGCGGCTGTGTAGGCCTCTGAGACATCCAGCCACCCTCCTTTGTACTGAGTGACTTCATCTACAGGTGTTTGCTTTAGAACTAATGCCTCAGCCGGGCAGTGGTGGCGCACGCCTTTAATCCCAGCACTCGGGAGGCAGAGCCAGGCAGATCTCTGTGAGTTCAAGGCCAGCCTGGGCTACCAAGTGAGTTCCAGGAAAGGCACAAAGCTACACAGAGAAACCCTGTCTCAAAAAACCAAAAAAAAAAAAAAAGAGTAGAACTATTGCCTCTCGCCGGGTGGTGGTGGAGCACACCTTTAATCCCAGCACTCAGGAGGCAGAGCCAGACAGATCTCTGTGAGTTCGAGGCCAGACTGGGCTACAGAGTGAGTTCCAGGAAAGGCGCAAAGCTACAGAGAGAAACCCTGTCTCGAAAAACCAAAAAAAAAACAAAAAAAAAACAAAAAAAAAAAACTATTGCCTCTCACAAACGGCCTGGTCTCTGCCTGTAGGCTGCCAATAGGGAAACTGGTGCCTGTAAGTTGGCATTTCCAGAACTGATACCCAGCTGGAAAATGCCAGCCACGTTCCCACGATGCCCTTGTTTATTTCTTCTTCTAGGGGCAAAGCTGGAAAGAGAGACAGAAATGGATAAAGCTGCCTTGAGCCATGTTTTCCCAGTACTAGCTTCCCGACCCATTGGCTTTTGTCTTTGATTCCGCAGGCCAACCGTACGTCAAAAAAGCTCAAGAAAAGTTGAAGTCTATGCCTTGCGCTCTCTCTCTCTCTCTCTCTCTCTCTCTCTCTCTCTCTCTCAACAGAGGTGAGGCCTCCTCTGAAGATTTGTACTAGAGGTTAAAACAGTGCTTTAAAAATATATTTTAAAAATATAAATAAATAAGAATATATTTAAATACTATAATAAGCTTTCTAATAATTAGAAGTGTCATAAATGAAATGACGTTTGCCACTAATTGGTGAAAAGAACAGCCAGGCTGGGATACATAGTGAATTCTAGACCACCCTAGGCTACAAAGTGAGACCCTGTCTTAAAAAATGCAATGGGATTTTTTTAAAGAGCCCCAAATAACTGAATTTTAATATGGTTTTATCTAGAAAGATTTTCTAAAGATATTTTTAATTTTGCTTCAAGAATAACCACACCTCCTGACTGGGTGCTCAGTGGCAGCCCTGCAGATTCAGATATCTAAATTTGGTTTCCACAAGGGAAAAGAAAAGGTTTGTAACAGAGGAAAACAAATCACCCCTGCCCTCTCCACAGGGGGGCAGCATTACAACTTAAGGATACCAGATGTTGGACCTCCAACAGCTCAACAAGAAACTGCCTGAGGTGTGGCAAGCTACCAGCCCCAGCAACTGGAGAGCATTGAGCAGTGTGGGATACGATTTTAAAGGTATGGAGTAGGCTGGGCGGTGGTGGCGCACACCTTTAATCCCAGCACTCGGGAGGCAGAGGCAGGCGGATCTCTGTGACTTCAAGGCCAGCCTGGTCTACAGAGCGAGATCCAGGACAGGCACCAAAACTACAGAGAAGCCCTGTCTTTCAAAAAAAAAGGTATGGAGTAGATACTCTTCAAAATAGTCATGCTCCATAACAGTGGATTGGCCCTGTGTCCAAGATAACATTTGAAAATAGTATTAATTTAAAAGGGAAAGGGGGTCATCCCTGAATAGCGTGAGCTCTAAAGAGAGCAGTTGGGGTTGGCACTATGAGAAGGCACTGGACTCGGGTTCACCTTCCAGTGCTGCTGGGGCATGTGACCCCAAGCTGGTGACAGAAACACTCTGAGCCCTGATTTCTTCACACGTAGTTGGAAAGCACCACAGCAGGTGGCATCCAAGCTCCCTCCCAGGATCGGAGATTCTGAGGCTCTTCTGACAGAGCCTGCTCATCCTCTTCCCCCACCTGCCGACACATTCCAGTCCCCGCACAGCCAGCCGCTCACAGAGGAGAGCTAGCTGGTGCCCGTCTACAACAATCAGAAATAGCTTCAGGGAAGGAGAATTGAGCCCAGAGGACACTGAGCTCAGAAAGGTGACAGGGAAGAGTAAAGAAAGAAGGGAGGGAGGGAGGGAGGACAGTAGGGTGGGAGGGAAGGGTTGAACCCCACAAAGAGTATCTGCTTCACTACCCTATGACAGTATTTAATGCTGAGGTTGAGAGGGGCCATGTGACTAGTTACAACACCGGAGAAGTATACCACTTTCATGCTGGGCATCATGGCTCCCCTAAGCTCTCTGTCCTCCCTCCAGCAGAGAAGGCAGCAATGTCTGAATCATAAGAACTGCTCCCAGGTCTCCTCCTGAACAGCCACTCAGCAGGCCCCCCTGGTGACTCTCTGCTGGCTCCTAACTCCAACAGGGAATTATTGTTGAATCTTCTGAGATGCGGGGACTGTTCGGTGCTATCGTATAGCCCAGTTCAAGATACTCCTAATGAGAAAACCTCAAAGCTAATGTCAAGTGGCCCAAGGCAAGGGCCTGGGCAGACCCACTCGGGACTGTCCATTTGCAAGGGGCTTGCATGCAAACCTTTCCCAAGCTCATCTTCCGCCTCTCAGCCATTACCGTTGCAAAACTGGGATAACGTAAAGCACAGGAAAGAGAAATGGATGCTGTGAGACCGTATCTCAGTTGGAAAGACATTCCATTGCTCTGAAATCTGGGGCAGGATTTAATCATTAGCAACTAGGCTTAAAACATACAAAGGAAGAGCACTGGCATACTGCAAAAGGGTCTTCTAGAGAAGGCCCTGGGGACTTACACTCTGGGCTTCCTTTAGGTTAATTCTGATCTTCGGTCTAAAGACAGCTTTGCCTTTTCTCCTAGACTCATACACTCCTCTTTTGAAGATCATCACGGCCATCTGTCTCCAAGAGAAGAATCACATATGACATCACAACAGGATGCACGCCTCAGCCACGAAGATTGAACGCTTAATCAACAGTGCTGTGCAGTACATTTCTTCCATTTCATGAAATTTTCATACCTTTATCGTGGCCTCTCTGTAATATTTTCGGGACTCTTCCTGACACTGGGAGGAACTCATTAATTCCAGTTGCCTTAACTCATCAATTTTAGCTAATGCACGTCGAGCAAATGCCTGTGTTGCAATTAAAACAAATTTAATTCACAATAAGTTGGAGAACCATGATTAAAAATGTATAAAAATGGTATGTTTTGATGTCTGAGGCATTTGACTTAATCTGAATTAAACTGCTGGCTGCTGTTGATTCCTTATAACACAGTAGCTCTCCAATCAATCATTTCCTATGAGCACCATTAAGCTCTATAAATCTAAAGTTAATAAACATCCTGACATGTTAACTTTATGAATTATAGGATTTTTAGAAGAAAGCCAAAATGTAGATTAAACAGAACCTTTGTACAGAGTACTGCTCTGCTAACAATGCCTAGAAGCATACTCACACTTGAATGCACATACACGCACATGCACACACACACACACACACACACACCATCTTGAGACGGTCTTCTCCAATTTCAACCTTCCCAGTATAACGTGAGATGGAATCTCTTCAACTGCTCACACGCTGACCACTACAGTGTGGCGTCTCTAAAGGGCCTTATTCATTTTCAGATCTCCAATAGCCATGGTAGAGGAAATCCTGAAGAACCGGAAGGAAAGGCAGGAAGAAGGCGGGCTAGCTCGTGGAACCATTTCACCATGTGCTGAGTCTCTAGAGACAATAACAAGGGTTCAGAAGAGCCCTTGAGAAGAGTTCAGCAGCAAAAAGTTGGCATCACAGGCCGCTCCAGAGTGCAACAGACAGACTTCCAAAATTTCACGTCATTGCTTTTACTGTTTTTTCTAAATACTTTACTCATAGCTTTTAAAAGCGAACGTCCCATGCCAGCTGCAACATTAGAATTAAGGGATGTATAGATTTTCCAGTAAACAGTAATCCCGATAAGGATCAAAACGTCAGAACAACCGGTGTTCCGTCCCCACCACAGAAGTAGCGGTGTTGCAAACTCTGCCTCCCTAGAGTACCAGGGGAGTTCATCCTGCGTATGTGCTGAGCAGCGTTTAGAATTATCCTGAGCTGCAAAGATATTCTAGCAGGGTTTGAGTTCAGCGGCTCCTCTAGCTAGGGACTGCTACCACCTAACTGTTCAGAATTAATCCAGGGAGGAAAAAACAAATGTAAGAAACGATTGATGGCCAAATTATGTCTATCGGGTTGTGAACAGATCAGGGGCAGGTGTGAGCACAGCTATGAAAGCTGTGTCTTGCACTAGGCTCCAAGCCAAGGGGCTAAGGGAGCACTGAACTCCGAGCAACAGGCCTCTCACCGGGCTGTGCGAGCATCCTGGAGCAAGGATGCACTGGCCAGAAGAAAGAGGTGCGGTTTTCTGATTTTCACAGGAGAGTGAAACACATCCACACATACACATACACACACAAACACATTCACTGACAAGTGAGTACCGTGTGCAGTATGGAAGATAAGCCCGTGCCAATCAACGGGAGCCCCTGCCAGCTTGTTAGATGTCAAGTGTTCAGTCTAAAAGACGTGCCCACAAGAAGAGGGACCAGATACAGCTAATAAGCCTGGAGGTAGCGGAAGTCAGAGAGTGTAACAGGCGCCATGGAGCCTCAAACGGAGCAGGGAAGGAGGAGTCTCCGTGTGAGGACAGCAGAGGGACGGAAGATGAGGAAACAGTTCCATGGGTACAGCGCTCGCCGCCCAAGCTTGAGGACCTGAGTTCGGGTCCCCACAACCCAAGGAACGCCAGACGCAGGAGCTCACATCTGTAACCTCGGCGTCGCTATGACAATATGGGAAGCAGAGACGGCAAAGCTCTGGAGGCTCATGGGCCAGTTAGCCTGGAGTAAGCAACAGCAGGCAAGAGACCCTGCCAGAAACCAAGTGAAAAGCAAGGCCCAACACCCAAGGATGTCCGCTGACCTCCACATGCGCACTGTGGTGCCTGCACACACACACACACACCCACATATACACACACACATACACACTCATACACATATACACACACATACATATACACACACACATACACATACACACACACATACATATACACACATACATACACATACACACACAGATACATACATACACAAACATATATATACACACACACATACACACACACATATATATACATACACACACACATACATGCACATACACACACACACATACATACACATACACACACACATACATACATACACATACACACACATACACACACACATACATATACATACACACACATGTACACATACACACACATACATATACATACACACACATACACACACACACACATACATGCACATACACACACACATACACACACACACATACATGCACATACACACACACACATACATGCACATACACACACATACATATACATACACACACACATACATATACATACACACACATACATATACATACACACACATACATACATACACATACACATATACACATATACATACGCACATATACATACACACACACACACACACACACACACACACACACACCCCACATACAGAGAGAGCACAAAACAGTGAGAAAGCCACAAAACAGAACAGCCAAGAAAACATCTTCAGACAAGACAGGCGTCCCTTGGCTCTGCCTCTTTCCAGGCCTCTGGCTGGTCTCCTGAGACACGGAAAGGAGAGAGGGTCTGATACGCTGTATTTCCAACGCTGACGCCGTCTGAAAGCCACGTACCTCGCCGTGGATGCCAGTCTGGCAGTCGTAGTGGCACTGGCAGACGGCCGTGTACAGAGTGGCTCTCCAGGTCAGGTACCTGACGGACAGGAGCGGGACAGAGGACTCCATGCACACGCTGGCCCACAGCAGGTACTCTAAGGCCTGGGCAGGGAAGCAGAGCACACTGTGGGATTGATTCTCATCTCTTACACTGACCGTGACATTATTTAGAATCACCGAGGCCTAAGCTGTGAGTGCTGGTTGCTGGCTACTCCTATCAAAGTCACCATAAACAGCGAGTCATAGAAAACAAACATTTTGTGTGTGCATACATGTTCATATTATGATGGTGCGTGTGCACATGTATGCATTTGCATGTAGAGGCCAAAGTCAAGATCAAGTGTCTTCCTCAATTGCTCTCCCTCTTCTTTTTTGAGACGCACTCTCTCACTGACTCAGCCGGACTGGCTGGCCAGCCAGCTCCTAGAATCTGCCTGTCTCCACGTCCCCAATGCAGGATTGTAGGCGTGCAGCTGTGCTTGGCTTCTTTTTAAACATGGGTTCTGGAAATCAAATTCAGGTCTTCGTGTTTGTAAAGCAATTACTTTACCAAGGGCCCATCTCCCCATCCCCTGAATCTTTGTTTTTGAGTTGAGAAAGACCCAAATCTCAAAATAGCTGTTTTTAGAGTGTCTTTCTTGTTCTAGAACAGCCCCTGACATGGCCTGGGGGCTGAGCTCATTTTCAGAACATTCTTCAGGTGTGAACTGTAGTCTGGGAGCTGTTCAAAGCTGCTCGCTCGTCTGTGGAACTGGGGTGTTATCTCGGTTTAGGAGGATGGGGTAAATGGGAACAGCTTACCACTGCCGACTTCCAATGCTCGTTAGAGACAGTCAGACTGAAATCAGAGAAACTTAGGCTGCACTCCCAATTCAGTCTCTCTCTAGGCCTCAATCATCTCATCTGCACCATGGGAACTTTAACACACCCCAGCCAGGCTGCTCTGGAGAAAGCGTCAATGCACATGATGCTCTAGGCATAGTGATCAGTACTCTGTCAGTACGTGTCCTAGGGTTTCTATTGCTGTGATGGAACACCATGACCGACAGCAAACTGGGGACAAAAGGGTTTATTTGGCTTACACTTCCACATTGTAGTTCATCGCCGAAGGAAGTCAGAACAGAACTCAAGTAGGGCAGAAAACAGAAGGCAGGAGCTGATGAAGAGACCATGGAGGAGTGCTGCTTTCTGGCTTACTCTCCGTGGCTTGCTCAGTCTGCTTTCTTACAGAACCCAGGACCACCAGCCCAGGATTGGCCCCACCCACAATGGCCTGGGCTCTCCCATATCAATCACCAATTAAGAAAATGCCCTAGAGGCTCGCCTGCAGCCCAAGCTTATGGAGACATTTTCTCAACTGAAGTCCCTCCTCTCAGATGACTCCAGCCTGTGTCTAGCTGACATAAAACTATCCAGCACATACTCTAGACATGGTGCCCACAGAACCGAACACAGGAAAACTGACAAGCATCCTGGATTCTCAAACAACGACAACTTTGGACAGCAGAAACCTCTCTCCCAGTATGAAAATATGCCTTCAATAACTAAAGAATAATTTCTTCAGTGGATCAATGACCCGCCTTGAAAAGGAAGAGTAGCCCAAAGGCCCTGTGGCTTTGTGGACGTGGAGTTAACCCCCCAGACCCATGTGGTGTTTAATAGTAAAAAGGAGAACCACAGTGGTAGCAGCCAGACGCCTCTGCCATCTTTAATGCTTCAGAAGAGGAAAGAATACCATTTTCCGTGTCTAGTTAGTTTCATTTCCAAAGGAGAGGGAACTAATGGATGCAGATGAGGATTTGACAGCGATGTGTCTTTGCTAACCCTCCTCCTCCCATCAGATTAGGGAGTCCTGTGTCTTACCCGTCATTGTAACCCCACTTGACCTGGCTAGTAGTAGACACACAGTACATACTTGTTGACTAGCAAACTGACCTTCACCAGCTGGCTATGGAAATACTTCAAGCAACCACAGAAGCCGAAGGGCTGGAAGCCCCTCTAACCTTCTGCGCATCAACATCACCAGCACCAATACATCCTCCCCCTACCAAGAGTTTCTACCCCAGTAACAAGGAACATAGGACAGCATAGGACAATTTTCAACATGAAAAAATTACAACTAATCTAAACTAAAATCCACCTTGATGTGCTCCCAACACTTGGTCCTGGTTAGATCTTGCTGTGGAATAATCTTTCTGTACACTGAAAATGTGTATTGCTCTCATGGTTAATAAAAAACTGACTGACCGATAGCTGGGCAGGAAGAGATTGGGTGAGACAGCCTGACACAGGAAGAATGTTGGAATGAAGAAGGGCAGAGTCAGGGGAGATACCAGCTAGCCTCCAGCTAGTCACCAAGAAAGCAGGACATGTAGAAAATGAAGTAGCAAGCCATGAGCCACGTGGCAAAGCACAGGTAAGAAATATGGGTTAATTTAAATGTAAGAGTTTGCTAATAACAAGCCTGAGCTATGGACCAAGCATTTACAATTAATATTTAGCCTCAGGGTGGTTATTTAGGACTGGGTAGTCAGGACAGGAAACTGCGGCCTACAAGATCTTCTGGAAAAGTACTAAACTCACTTCCAAACACAGCCTTCCCTGGACCTGAGAATACCCATGGAGTCTAAGCTCCCCCCATCTCAGGTCTCCATAGAACTCATTAAACTCCATCTCCCTCATCCTGCATAGCTGGTGTTCAGTGGCTTTGCTCTGGGATGTGTGTGGATCACAGTGAGAGGATCCAGGCTCAGTTCTAAAGACACCCATTGCCGAGTCAGCCCCATGCTGCCTTGATGATGCTTTTTGTTACTTCTACCACGGTTGTTTATTTACTTTGCAAGCATCGTCAGAACCTCCTCACTGTTTTCTCACCCCACTGCTCACTCCACAACAACCCTGTGTTTGCATCATTGTCGTTCAGAAAACATAGAGTGAAACCATGTGTCAATACCCTCTTCAAATCAGCATGCCTTTGCAAAATCCCTCAGGACTTCTGCAATGAGAAATTGCACATTTCAAAATAAAAATAGCTCCTACTCACTGTTATCCACATTATACTTGGGTTTGGCTTTAAGAGTTGGGATTAGCCGGGCGGTGGTGGCGCACGCCTTTAATCCCAGCACTCAGGAGGCAGAGGCAGGCAGATCTCTGTGAGTTCGAGGCCAGCCTGGGCTACCAAGTGAGTTCCCGGAAAGGTGCAAAGCTACACAGAGAAACCCTGTCTCGAAAAAACCAAAAAAAAAAAAAAAAAAAAAAAAAAAAGGCTAAAAAAAAAAAAAAAAAAGAGTTGGGATTAAAGGAAAAGAAAAATCAAAGAGTATATTGCCAGAAGGGGCCCTAAGTTAAATCTAACCTAATCTGACTCAGAGAGTATAAACTGCTTCTAAGAGAGGTGAACTGGGGCTGGAATTCAAGTCTTTGAACTGCTAAGGGTGGCATTCTTTCCGCCACACAGTGGAGAAAAGAATGCCAAGACTCACTGGAAAACCTGCTTTCAAGTTTGGAGATGAAAAGCCACTTAAAAAAGAAAAAGAGTCGGTTTGTAGCATTTTTTTCTCTAGCCCTAAAGGCTAGAAATTATTATTTCTCTCAATAAAATGGATGAGCTACAGCAGGATGATTTTCCTCCCAGAAAAACAAAGCTTCAAAAAGCCAAAATATAGATGGAGCATAACAGCGGACCCCACAAAAGCAGGAAAAATACACACAATAAATTAGCTCAGCCACAGGATGGCACTGCGGCCTTATGTATCATCAGTTTGTGTCAGGAGCCTTCTCAAGGTTGATTTGATAATGCGTGAGCGACTTAATAACTGTGCAAGCTGAAATACCTATAAAAGTAAAACGCAAGTGCATACTTTGGGTAGCGTATTCTTTTAACGTTTGTTGAGTTCCAGACTGCAGCTTTAAATGCCTCAGAAGACGCTAGATTTATTCTGTGACCCAAAGCACACATGTCATTGGTTGTTAGGAATAGCAGTTTCAGGTAGATGACTCCCCGTACTACTTAAGCATAGACTGGTGAGTACATTAAGTGGCTGCCATCTGAGGAAAAGCCCCTCATCAGTCTCGGTCTTTGGGATTTCTTTAGGAGAAAAAGATCTACTCCGCCCACACAGCTCCTCCCATGGAGTAGGTAAACCAGAATAAGACAGGCAGGGCAGGAGCCGATTTAGTGAATGGGTTGGCATTGCTCTTATGGTGTTATACGGTGGTACTACGTGACAATGGCCTCAGAACACCTCAAACTACAGCTGTAATCGTGAGCAAACTCAGTTTTCTCAGCTTCTGCATCCCCACCTGTAAACTGGTGGAAACAGTGTCCTCCCAAAGTTTTGGTGTGAGGATTAAGTGAGAAGATTCATGAAGGTACTTAGCAGCATATGTGGAATGTGATAAGCTCTTGTCCAGATGGTGATGATGATGATGATGATGATGATGATGATGATGATGATGGTGATGATGATGTTGGTGATAATGATGCCACCATCTAGTGGTGTTGTTGTTGATGATTCTACCTCAAAAGACTGTAGTGAGTGTTGCTATGTGTGGGAAGCCCTTCCACAGCACCCAGAATGTAGTGGGGATGCAGCCACAGTGAAGGGTAGCCGTAATGCCTGGACTCCACAGAACTGGGAGCTTGCGTCAACCAAGAATAGCTGGAGAAGTCCAGGTCAGCTTCTGTCTCATGCAATTACAGACTTGAACTCAGGGACTGGGAGAACGGTTTCTCTGAGAAAATGCCATGCAAGCCCAGTGACCTGAGTTTGATCCCCAGCAGCCATGAAAAAGCCAGGCACAGTGGCATGTGTCTTTAAGTCCAGCACTGGAGGAAGTGAGGGACAGACACTCACTGGAGTTCACTGGCCAGGCAGGCTGGCCAACTGCGCAGGCTCTGGGAGAGTGCCTGTCTCCAAAACCAAGGGGAAGAACAACTGAAGGGCATCTGATATCAACTTCTGACCCCCACACACATTCACACACACACACACACACACACACACACACACACACACACACACACACACATCAAATAATAATAATTAAAAAAAAAACAGACAAGCTCTATCTAATCAAAATTCCCTGGAGCCCGTAGGCTTCATATGTGGTGGGATCTCCAGGGCTTATCCCCATTAAATGGAGCTATCCATGTGTAGCCTCAGATGAGCAATCAATTTACCATGTGGAGGTTTGGGGGTTCCTGAGTAAAAATTATTAATTCCCTTGAAGCTTGCCATACTGAACAAATTTGTGGTGATATTTTGTTTGTGCTCTAACAAATAAAGCTTGCCTGGAGATCAGAGGGCAGGGCTAGTCACTAGTTAACCATAGAGGCCAGGCAGGGGTGGCACATACCTTTAATCCCAGCACTTGGAGGAAGCAGGAAGATTAGAAGTTCAAGGCTACCCTGGGCTACACGAGATTAATCCAGTCTAAAAGAGAAACAGAGCCAGGCGGTGGTGGGTCTTTAATCCCAGCACTTGGGATCTCAGACCTTTAATCCCAGCACTAGGGAGGTGGAGACAGGAAGTGATATGGCTGGGCAGAGAGAGGACTATAAGGTGGGAGGAGACAGGAGCTCAGTCCTTTCAGGCTGAGGATTCCTAGAGGTAAGAAGTCTTTCTGGTGGCTGGCTGCTCTGCTTCTCTGATCTTTCAGCTCTCACCCTGATATCTGACTCCGGATTTTTACTATTAAGACCAATTAGATTCGCACTACACAAACTGGAAGAATTAATGTGATCTTCAAGAGCCAGCTGAATAACCCCAAATTCTCACATGTTTCCCACAGGTCTGGGACCACTCAACTGTCCTCCTCCACCTCTTCCGTTCTAGAGACAAACTCAAGTGACTGAGTGGCAAGAAGAGATGCTTGGCATAGATTGTAAATAAATTATTTTAAGATAACTGTCACATTAATTTAAAATTCTCTTAATGCTAACAAGTACAAGCACTAACAACCAAATGCTGACACACACAAGCTGTGTCCTTCATAGCTCTGGCTAGCAGACCGAGCCAGGACAGCTCTGTGAAGCAGTGTTTGTTAACACACTAAGAGCAACACAAACATGCAAATTCTTTTTTAGGATCTCAACTGGAACTAGAAGTAGCATCAATGGTAGAGTCTGCAGAGCAAGTTATTATTAAATGTGGGATAGCCTTGCTTCCATTTAATTCGTACTCAAAATGCTGGTCCAGACTTTGTTCAAGCTATTATTAGTAATAGTCTTTTTTTGTCATTTGAGGAGCAAAGTAGAAAATGAACATACAATTAATGTTACCCATTGAGCATGCAAATATCACACCTTCCCTTTTTTTGTATTTTTTCTTTTTTTGTAAGATAGGGTTTTTTTTGTTTTGTTTTGTTTTTTTGATTTTTTGGGTTTTGGTTTTGGTTTTTTTTTTTTTTTTTTTTTTTTTTTTTTGGTTTTTCAAGACAGGGTTTCTCTGTGTAGCTTTGCACCTTTCTTGGAACTCATTCTGTAGCCCAGGCTGGCCTCCAATTCACAGAGATCCACCTGCCTCTGCCTCCCGAGTGCTGGGATTAAAGGTGTGTGCCACCACCGCCCACCTCCATTTTTATTTTTTAAGTGCTGTTAGCTCTAAGATATATGTCTAGTTTTGATGAGAGATGTTAAGAAAAAGCCTTTTCAGAGCATTTGAACACTGAGTAAGCTTTCATAAGGAAGCAATGTTTCACATGCCAACAGTAACTCCAGCGGGGTCTCAATGGGAGTATAGTTGCCTTCCTGGCCTACATTCCAATGCTTGGAAAATGAATACAGAAAATAAATATGCTTTCTGCCAACAAAAGTGCTACCAACATTGTGGGGGAATCAACAGACATGTCGTCAACTTCCTCAGGCTAAGACCGATCAGAGTGAGTCCTAATAAGTGCTAATTTTATAAGACAAAGTCTCCTGGCCTAGCAGACGCCTTGGTCAGCGAAGCGCTTGCCTCATGAGCATGAGTACCTGGGTTTGATTCCCTAGAACCCGTGGGAAAGTGTCAGATATGACAGTGTATGCTTGTTATCTTAAGACTGGTGAGATGGAGACAGGGGGATCCCCACGGCAGGCTAGCCAGCTAGTTTGTTCTAATGGTGGACTCTAGACCAATGTCTCCAAGGAGGTAGAGAGCATTCCTAAGAGTGATACCAAATAATCCAATGGCCTGGATATAGACATGTATTTGCACACACACACAGACACACATAGTATATGCATACAACAATAATAATAATAATAATAATAATAATAATAATAATACTTTAAAAGTCCCCTTACCCCCAGCTGAAGGAGTCAGAGAGTTTGGGTGATTTTTTAATCAAACAGCAAGTGAGTCATAAGTAAAAAGTCCCAGAACACCACAATATAAACAGTTTATCCTGCAAACCAAGACACTTTCCAAAGTGACAGAGGTCACTCTTCATGATTACTGTGGGACAAAGAGCATAAACAGGGATGTCCTGGGCCAGCCAGGAAGGACAGCGCCCTTTCCTAGTAACCAGAGGGATTAGGTATCAAGTGTGACAAATGTGGTGTCTGGCACATGGAGACGCTAGAATATGCCTGTCCATGCTAATAATTCCCATTCTTTACACTGACTCTTTATGGCCCTCACTGTATATGATTACCATTAAAGTCAAGACCAATACATTCTATCACATCTATTCACTGAATGTTAAATGATTCCCTAAATACTCTTTGCTCAACTCGGCATTCAATGTATGGTATAGAAAGCCTTAGGAGAGAAGTGTCACATCATATTTCGTACCTTGGAAGCTTGCCCTATGAGCATCAGTTTTCGGCAAATGGTGTAAATGTAAATGGTACCTAAGTGAAGAGAAAGACTGTTAGCATCTCTTACAGTCAAAAGTTGGAGGTTGCATATTGCAGTTTCTATAGCTCAGGTCTGTCATTCCCAAAACAAGCACTCTCATGAGGTTTGATAATGGTAGAAAGTGATAATCATTGTAATTTTTCTTGTCACTTAAGCACAAAATCATTGAATTAACTAATATGAACATATTTTAAATATGTTAACACCACAATCATTCAGCCTCATTTTATGGCAATTTGAGTTTTAAAATATACTAGAGAGAATAATATTTTAGCAGAAACTTTATATACCTTGTGGTTTTATTAACTCTAAAATGTTCTTTTTTTCCTGTGGCTTCCTTATGGCTTAAAAATGAAAGATTTCTCTCTGAATAGTATTAGGATACATATTTAATCAGTGTGGGACACCGTTCAACAAGGAAGCTCGGGGTAACTGAAAACTTGAATCAGGTGAGGATCTGATTTCACCCCTTTCCTGCCTCAGTTACTATTCATCCCATTTTTTTTTTTTTAAAGATTTATTTATTTATTATGTATACAGCATGTATCCCTGCAGGCCAGAAGAGGGCAGCAGATCTCATTACAGATGGTTGTGAGCCACCATGTGGGTTCTGGGAATTGAACTCAGGACCTCTGGAAGAGTAGACAGTGCTCTTAACCTCTGAGCCATCTCTCCAGCCCCTATTCATCCCATTTTTAAGGCATGCCCTATAACCAGTCTAACGAAAACTACCATTTCAGGATGATTCGTGTGCCAGACAATTCATTACAAGAGAAGAACAAGCTGGTGGCGGAGTGGGAGGGGGCGGAGCGCAGCTCTAGACCTCTGTCGGTAAAGGACATCATCCTGCTATAAGCATGCTCAAAAGCCCACATGCTTTTGAAAGGTTTGGCTCGCAATGACAAGCAGTCCAGCCATTTTCTACAGAATAGCTGATCTAAAATTCATGGCCAGCAAAACTCAACTCTAAAAGCATCTGCTCCAAAAAAAACATTCTTTGATTTTTAAAACACCTGTGAGCACAACAAACATCGTTACACAAGTCTGCAATGGAAACACCGAGTGCCATCTGAAACCCTCACAGCACCGAATGCTTCCAAGAACACAATTAATTGGTTCTTAGCAGTCAAGGACTTGGCGGACTGAGTTCCAGTGACGTGTGTGGTGATATATTGTGTAACCTAATAAATGTGCCCGGGGATCAGGCAAGCCAGCCACTAGATTAGACATAGAGGCCAGACAGTGGTGGCACACACCTTTAATTCTATCACTCGAGAGACAGAGATCCATCTGGATATCTGTGAGTTCAAAGCCACACTGGAAACAGAGCCAGGCAGTGGTGGCACATGCCCTTAATCCCAGTACTGGGAAGCACATGTGCCTTTAATCCCAGGAAGTAACAGCAGGGCAGAGAAAGGTATATAAGGTGTGAGGAAACAGAAACTAAAGCAGTTCACCTGAGACCCTTTCGGGTGAAGACTCAGAGGCTTTCAGTCAGAAAATTCGTGGAGCTGGTGAGGTAAGAGGTGGTGGCTGGCTGTTCTGCTTCTCTGATCTTTCAGCTTTCACCCTGATATCTGGCTCTGGGCTTTTCGTTATAACACCATTTAAGATTCGAACAACAGACATGCACTTACTGCCTTCAGGAACCCACCCAAAGCTGTCCTTAGCACCTCGGCTTGGCTGTGTTGAGAATACGACCCTCAGGGCCAGGGAGACGCTCAGTGGTAAAGTGCTGGCCTTGTAAGCATGAGGACCTGAGTCAGCTGGGTGTGGTGGCACACACATGTAACCCCAGTGCAGGGAGGGTGGAGAAAGGTGAGGTCCAGGGACTCACTGGTCAGCCAAGCTCACTAAATCAGTGAGCTCTAGGTTGAGTGACAAAACCCTGTCTCAAAAGACAATAGAGGAAGCCACCCTGACACTAATCTCTGGCATTCACACACATATGCGCACATGCATATACACTAGATACACATATATAGTACACTAGACACACATATGCACTCATATATACACTACACACACATGCACCCACATATACATTACACATACATATACTACACACACATACACACAAATACACTACACACATATACACACTACACATACACACAAATACACTACACACACACACTACACATACACACAAATGCACTACACACACATACACACTACACATACACACAAATACACTACACACACATACACACTACACATACACACAAATACACACTACATATATACATACACACACATGCATGTAAATATACACTACACACATGTACATACATGCGCACTACACACATACATTACACATATAGACACATACGCTACACATACACACACAGAGAACAAAATGCAGCTGTATGACTGATTCCTTGTAGAAAAGAAAAAGTCACCAAGTAAGGCAGTGCACAGGAAGCACATGCCTGCCCACAGAGCACGTGACTCGGGTTCAAGCCAGGAGCCTGGAAAAATATGCCAGCAGTTGGGGGCTGTCTTTGGGGACGACAAAGGCCCTTCTGTGTTTCAAACCATGCCTGTAACCTTGCCAGCCCTGGTCCATCCCGGCCACATCGGAATTCTTCTTTGACAGCTCAGGATTTTGGCCTGGCTCACTAATTCCCACAAGCAGAAGCCACAGGCAAGAGAGATGGTACAGGATGGGACACAGACTGAATCTTTATGAACTCAGACATTCTGGAAGTCAACTGCTGCTCCTCCTCCTCCTCCTTCTCCTCCTCCTCCGCCGCCACCGCCTCCTCCGCCTCCTCTCCTCCTTCTCCTTCTTCTTTTGAGCCAAATCTCTACTCTGAATTTATTAAGCCTGATCCTGGGACTCCTTTTCATCCAAGAAGGCCACTGTCAAAATGTTCTGAAAGTCTACATTAGTTGAGTTCGGTTACTTGGGAAGGTTTGACATCTTTTGGAAAGAATCAAGACTAATTAATGTCTTAAGTAACCAGTGGTAAGCTGTCTACATGAAAAGGTCAAATCACTTTGACAAGTTATTAAATGCACACTTCTGACTGCTTAAACACAAACTGTTAAAACTCCGGGGCCTGTGTACTAGCTTGTCCCCAAACAGTCCAGGTGGCTCCTTCAGCTCCTTGCCCAACTGCCCCAGGCATTTGACGTACATTTCTAGCCCTCCCTTAGCCAGGACCTCTGCTTCCTTCCTCGTCTGCCTTCTCACTGGATTTCCTCCACGGCAGCACCTGACATATTGGTTTCGTGCACCACCTCCCTGTGGGAGGAACAAGCGTATGTTTTCATTTGCTATCTTCTCCTGCTTCTCGGGCACCTAGGACCATGCTGGGCTGGGGTGGGGGAGGTACTCAGCCAGTCTTAGTACTTAGGCTTAGTCACTAATTAGTGAAACCAAGTATAATATATGTATATCCCACTACCCAGCAACTCCACTCCTGGACATAGAGCCCAGAGAACTGTCCTTCCAATCTATAAAACAAGATATGCAAAGACATTCATTGCAGAATTGTTTATGCAAATAGAAATATGGGACAGACTAGGTGCCCTCCCTAGGGACACGCATGGGCAGCTGCAGAATGATTTAAGGAATTAGAGTCCCGTACAGGAACCTGACTGATTCTACAACATAGCATTGACTGAGAAATCCAGGAAACAGAATGTCTAGAGTTCAGTCATATTTATGTTTATAAACATAAAGCTCACACCAGAAAAGGGGCCAAGAACTCTAATCTCCTTTTCAAAGAGAAAAGGAAGAAGAGCAAATCTGATTGTTTGTTTGTTTGTTTGTTTTTGAGACAGGGAGTGTCATATAGGCTGGGCTGTTATGATATATTACATGGGGAACCCCGAGGGTATCCCGCATGTGCAAGGAAACGTGCTTGGCAGATGCAGTCCCATGCCCTGTGGGCCTGGCGGTGGGGCGGCGGTGGCCAGTCATTCACAACCCAGATACTGCATCCATGCGAAAATGGTTTATTATTATAATAGAGAGATGAAGGGAAAGATAGGAAAGGGGGAGAGAAGAGAGAGGAAGAGAAGTTGAGGGTGCACACCTCATAGGAGGAAAAGCAGAAGAGAGAGAGGAAAGGGAGGATTTTTCCTTAAGATGAGGCTTTTACATCAGGACATAGGCACCAAGGGGCAGGTCAGAATACTAATGTTGGTTTCCAAGGGGCGGGTCAGAATATTAACACAGGCTGCTCTTGAACACTCCATCTTCCTGTCTAATCCTCCAAATGCTAGAATTAGAGGTTTATGTGATTGTATCACATCAATATCTGATCTTAAGGGCCATAAAACAGCATAGACCATTTCTACCCATCAAGGAGCTCCGGCCTTGCACATGGTGTTCACGGGCTCATGAGTACAGACGCACTCCCACCGCCCTGTCCATCTCTGTCAGCATGCCTCAGCTAAGGGAGTCAAGGATGCTGCTGACAACCAGCCACAAATGCTTAACGGTCACCGATCCCAAAGTCTTGTCAAAGTCACTCTCATTTCTTGCAGCAAATGCTCAATGTAATTTCAGTCAAAATGCCAACATGTGATTCAGGGTGGGTAAAGATGGAAAAGGCTAGGAGATAAACTTTCAATTGCCATGAGATGAGGGGAAACACAGTATATTTTCATTGGAATTATTCTTTCCTAGTCTTTTCTTTTTTTTCTTTTTTTTTGAGACAGGGTTTCTTTGTGTAGCTTTGCGCCGTTCCTGGATCTCGCTCTGTAGACCAGGCTGGCCTCGAACTCACAAAGATCCGCCTGCCTCTGCCTCCCGAGTGCTGGGATTAAAGGCGTGCGCCACCACCGCCCGGCTCTTTCCTAGTCTTATGCACATCAAACAGACTGTCACTATTATTTTTTTGTTTAGAGTATATTATCCATCCTTAGCACCATCAGGAAAATAAAAAAACATATTATCCAGAGACCAATACAGTAAACACCCCAGAGTAACTTTAGAATGAAAAAAAAGTTACACTTTAATTGCTAAAATCAGTTTCTTTACACACGTGCATTATATATAATGTATATAAATATATAATATATGTATATAAAATAGTGTGTATGGACAAGTGTGAGTGAGAGAAAGAGAGAGATATCCTCACTCAAAAACAAGCTAGGCAGGGGATGTTGCTATGTAGAAAGCCAAAACTACTAGGCAGGGTCTTTAAGGAGAGAACTAAAAAAGCAAATGATTCATAGAATCAATCTACCACAGCAGCCTCTTAATCTGCCCCCACATGTCTTCCCCCTTACCAACGATGGTCCCTGAAACCAACTACCCCATAGCCACGGACCCTTCCTTTAGTGAAAACCCCAAAGTCTCACTGGTGAGGACAAACTACAATGTAATCCACATTTTTAACAAATCATATGATTATCCTATCATAAAAATGTGCACGTTTTAAATCACAGCATGATCAAGTTACCCTCGGACTTGGTAATAAATAAACTTGAAATAAGTGTCTGAAAGGCGCAACGGGAAGCGGGACATTTTGGTTCCCACCGTTGAAGAGGATCCAGCAAAGGTGCTCCTGCGGGAGAGCCACCTGCATGATGAGTCGCAGGGACGACAGGATGTGCAGACACTGGCTCACGGACTCTTTATTCTGCAGGTTAGCATCGCTGTCACAGACCAGCTCGTAGCTGCAAATGTTTTTGCCACTCAAAGCATGAAACTGAAAGACACAGGAAACAGACAAATATAAACTGGGCTTACAAGATTCAGAAAAGGCATTTCTCACCAATGTAAAAAAAAAAAAACCTAAAATGATTAATTGGTTTAATGCATTAGTATGCAAAGAAACATAAGACAGGCTTCATTAGAACATTCATTTAGTTAAGATTAGCTTTCCGTGGGCAAAAGAAAATCCCAAACAAAAGAGTCCTAAAATCCCATTACCCATTATCTCATTGCCATTCAGCACTATTTGTAATCTCATCCAAGAGCATTTTAGCCTATTTATTAACTCAAATGCGATTATTTCAATTTATATAATGCTTTCAGCAAATGGTGATTGACCACCGCTGTTTCAAGGGAAGAAACAGCCTCGGCTCTCGGCAGAGGCAAAGTGTTCCAGGCACAGACAACACCAGGGATGCTCCGGTGTCAGCCATGCTCGCTGAGTCCAGAAGAGGCCATCAGACACCCTGGAGTCACAGGCTGATGTGAATGTGGACTCTTGAGAACCAACAGGAAACACAGGGAGCTGGAAGAAGGACCTGGGGAAAAGCAGGCATGTGTCTGGCACCTTCCCTTCCTCTGGCAAGTAAACTGAAGCCCAGAGAGTTGTGTAACTTGACTAGAATTCCTCATCTTTAAGATAGGTCAATAATAAGACCTATCTCGTACATGTTGTGAGGATCTAGTATGTTTTCCAAAACTCTTTGTAAATGAATGTACCTGCCAGTGTTAGTTACTATGGCAACAGTGCTGCCTGCAGAATGAACTGGCACTTACATTTACACAAACTCCAAAGCTCTGCTCCAAAGCCTAATAAATTCACTGTGTTGACCAGCCCTCAAAACACGTAGCAGACTGCTCACAGCGTACAGCCAGATGCTGTTCTAGGCCCAGGATGGCGTCCAGACACTGTCAGCAGAAGACTACACTAATCATGTAAGTCACAAGCCACAGCGCTCTTGGCTGCTTTTCCCATCTTACCGTAAGTCCAGCAGTTTCATCTCCAAAGCCTTTGGGGAAAAAGACAGATTTGAACTGATTCACATCTTCTTTGTACTCATCGAAGTCAGTAGTGAACTGCTGGAGATACCTCCCATAGCACTGCAGAAGAGCTAGCTTGTATTCCTAAAATAAAAGAGGACTTGGTTACAGTTTCAGAATGTTGTTTTAAGATTGAGCGACATGGCCGGGTGGTGGTGCATGCCTTTAATCCCAGCACTGGCGGATCTTTGTGAGTTCAAGGCCAGTCTGGTCTACAGAGCGAGATCCAGGACAGGCTCCAAAACTACACAGAGAAATCCTGTCTTGAAAAACAAACAAACTAAAAAAATGATTGAGCAATAGTCAAAGTATCCTTAGTCATATCAATGTTGGTTTCTACCACTTCCAGAGAGTCCCAGTGACTAGATGTACCTTTATTGAAAACTGAATGTTACTATTTTGTACCCAGGGTCCATTTCTTTATATACCCAGCCCTACAACTACCAGGTGACCAGCACCATTTCCCAAGCATGCCTAATGTGACAGACTGTCTCTCTGCAATGGATGCATGTTACTGTGTTGAATCCTCAGAACAAGCCCACTGGGAAATGGGATCATTGTGACCATGGTGAAGAGAATATGCACATTTGTTCTAAACACCCTCAGCACCTCAGAGACTCTGAATCTAAGTTCTCAAATCCAACATCCTCTGGTCATGGCAGCCCACACGTTCAACTCAAAAGTAAGGACTGGAGTCTTGTTACAGAGTGTAGGGGCTCGGGGATTGTTTCCATCCCCCACGTGGGACAGTTGACCTGGAAAGTGTCAGCAGGAAACACGAACCCTTCTACAGCTTCCTCCTCCACAGCCCTGTCTCCAGGAAAAGCCAATGGCCTGGCTCTGACCCACCCACCTGCCTAGGCCTGTCTATCAGAAGCATTGGGAATCCTTAGCTACTGCCCATCACCAACTCGCTCCCTCAGTGTCTAAGATGTTCCCTCCTCCTCCACCAATATCCCCCACACTCACCCACTGCACCTAAGACTATCTATCCATCTATCCCAGGCGATGCGACCTCTCAGGCCTAGAGCTATCAACATAAAAAGGGGCATTTTGTCAACTGTCACTCCACTTCATAGAACTGGAACTCACCTATTTTTTCCCCCAAAGACCTTGTTTTCAAGTGTATAAGTGATAGTGCAGGCGTTATCCCTACAAATGGAGGTTCCTACCGAGATCCGAGAAAGAAGGGACAAGCTGATGGACACCCGAAAGGTAAGGCTGGCCAGCAATTTAAAGAAAAAAAAAGAAAAGATAAGGGTGAATTGAAATGGGTGCAGCTAGCTCGCAGTCAGTTGATTGGACTGTTGAAGCAGGAAGGCACCGAAGTTAAGAAAGGGCAAGACAGCTAAAGATTTTAAATAAAGAAGGAAATCTTCCCAAAAGAGAAGAGGGAAGGAAAGGAAATTTCCCGTTAGAAAAGGGAGAAAAAAATTTTAATCAAGAAAAAAGGATTTTCCCGATAAAAAGGGGAAAAATTTTTTGAAACTAGGCCTAAAGATTAGGGCCCTGTAGAAGAAGGATGAAGGAAAAGAGAAAAGCCTCTTCCCAGTGGTAATGGAGGAAGAAAAGTCTCTTTCCAATTATAGAATTTTCAGGATAGCTAAAACTCTGAGCTCTTTCTGCCTGCCAGCACAGAGCGGCAGCATCTGAATTACAAAAAATCGACAGGTGGGCCTCATTGCTGCTGGATGAACAAGCAAGCAAGCCCAGAGCTTACACTTTTGTTGTCTGTTTGCTTAATTTTTGTTTAAATGTTCATTTTTCCCACAGTGGGAATAATTCAATATTTAGGATCCCTTCGTGGGAAATGTTTTTGTTTTTTCCCTTATGGGAATAACTCATTATTAGGTAGTCCTTTCATGGGAAGTAAAAGAAAGTTTAAAAGTGAGTGCACGTGTCCAGCATGGCGGCGAAGGCGTGTGTGAGATAGCCCAGAGCAGCAGGTGGGCAGGTACACGCAGGCGGGAGGCATAGCCACGAGGCTAATGAGGGGAACAGACTCGCGGGCAGGCAAGCAAGCAGAGGCCAGGAGAGGGACTAGCACTAAAAGTTTAAACGGGCCTAACTTCTGATGAAAAATGGTTTCAGTCAGGACATTGAATGCTAAGTCAATGCTGTGTGAATAAAGGATGTTTTGTTCTTTTGATTGTCTTAATAAATGTTTGGATGAATGTTTGATTCTCATGGTAGATAAACTAAAGGAACAAGATAAATAATTTTGAACTATATATTAGGTGTGCTCTTGTCTGTTGATCATTACTGAAAATTTGGCTCTGCAATTCAAGTTGCTTTCTAGAAATTCTTGGTTTAATTCTATAGAAATATAACACCCGAAATGGATTGGGTTGTTAGCTTATTAAATAATAATGTTGCTAAGATAAACCCATAAAAAATAATCTCTTACCGATAAAGAGGTTACAAAATTATTTTTCCAGTAAATAAAATACAGGTAAATTGGTCCACATTGTTAATAATTGGATATTTGCATTAATGTGTTACTTGGAATTTATAAAAAAAAAATCCTCTTTTTAAGATTTTATAAAAATATTCTAGAAGAGTATTCCCTAAAGTTACCTCTTCAAATGCTATAGAGATTGTATTTAATGCTTTTATAATTGGCATATGTAAAAAGGACCATAGAAATAGAAGCTGGTGATAGAATTGCTCAATTATTATTGCTTTCATATTTTTTTTTTTTTTTTTTTTTTTTTTTTTTTTTTTTTTTGGTTTTTCGAGACAGGGTTTCTCTGAGTAGCTTTGCGCCTTTCCTGGAACTCACTTGGTAGCCCAGGCTGGCCTCGAACTCACAGAGATCCGCCTGCCTCTGCCTCCCGAGTGCTGGGATTAAAGGCGTGCGCCACCACCGCCCGGCTTGCTTTCATATTTTAAAGGCAAAATGGCGCCTATATGTAGAACTGGAGGTTTTGAAAGTACAGGAGAAAAGGTGTTTTGACAAAGAGTTATCAATGATAAACAGCCTAAATTAAAAACAAAATTATATGGGATTGAGATTGAAAGATTATTGGATTCTGGTGCTGGATATATCTATAATTTCACAAGAATCCTGAGATCCCAATTGGCCCCTTAAGAATTCCATCTCTAACCTACAAGGTATCGGCACAGCTCAGACGCCATTGCAGAGCAGGCTACTCTTAAATTGGAAGGATGAGGAAGGTCATGCAGGAACTTTTCAACCCTTTGTGCTACCTGACATTCCAGTGAACTTGTGGGGACGAGATGTGTTAGATGGCATGGGAGCAGTGCTTACTACATAGCCTGTACAACAGATACTAAAAAGTCAGGGCTACTGCCTGGGCAGAGGCTTAGGAAAAATGTTACAAGGAGACCCACTCCCTGTGGCAGACAAAAAACTGTGTCACTAGAGATCCTGGGAATACAAGAGGATTAGGATCTTTTCCATAGGGGTCACTGCGCAACAGCCTTCGATTATACAACCAATAAAAATCACTTGGAAAAGTGATGACCCTGTATGGGTGGAACAGTGGCCTTACTAAAGAAAAATTGGAGGCTGTGAACACATTAGTTAAGGAACAGTTAGATGCTGGTCATATCATTCCTTCCACTTCACCTTGGAACTCACCTATATTTGTTATTAAAAAGAAGTTAGGAAAATGGAGGCTATTACAGGATCTTAGAGCTGTAAATAAAACCATGCTTCTCATGGGAGCAACACAACCTGGCTTGCCTGCCGCTGTGGCAATTCCTAAACATTGGCATTTAATTGTGATTGACTTCAGGGATTGTTTCTGGAGTGTTTTGGCAAACAGGTCCTATTCTATGGGTACATTCCTCAGCTTCTCCAGCAAAAACCATTACTCCTTATCCACAGGCTGTTGCTCAGATTATATTTAAGGGAATCAAGATCAGTGTTCAAACTTTTGGTAAGGAGCCAGATATTGTGGTGACCCCATACACCCAGTCTCAAATAGCATGGTTGCAAGCTAATGATAATGATTGGACCGTATTGACATGCTCCATGCAGGGTCGGTTTGATACTCAATACCCCTCCAATGATGTGTGTAAAATTTTTAAATTGCATCCTGTTATATTTCCCAAGATAGTACAGATGACTCCTGTTCCTCAGTCCCATGTAGTATTTACTGATGGCACTTCACGTGGTTTTGCTGTGGTGGTTTCTGGTAGCATAGTAAAGAGAATGAAAGTCCAGGGCACTTCTGCCTAAATGGCAGAGGTACAGGCACTGTTGCTTGCTTTACAGATGTTTTCTGATGAGAGTGTAAATATTTATACTGATAGTCAATATGTGACACATGCCATTATATCTTTGGAGACAGCAGCCTACATACCATCCATTTCTCCCATTCATGAATATTTATTGCAAGTGCAAGGACTCATATGGTCCCGCTCACATAACCTTTATGTGGGCCATATTAGAGCTTACACTCAATTGCCTGGACCTCTAAGTGAAGGTAATCAGAGGGCTGATGCCATTTCTCGTATGGCTGTCACATTAATTTGCTCTGCCTTTGAAAAGGCTACTCAGTTGCATCAATGTTATCATCTTAATGCGGGATCTCTTTGTCATCATACGGGCATAACCCGGGAACAAGCCATCCAGATAGTTAAATCATGTCCTATTTGTGTTGAATTTTTACCTGTTCCTCATTTGGGAGTTAATCCCCGAGGACTTTTACCTAATCATGTGTGGCAAATGGACGTCACACACGTGCCTTCCTTTGGAAAACTACAATATGTCCATGTGTCTATTGATACATATTCTTCTCTAATTTTTGCTTCTGCTCATTCAGGGGAAAAGTTAAGGATGTAAAGAATCATTGTCTTCATGCTTTTGCTTACATGGGAGTACCAAAATGCATAAAGACTGATAATGGTCCCGCCTACAGCAGTATGGGATTTTCAAAATTCTGCCAAGACTTTTGTTAATAAGACTGGTATTCCTTATAACCCTCAAGGACAGGCTATAGTAGAATGCTGCCATCGTACCTTCAAAACATATATTTCTAAAGTAAAAGGGGGGAGCTAGGGGCTCATCTCTCCTCTCCACATTCTATTCTTTCCCTTGTTTTATATATTTTAAATTTTTTATCGGTGGATTCTGCTGGAGTATCCACTGCAGATAAGCACTGGAGGGCTCCTGTTGCAAATCATCCTCTGGTGCAATGGAAGGATCTTTCTACTGGCACTTGGAGGGGACCCGATCCGGTGTTGGTGTGGGCCCGGGGATCTGTTTGTGTCTTTCCACAGGACAATGAAGTTCCTCTTTGGGTTCCTGAGCGCTGTGTGCGCCCTGTGGCTGCTGCTGAATCCCGACATGGCAGAGACCTATTGGGCCTTCATAAAAAAACTCTCCCCTTCTGATGCCAATGGGGATTGAGAGTCCAATACGGCCAGCCTTGGCAAGCATTCACGTAAGCCTAGGAACTGTAGCCATGTGGTTGGATTCTTCAGAAGGTAATGTATGGTAACTTTTTCCAAAAATGTTGAGAATGTGTCACACCTTGGAGATTAAGGATAACTCTGAAGGTCACTGACCTCTATTTGTTAACAGTAGCATGCCAGCTAAGCCTTTTCACGTTTTGCAACCCTCTTCAAGCTGGTGTAGTACCTACTTTTCAGGAATGGCTCTGTGAAACATTTATTGGCCTCCTGAAATTCATATAGCCTTTTTTGAAGATACCTTAAATTTGTGAGCCTGAATGTAGCCATTAATGAGACCATTAGTTCTGCTCCTTGTTTGCTGTTTTTGTTTTTGTTTTCTTTATGGTTCTTAGTTGTTCTTTTGCAGACCTGCCAGCCTAAGTAGTGCTGGGATCAAGAAAAATGGGCCTTGGTGGTTCGTGTTCCTGGAGCTGCATCCATGCCAGTGGACCATGGCAGTTAGACACAGATGATGCTCACACGCTCCAGAAGAGACTGACATCGCTGTTGCCATTGTTGCTGTTATAGCAGTGGTGGCCACTGCTGCTATTGCTTCTGGGATGGCTATTTCATAATTGGGTTCTACAGCTAGCACAATGGAGACCCTGGCAGCAAAAGTAGCTACCAGTTAGTTAATCTTTTATTTTATTGGGCACGATAAATTTAATTCTGCATTTATACATTTGAATTGGCTTTGTAAGTTGTAAAATTTAAAACTCAAGTTCCATTTGCTTATGGGATACCACCTTACAAGGACTCCAGTTTGCAGTAAAGCTCGTTAAGGAAGGGAATGGCTCAGTTGCCTTTAGCCTCCTGGCTATGGGTGGGTTAGGACTTCTGTTGGTCTTTTCTGTGTCGCACAGATTGCAAGCCCAGTGCCACTTTGAGATCTTTGGCAGCAGTCACTCTACAGCTCACGTGGTTGAGTCTGTATGATAATGAGTATTCAGAGACGGGTAATGCTTGGGGGGCGGTCATCAACCTAAGACAGAGCACTTGTGTGGCCTGGGCAGGTGTCTCTATGACGGGTAAGGTGACCTGCTGACGTCCCACGCAACCTAAGTCAGAAGCTCATTTTTTAGTAAAAAGGGGGGACCTGTGGGCCCTGGCCCCCCACTGTGAGTGGCAGCCGCCTTGCTTGCCGACCTTGACCAGATGTCCTCCCTATTCAGATTCCCTGCCGGTTTCCTTCTCACCTAACGTTCTACCGGAGGTTCTTTGTTCCTGTATCCTGCATTTGGTGTAAACAGCTTAGATGCAAGAATGTAGAACATTCAGTAGCAAACTTCTGCCCTCCGGGGATCCGCCATTGTGCTGTAAGCCTATATTTAAGGTTTCCTCCCTCTTTCAATAAACGGCATTCGGCTGGCACTCGGCATTCAGCCGTGGCGAATGACTCGCTGTCTCTTGTCCCTTATTTTTAATCCACAGCCCCTCGCTCGGACATGGTGAACGGGTGGTGATAGCGCGGGCGTTATCCCTACATATAAGAGCCATGGTGCATGCATGTGGCACTAAGGCTATCTCTAAATTAGGTAGAGGAAGCCAGATCTTAATTCTGTGGATGAAAAGAAAGGCACCTTAGACTGAAGCTTCTGGAAAGCTGATAGCTGATTAGAATTTGGGCGATTGTGGAGAGGTTGGAATGTTGCAGATCCAGAGTTTAACTACAATTTATCTTGGGCTACCTTTTAGCCCCTTTAAAGCATTCATTGCCTGTCTCTGTGTTTGAGCCTCACAACTTCACTATCAGGTGAAACCTCTTGGAATACGGTAATTTAGCAGACTGTTAGAATGGCCACCAACCAAAAGTCTAAATAAATATGCCATCAGATAGTATCTGAAGCTTACAGCAGAGATTTCCCATTTTGCTATGACCTGTCTGTCTGATGTTCCTACCAATATATTTGAAAAGTGTCGTGATATACAACTAGCAAGTCTTAAGCGATTATAAAAACTTTATGAAACTGCTAACCACGTTGGACAAGTAATTTGAGACAATCTGAACCTGTGCTCCAGGGCCATGGACACTTACATTTGGCTTCAGGACAAATCATCCCTGATCCCTTCTGAGGTAAGAGTTGTATTTTTGTGTTGATGGTGTTTCAGATAGGTGTTTCTACATCTATCCTCTATTTTGGTAAATTTGCCCTGGTCCCAGAAAATGGATTGAAGTCCAAGAAGCAGAAATGGATGAAGAAAATCAAGCCGAGAAACTGAAAATCTAGAAGGCACTAATACTGCCTATGCCTGGCCTAAAATCCCAGTGCATAAAGTAGCTCCTTGTCCAGCACTGACTAGAACTTGCTATGTTGGGACTTAAGCCAGAGCTCGGCGTTAAACGAACGCACAAGGTCGTGAACTGAAAGCCCAGCCATGGCACAGTCTTATCGAGTCAAGTTCAGGTCCACGACATTCAGAATCGTAGACCCTGATACGGAGCTAACATTATGGTACATGCTCAGGTTCTAATAGAAGACTGAGCAGGAAATGGGGCAAACAGGCCACAGGCGCTAGACTCACAGTACAGCAAAACACACAGAGGAACCTAAAAGTCATTAAAACAGGGCACCGAATAGCCAGGCCCGTAGCCGTGAGGGCTGACCCGGCAAGGCCGCCAGCCGAGTCAAAAACAACAGGAAGTGGCGTCTGGGCTCCTTTGTGTAAGGTAGGAACATGATGACTCAGCACTTCCTGCAGAGGACCCACCGCACCCTCTGTCCATGGAGCTGAGCTGCCTGCCCATCCCAGGCCGCCTGCCTCTGCTTCCTGAAGAAACCACCCTGGAGAATTTCAAATACAAAGTGAAAAGGCTAACTTCATAGTCGTCACGACTGTTACTGGACCCCATTACAATTTTTATCCATTTGAGTATGATTTTCAAAACATCCAGACTAGGAAAAGTACGGACCCAAATCCTAAACAGCCGAAGGAGCTGGTTTGGCACGGGCTCTCTATGTTAGATCACTTACTTTCATTTGACATAGGCTGTCTCCCACCTTCAGAAGCTTCTCGTTGTAATAGTCAGACGGCAGCCTGGGGGCGTATTTGGTCCAGATATTAAACAGAGTAGTGGCACTGTGAGAAACGTAAAGAAAAACGTCTTCAGAGTCAGCAGTCAGCCCCAATTAATTAGCGAACAACCCTTTAAAATCTTCCTTGTGCTGAATCTTTCTAATTGTACCTTATTGTTAATGTCTAAGTACTAATTTATTATATTATAGATATTATAGCTCACGTTATTATAGCTAACATGTGCCCACTGTTGATTGGAACCTGTCATATGCATTTATAAAAACTATTTTTTAGAGCATGAGCAAGTGTGCCCTCTATCAGTATCCACCACCATATCAGTGTCCACTGAGGTTCCCTTTTGGGGTTCTTTGTCTCAAGAAAGATCTTAGAAATTGACTCAGAAGGAAATCCATGGACAATTTTATTAGAATTAAAGAGCCGGGCGGTGGTGGCGCACGCCTTTAATCCCAGCACTCGGGAGGCAGAGGCAGGAGGATCTCTGTGAGTTCGAGGCCAGCCTGGTCTACAAAGTGAGTTCCAGGAAAGGCGCAAAACTACAGAGAAACCCTGTCTCGAAAAACCCAAAAAAAAAAAAAAAAAAAAAAAAAAAAAAAAAAAAAAAAAAAAAGAATTAAAGAAAAGAACATAGGCCAGGCAGTGGTGGCGCACGCCTTTAATCCCAGGATTCAGGAGGCAGAAACAGGTGGATCTCTGTGAGTTTGAAGCCAGCCTGGTCTACAGAGCGAGTTTCAGGAAAGGCTCCAGAGAAACCCTGTCTCAAAAAACCAAAAATAAGAAAAGAAAAGAAAAGAAAAGAAAAGAAAGAAAGAAAGAAAGAAAGAAAGAAAGAAAGAAAGAAAGAAAGAAAGAAAGAAAGAAAGAAAGAAAGAAAGAAAGAAAGAAAGAAAGAAAGAAAGAAAGAAAGAAAGAAAGAAAGAAAGAAAGAAAGAAAGAAAAAGAACATAGTATAGGCAGGCTAGGTTAAAAAAATCCCAGCAGCTATCAGAAGATGGAGAAAAAATCATGCCTTTTAAGTTAGGCATGGAATAGAAATAGAGAGATTGTTAATTAAGGAAAGCTATTATTTTTATTATTGATGAAGGATTATTAATTAAGGAAAAAGCACTCTCAAGAAAGGTAGTGAGCCGAGGAAAGAGCTATACGGTATATGGTCTGCTCTGGCTCCCTCCTCTCTCTCTTTCTCCTTCGTATTCATTAGCATTTCATTTGCATGTCAACGTTCCTCTGCAAACTGACTTTCATACATTAACCTTTTTTTTTAATATATGTGACTTCTTTTGCCTTGCCTGCATGTATGCATACCATGTGCCTGCAGTGCCTATGGAGGCCAGAAGAGGGCATCAGATCCCCTGAAACTGGAACTACTGGTGGGTGTGAGACACTCTGGCTGCTCAGAACTGAACCCAAGCACTCTGCAAGAGCAGGAAGTTCCCTTAACCACTAAGCCATCTCTCCAGCCCCTTCACATGTTAATCTGAAGCTTTTGTTTCTGTTCCTCCTCTGTCACAGCGTCATGTCACAGTTGACAAGCAACACTGCCCATCAAGTATTGGCGATGGGATTCACTCTTGGCATGTGCTCGTGAGGCCCTTTTGATTAATGTATAATGATACATATCAGCACTGTTACAAAATACAAACGTTTCACTGCCCTGAAATTCCTCTGTGCTCCACCTGCATGTTTCTCCCTTCATCCCTCATGTTTGTTATCACTGATCCTTTTACAGATGCCATATGCTATATAATCCTTTCAGACCGCCTTCTTTCATTTAGAAATACATATCTCAGTCCTCTATGGCTTTTCATGGTTCGACAGTTTGTTTTTATACTGATTAGTATTGCATGAACTGATAATATTGTCATTTATTTTGTGCTAACCTTATGAAGACTATCCTGGCTTGCTTACAAGTTTTAACAATTATAGATAAAGCTACTATGCATATCCAGGGTTGGGGAAACGGCTCAGTTAATAAAACACTTACTGTATACACATGAGGACCTGAGTTGGGAGTCCTAGAACCCATGTGAATAGCCATGTGTCCCGTGACACATGCTTATAATCTCAGCACTGGGAAAGCAGAGGCAGGAGGATCTCTGGGATTCAGGAGCCAGTAGCCTATCATAATTTGGAAGCCCCAGACCCCAGTGAGAGACCCTGTCTCAAAAACTAAGGATGGCTCTTGATGAAGGACATCCAAGGTTAAATTCTGGCCTCTACACACACATACATGTGCGCACACGCACACATATGCGCAAGCACAGAGAGAGAGAGAGACAGAGACAGAGACAGAGACAGAGAGAAATTCTATGAGTACTCATATACAGAGTTTTGTGTGGATACAATCTTCCTTTGGGTAAGCTCCAAGAGCCACAATTACTAGATTGCATTCTCAAGGGTGCACCGTGCACTTAGCTTTGTGGGAAATCATCCCTTATCTTCCACAAAGCTACCTCTGCCATCCTGCATCCCCTCCAACATGGAGCTTCTGTTGCTTCCTCATCAGCATTCAGAGTCGTTGGCATCCTGGATTTTAGCCTTGTAATCGGCGTGCAGACGATCTCATGGCTGTTTGAATCTGCAGTTCCCGGATGTTGATGCACGTGGAGCATCGTCGTGTGTTCATTTTCCATCTGCATATACATCTTTGATGAGATATCTTTTGGATATCCGACCAGGTTTTAAAAACAGGTTGGAGTTGTTTTTGTTTTGTTTTGTTTTTTTCTTGCCATTGATCTTTTTAAGAGTCCATTGCATATCGTGGACAACAGTCTTTTTATCAGATACGACTTTTGCAAGTATTAAGTTTACAGCCTACTCTTTCGTACTCTTCATAGTGTTTCACAGAGCAGAAATCTTTAATTTTGATGAAATTAAGCTTGTTGATTATTTCTTTCATGGGTCATATATTTGGAGTCATGTAGAAAACTTAATTGCCAAACCCAAGGTCACCCAGATTTTTCTCTTAGGAATCGTACCGTTTTGAGTATTATGTTTTTGACAGGTGGTACTTTGAGTTGATTTCCAGGAAGGATGTAAACTCTATAACTAAATTCATTTTCTTGCGTGTAGTTGTTAAGTATTTCCAGCATCATTCGGTCTTGTTTCTATTCCTTTGTCAAACTACAGACTATACCTCTGAGTTGTGTATTCCTCTCCATTGATTCGTCCATTATTTCTCTGATATCACACTGTCCAGATGACTACAGCGGTTTATAAACCCTTAGAGTGTGTAGCATTGGTCTGCCAGCTTTTTTGCTCTGGATTTTGTTTGTAATGGGACAGGGTCTTACTGTGGAACCCTGGTCACCCTCAAACTCAATATCCTCCACCCTCCCGTGTGCCAGAATTACAGGCATGGGCCACCACGCTCTTAATTATCCCCCAACTTCTTTCTTCAATGTTGTGTTGGCTATTTTGTATCTGACGCCCCAGAATTCTTTTTCCTGTGTTTCATTTCATGTCTGCAATGACCCCAAGGTGGTTAACAACATTCCCCACAGACAAGGACTTCGAGGATAGTATCCACTTCTTGCCTCAAGAGCAGTGACTAGCTAGTACAGGTAGAGTGTTTTGGCTTCTCTTCCTGTTGCTACGATAAAATACTCTGACAAAAACAGCTTAAGGAAGAAAGAGTTTCTTCTGCCTCACAGGTCAAGGTACAGTCCATCATGGAGGGGAAATCGAGGCAGAAGCCTGAAGCAGCTGGTCATGTCACATCCCCAATCAAGAATTCACACTTATCTTGCTTTCTCCGTTCTACACAGTCCAAGATGCTAATTCAGGGGGAAGGAACCACTGTGTGTGGGTCTCCCCATCTCAATTAAGCTGATCAAACATGCCTATAGGGTAACCTGACTTAGAGAAACCGTCACCAGGGAGCCTGGAGGCTTGTCTCCTAGGCGATTCTCAGTCTGTCAAGTTGGCATCTCACTAGGTGTCATGGTAGTCAAGAATATAAAGGAAGTGAATCGGGACAGAAGGAGAGAAGTAGGGAAGAGGACAGGGAGGGACCGTGATGGGGTCAAGGGTAGGTAGGTTGGGGATATTCTTGTTTTTATTTAATTATTCTCCAGGAAGAGCTCAAAACCACATGAAACAAAAACAGACCATCAGTATTATAAAAGTGGCTTTTAATAAAAATGAACATGGCAGTAAATCATTGATAATTTTATTCATTCTCTGACTTAACACTGATTTCTTCTCTTTCTCTCAAATGTTATGAGTGCCTGTGGGATAAGAAAAAATTAGTCTAAACTCTCCTTAAAATTGTCCAATCCCATCTTCTAAATTTCTAGATACAGATGGTGTTGGGAACAGAATGCATCCTTCTAACCGGAACACACTGTTGAAGCCTTTAACCCCAGGGGCATCTGTGCTGGAAACTGGGCGTCTGAGGGAACAATTAAGACTAAATGAGGCCTCGAAGTGGAATCCAGTCTGATGGAATTAATGTCCTCACCAGAAGAGATTCTGAGAGTTTGAGCTCATTGGTACTCTCTTTCTCCCAGGCTTCTTCAGAGCAAGGGCCCCGTGAGGGTAAAGCAGCTTCCCAAGCCAGGCAAACAGCCCTGTCAAGGTCCTGACCTCCATGGAACCTGAAGGCTTCGGAACGATGTGAAAATAAATGTCTTACCACTCAGCCTGTGGTATCTTGTTAAGGCAGCATGAACTGAGGAACACAGGCAGCAGGCTAAACTCAGGAACCAGAGACTGGCTAGGTGGTGGTGGCGCACGCCTTTAATCCCAGCACTCGGGAGGCAGAGGCAGGCGGATCTCTGTGAGTTCAAAGACAGCTTGGTCTACAGAGCGAGTTCCAGGACAGCCAAGGCTACACAGAGAAACCCTGTCTTGAAAAACCAAAAAAAAAAAAAAAAAAAAAAAAAAAAAAAAAAAAAAAAGTGGAGATTGGTTACTATTTATATGCACATTCATGAAACAACATCTACAAATCAATTGATTCATTAAAATAATTAAGCAATATTGATTGAGTCCCCAGTTGAATATATTAGGTCTTTATGGACCGAATAATAATGTTTAGGGTAGAAAAATAGATACACGTACCCATAATAAATGACAAAAACAAATAAATAATGTGATGAATAGAAACCACAGGGTTTAAGAAAAGCAAGGCACCAGCTTTGTTCATTTTATATTTCATTTGCTCCCCATGAAATTTCACAGTATTTAGATGTAATAAATTCAAGAAATCTACCCTGTCGGGCCAGAATCCCTCACTTCTGCACATAAAACAGTTAATTCATCCGAGCCTTACAGATGAGATGATCATTGGGTTTGTTACTCATAGAAGCAAAATACCAGCTTAATTAAGTCAATCAGGGTTACGTAATAAGAAGGTTTTTTTTTTTTCTTTTTAGAGAATCTGAAGTTCAGGAATGCTGCTCATTAAGAATAGCTTACATAATACTGCAGAAAAAAATATCCTCCGGAGCCCAGGGTGGCCTGAAACATATTCCTGTAGTCCAGGCTGAGCTCACACTGCAATCCTCCTACCTCAGCCTCCCAAGGGTTGGAACTGCAGACATGGACCACCCTAAGCAGCTTCAAGAATAAAGGGCTAGCATGTTTTATACTGCTGGTTGGCTATGACAGCTAGGAGATGTCCTGGATGTCCTAAAAAGTTTCTCACAGTGTAAGCGTTGCGCAGACTGCCTAATGCTTATAACAAAAGCATATTTTTAAATATACCACACTTTTATATAACAGCATTGTTCATACAATCAAAATTATATTTTCGGTACTATAAATTTTTGTGCTTGTGGAAATCCCTATAGTTAGAAGAGGAAAAAAGCTTTGATTTTTAGGAACAACCATCTGTCAAATGTGTTATAAAAGCAACTCCTGCCTCCTGGGCTCCTGACCAGCTCCCCATTACCTCTCTTGCTCCATTTTACAGGGTCACCCAAGCAGTATTTTCAAATAAAAATTATGTAATGGTAATCCCTTAGCAGAAACAACCTCTGCAGCCTTCCAAAGCCCCATCGATTCCTCCACTGATATCTCCTCCCCTTGCACCTACACCTCCCATGATGGAGCCCAGTGGGTTTCTCTCTGTTCCTTCACAGTGCTTGCTTCTTTCCAGTCAAGGATCTTCTACGCTTGCTGTCCTCTATTTCTCTCTGGTTGCCTGGTTGATTCTTGCAGATTCTTCTCATCTCCCATCATCCCCCCTTACCCCCCATTTGAAAGTGGGCTGCCATTGCGCTCCCCTTGGGCCTCTGCTGGAGTGCCACCTACTTTGACACACATGCAGGCAAAACACCCTTCCACATCATAGAGAAATAAGTAAATCTGTTTTCCAAGTTGGGAGAATGTAAGACAATATAGTCCTTGGATTCCCGCGATATTGAATATCTGTTGAGTATTTACTATGCTCCAGTTCCCAGGCTAGCACCTGGAGATGGAGCAACGAAGAAAGAAAAAGAACATTATCCCAAGCTCTTCAGGAAGCTCATGTTTTAATAAAGGAGAGAGGCAATATACAAGAACGTAAAAACATTAAATAAAATACCAATTGATAGGTGAACCTGAATTAGGCAGAAAAAGCCTGTCTTGGATAGTGATGATTGACAGAGACCTGAAAGAGGAAAGCGAGCCAGATAACTAGGAATCTGGAAGAAAAACCTCCCAGACAAAGGAAACAACTAATTAAACATGGGGCGGGGGTAAGAAAATAGAGTGCGTCTAGGGCAAGTCCCAAGGAAGTGCTGAGCACAGACAAGGGGAAGGTGGGACCAGATCCTCGGACCCTGGAGAACAGTGGAGGCCTCTCAATTGCATTCTAGAAGTAAGGACAATCAGCAAACTTTAGCTAAGAGCAGACGGTATGTTTGCAAACAACACCCGACTGCTACATGAAGGATATTTGAGACAGAGCGGAGGAGGCCAAAGAAAAGTGAGCCTCTGGTTTGGACTGGAATGCTGGCAGCGGAGATTCGAGAATGATGTACAAATGGAAACCATCCAAACAGAGTGTATTCGGATCATGGCTGCATGTGCAACGTGGTCTCCTTGGTCTTTCTTTAGACAAGGTCTCACTCAGGTAGCCTTGAAAGCAAGAACTTCCAACTCAAACCCCAAATGCTGGGATGATAGGTATGCAACACCATGGCCAGCAAACGTCTTTATTTTATTTTATTTTATCTTATTTGTCCTTGCTCCTGGGTCAACTCTTGGCTCTCCTCCTACCCACCAGCAGGATACGCCAAGGTTGATTCTTCCTTCCTCTTAAATCACTTTCTTTCGAGGCTTTCAGAGCACCAGCTACTTCCTGGTCCTCCTCCTCCCTTCCGGTCTCTTAGTCTCTGCAAGTTGCAATTTGCTTCTCCTTGTCAGTGCTGGAACACCCCTCGGCTCTGTCCTTTACTCTCTTCTTCTCCTACACGCCCTCCCTTGGCTAGTCCGTCAAGCATCATAATGTAAACATCATGAATGGGTTGATAATCCCAAATGTGTTTCTCTTCTGACCTCCAGCCCTGCCTGAATGCTGAGTTACAATCCCAATATATCTAAAACTCAATTCTCCATCTTATTTCCTCCTACCTAAACCTGCTCTTCCCACTGCCACAATGCTCCCTCAGCTTCTTCACACTTGCCATTTCCCTGTGTAGCCCACTCTACCAAGAAATCCTTATACATCGTCTCCACACCTTCTCGACATTGTGTGTGTGTGTGTGTGCATGTGTGTGCACACACTCGCACACAGAGTGGGGGTCGAGGTGGGTGCTTTGAGACATGATTTCTCTGTGTAACCTTGGCTGTCCTGGAACTCACACTCAGAGACCCACCTGCCTCTGCCTCTGATGAAATTAAAGGCATGTGCCACCACTTTAGGCTTCCTCCTCGACTTTCTAAAAAATAGAAAAACTAAGCCACTTTTCCTGGTTTTCTCTGTCCGTCTCCCGGCCACCCCATTTCCAATTGCAACACCCATCAGATACCCCTCAATCTTGTCCCCTGCCTTACTCTTCTCTCTAGACTCTCCTGGTAAAATGTCTCTACTGTGGCTCTTCCCTGCTGTCAGTGGATGCATTGTGAGACCCCTAGTAGTTGGATGAAGAGACAAATTAACACTGAATATTATTATATATACAGTATTTTCTTACACACACACACACACACACACACACACAGAGAGAGAGAGAGAGAGAGAGAGAGAGAGAGCGCCATTATGCTCTAATTAGCTTTCTGTTGCTGTGATAATCACTGTGACTAGAAGTAATTTGGGGAGCAAAGAGTTTATTGCATCTTGTGAGTTACAGTCCATGATTGAGGGAAACCAGGGCAGGATTTCAAAGCAGGAACCTGGATGCAGGAACTGAAGCATGGAGGAACACTGCTTACTGGCTTGATTCTTCTGGCTTGCTTGGCTACTTTTCTTTTCTTTTTTTTATTTTTTTTTTTTTTTTTTTTTTTTGGTTTTTCGAGACAGGGTTTCTCTGTGTAGTTTTGCGCCTTTTCCTGGAACTCACTTGGTAGCCCAGGCTGGCCTCGAACTCACAGAGATCCGCCTGGCTCTGCCTCCCGAGTGCTGGGATTAAAGGCGTGCGCCACCACCGCCCGGCCTTTTCTTTTTTTTAAACAAGAAGTTTTTTTTTTTAAGATTTATTTATTTATTACACATACAATGTTCTGTCTACATGCCAGAAGAGGGCACCAGATCTCATTATAGATGGTTGTGAGACACCATGTGGGTGCTGGGGATTGAACTTGGGACCTCTGGAAGAACAGCCAGTGCTCTTAACCTCCGAGCCACCTCTCCAGCCCTTGGCTACTTTTCTTATACAGCCCAGGGACACCTGACTAAAGATAGCAGTGCCCAGGGTAGACTGGACCCTCCCATATCAATTAGTAATCAATAAAATGTCCCACAGACATGTATAGTAGAATGTTATTTTAAGGCGTGTTACTTTTCTTTATGTTGCATTTGTTTAACTCTGTGAAGCTGTGTTACTTTGCCTGTCTAAAACATCTGATGGTCTAACAAAGAGCTGAACGGCCAATAGCAAGGCAGGAGAAAGGATAGGTGGGGCTGGCAGGCAGAGAGAATATATAGAGGGAGAAATCTGGGAGGAGAGAACTAGCTAGAATTGAAATAGAAACAGCCAGAGAAGGAAAAGGATTCCAGGAGCCAGCCACCCAGCTACACACACAGCAAGCCACGGAGTAAGAGTAAGATTTACAGAAGTAAGAGAATGGGAAAAGCCCAGAGGCAAAAGGTAGACGGGATAATTTAAGCTAAGAAAAGCTGGCTAGAAACTAAGCCAAGCTAAGGCCGAACATTCATAATTAAGAATAAGCCTCCATATGTGATTTACTTGGGAGCTGGGGGGTGGGCCCCCCCAAAAAAGTAAAAAACAAGCATCCACAGACATGCCACAAGGCCAATCTGATGGAGGCAGTTTCTCAATTGAGGTACCTTCTTCCCAGGCGTGTTAAGTTGACAACCAAGATTAGCCATCACACCATGACAGTTTTCTCTATGAATTGGGCACCATAAGAGGTAAGCTATACTCTGGTGGAACAAGTATAACAACCTGTATAAAAGTTATGTGAATATGGTGTCTCTCAGGACATCCAACCGTACTGTGGATCTTGGCCACCAGAATATGCATTTTTCTCCTTTCCTTGTTGAAACATTTTTTTCATTTACAGAAGAATTTATACCTTCTCCTTTCACATCAGTATCTCCAGCATTATTACTCTTGCACTTCGTGATCATTATTAAAGAAAATAAGGGTCCCTGGGCGGTGGTGGCAATGCCTTTAATCCCAGCACTCGGGAGGCAGAGCCAGGCAGATCTCTGTGAGTTCGAGGCCAGCCTGGTCTAGAGAGTGAAATCCAGGACAGGCACCAAAACTGCCCAGTGAAACCCTGTCTCGAAAAACCAAATAAAATAAGGGTCACTCTAACACAAATCCCGAGTTACCATGACTGTCAATCCGATAACAAATGAGCCAACGAAGACCACAGTGTAGGTGTGCTAGAGAAAGAGGTGATTCAAACCTGGGTGGGGCAGAGCAGAAATACATGATTTAGGGGAACGGGTGGGTCTATTGTTAATTTGATGCATTCCTAGTTTTGGGAAAAGTACCTTTCAGAGATGTATTCTAAGTGCTTAACAAAGCGTTAGGATGTTTGTATGAATAATAAATGTAAGTAAAACTGTGTATTTGGGGTTGGGGATTTAGCTCAGTGGTAGAGCACTTGCCTAGCAAACGCAAGGCCCTGGGTTCAGTCCTCAGCTCCGGGAAAAAACAAACAAACAAAAAAAAACTGTATTCATACTAAATTCATGGCAAAAACATGTAAGTTACAATTATTCACCAGTCTGGTATTCTTTGCTACTTGCCTACCTATATCTGTAACTACTCATTTTGGAATGCATTAGACCAGAAAAAAATGGTGGTAACATTACCAAGAAAAAAAATCTTAAAAGCAGGTCGTTTTCAGTTCACGGAAGTAAGTTGGAGACGGAAACAAACAAAAAAAAGCAATCAGACGCTCAGAAAGAGCCACAAAGTCAAGAGGGAAAAGAAGTTTCTGTAACCCCAGAGGGATATGAAAAAAAAAAAGAACAAAATTCACACGTCCACCATATGACAGCCTTGGTTGAGACCCAACACGGACCTGAGCAATCTCAGAGTTGGTCTGTAGTCTACTTTTGCCCTCTTTTGCCACCCACGAGTGAGCCAAGAGAGGCCAGGAGAAGACACTGAGACCAAACCCGGAGTGAGGAAGCGCTTCTGTGCAGACTTTTTACTTGGACCTGAAATATGGAGGGGAGCCGAGGGCTGTGATGTCCAGGAACGTCCACTTCTGGGCTCCGGAGCCCCGCCCCTGTCCTGGTGGCGCCCTCCCCAGCGCCCTGCCTCCGCTTACCACCTCCGATGGAATTCGTGCTTCTGTTCCTCCGAGAGGGCTAGAGCCTTCTTCTTCTTCATAAAGCCCAACAGCTCCCGGGTCTCCTTCTCGCAAGAGGCCAGGAGCGGGTTTTTAGCGTCCAGGGGCCCGTAGAAGGCGGCCGCGGGCAGCGTGTCCTCGGAGCAGGTCCACTGCGGCGTGTTGGACGAGCTCGACTTGGACTCGGTGGGCGACTTGAGAATCGCCGTGGAGGTCGGCGGCGGCGTCGGGGGCAGCTGCACCGGCGACACCGATATCACGGTCTCCCGGGACGTCTCCGAGGAAGAGCTGGAGGAGGAGCTGGAGGTCGCCATGTCTGTCAGAGCCAGCACGCTAGGGAGCCGGTGTACACGCGGTTGCCAGGCAACGGTCTCCTGGCAACCGAGCCACCTGCATGCTTCCCGGAAGCACAGCGGCCCCTAGAGGGCGAGGGCAGCACCAACCGCCCGGAGAGGCAGGATGCTCGAAAATGGGTATTCGTGGCCGCCTGTAAATAGACATGCGCGCGCGCGCGCGCGCGCACGCACACACACACACACACACACACACACACACACACACACACACACACACGCACACACACACACGCACACACATCAAAAGCATTTAAATATTTTTTATGTCCATTTGTTATGTAACCATATGGCACTGATGTATAATGCATAAATAACTTTCTGTTTTGTTTGGAGGTTTTTGTTTATTGTGGAATTTTATTTTTAATTTTAGAAGGACTTCCTTATGTAGTCCATGGGTAGAGGGGGGCTCAAACTCACTATCCTCCTGCCACAGTCTCTTGAGTGTTGGGATTCCAGGCATTCACAAACAAGGCAGCTAGAGAGGGAGTTTTAAACAGAGAGGCAATAAAAAAAATTACTATCAAGGGCCTGGAGAGAGGGCTCAGTGGTTAAGAGCACTGGTATTCTTCCAGAGGACCCAGGTTCAATTCCCAGCACCCACAGAGCCGCTCACAACTGTCTGCAACTCCAGTCCCAGGGGATCTGACACCTTCACACCATCGCACATAAAGTTAAATAAATTATTTTTTAAAAATTACCATCGCCGGGCGGTGGTGGCGCACGCCTTTAATCCCAGCACTCGGGAGGCAGAGCCAGGCGGATCTCTGCGAGTTCGAGGCCAGCCTGGGCTACCAAGTGAGTCCCAGGAAAGGCGCAAAGCTACTCAGAGAAACCCTGTCTCGAAAAACCAAAAAAAAAAAAAAAAAAAAAAATTACCATCAAAAATTCATACTATATTTTTTTCCATTTTGACCTTTTAATAACAATATCCCTGGTTACAATAATTAAAATGTGTCTGGCATTATTTTGAGCATTTTGAAACTTTTCTTTCTTTCTTTTTTTTTTTTTTCCCCGAGACAGGGCTTCTCTGTGAAAGGTTTCTCTACTTATTCTGTAGACCCCTGGTCTCCAGCTCACACACAGATCAGCCTGCCCCTGCCTGGCAATTGCTGGCCACCGCCACACAGCTGAAACACGGCTCTTCTCTTTTAATCATGATGATGTCATACCTCAGCTACTAACATTTCTCCACTGTTTCACAGCTGAGGAGACCAAAGTCAGAGAACAAAGCGTAGTGTCAGGGAACAAGTCCTAATTATGTGCTCTGAAGCCAGGGATCATAAGGAATACACTGTATTCATGATGCCCCCTGTGGTGGTTTGAATGTAATTGGCCCCCATAATCTCATAGGGAGTGGCACTATTAGAAGGTGTGGCTTTGTTGGAGTGAGTGTGGCCTTCTTAGAGGAAGTGTGTCACTATGGGGGAGGGCTTTGAGGTTTCCGATGCTCAGGATACCACCCCGTGTCTCAGTTGACTTCCTGTTGACTGTAAGATGGAGGACTCTCAGCCACGACTCCAGCACCACATCTGGCAGCAGGCCGCCATGCTCCCCATCATGATGATAATGGACTGAACCTCTGAAACCGCAAGCGAGCTACCCCAATTAAATGTGTTCTTTATAAGAGTTTCCGTAGTCATGGTGTCTCTTCACAGCAATAGAAACCCTGACTGAGACACCCCCAAAAGAGGCTTATTAACGAAATTGAAATTAGGAAATTCTCTGAGAAACTGGTTAACACAGGTACGCGTGCTACCACGACATTCTCCTCCCTCAGCAGTTTGAGTTGGTGACTATGGGATTAGAATTTGTGCCTCTAATAATCAGGATTACATTTACCATTTCCTTGCACTTCAGCCTTATCCTACATGTCACTCTGTTCTAAATTGATGCGTATTTTACTCAACTTTAACTATTGGACATTTGCACATGCTAATGGTTGGAACTGTTAACTCTCAAAATACTTCTGCATTTTAAACAGGGATGTGGGAGGTTTTTTTTTTTTTCCTCTAATGGGCAAAGTGCATGCCTCAGGAGAAACGTTTAACATCAAGAAATGTTCTTTCCTTGCATTTCATGGGCTACATTGAGTCAACTTTATTAATTTGGGGTTTGAATTTCAGCTAAAGGACCCACTTTTCCTTATAAATTATCCAATGCCAAAAATTATCTAAGAACCAGAGATTTAGGGTGGCTTCTAAAACTAGGTCTTTAACACTGAAACTATTGCCAGTTCCTTCACACTCAAAAATATAGATGGTGACCTTAGCAGCCACCAAATGCCAAGAAGTTCATTAGAACACAGCCTTATCTCTTCCAGATCCGACCTCGTTCCTTTCCAGCCCTATAGATCTGTGCTAACTTGTAAGGTCAGCCTCCTATGTCCTGTGCACCGTACCCGAATATTCTTGGAAGGAAGGTCACAATGAAATCGCTCACTGGAGCAGGTCATTGTGAATAAAGGACCTTCCAGGCAACCATTGAAACAGAGGATTATCCAGTTGACTGTCTAATTCTCCAGCCAAGATGCAGATATTCCCGTTGATTCACAATATTTGATCTCACTCTAGATGGGCAATTAAAACTTTATGAAGTTTTTAAAGAATGCAGGTGGGGGTGGGGAGATTTGTCCATTGAGCTTTTTGTACACACACACACACACACACACACACACACACACACACACGTTTTTAAAAATCTGGCTTGGTAAATTCTCCCAGTTCTCTTTCCCCCCTTACTTTCACATAGCAGCCCTGTCCATTTCAGAGCAAATGCCAGTGCAAATTGCTGCTGAGAACAATCTATTGTAGTGACGAACAGGAACGGCAGGAGGCAGGCTCCAATTGAATTAAAGTGGTCAGAAAGGAGGAGAGAACGTAAAACGAAGTGGGCTTGCTCCTTCCCTGCTTTGGCTGTTTTTTTTTTTTTTTTACAAATGACCTTTCTCCTAGTGTACAGATTTCAAAGTCACTGGTAGGGGAAAAAAAAAAAGTGACTAAACTCAAGTGCTTGAATTACGAAACATTCCGTCTTAGTCATCGTGCCCCCCCTCCCCCGCCCCGCACATGCTTCTCTAACAATCCTTCACTTGCTGTGGGTTTTGGAAGCCTGTCTGAATATTTAAAGGGGTGTTGGATGATGAATCATCATCATCGTGGCAAGATGGAAGTTTCCATTTTCTTCCCTTTCGATTATATTTGAGGGGTTTTAAAAAATTTTTTTGTAGAGATGCTGTCTTCCTGTAATGAGATGCAGGCTTGATGATACCTCTTCTTGTCCCATGTCAATTTCCCTTATTCTCCCTGTAATGGAAGAATAGAGGGAGGCAACCACTGGCAGGGCCAGGCAACGTAAATAGCTCCCTCATAAATAATGTAAATTGCTGTTTCTTATAATTAATGCCTTTGCTGGCTGCCGAGATTCTTTCTGCTTGTTCAGAATCCTTTTATGTCTTAAGTTATGGTTAGAGAAATAATAAATAGGGTTAGTGGGTTTCTTTTCCTGTTAGGTATTCAGCTGTTAATCACTTAGACTGTCCTAAATAGAATATATGGTCCTTTAAAAAAGAAAATACAAAAACCCTCCTTTCCTACATCACCAACTAATATGTAAACTTAAATTTTTGTTTCTTATTTCTTCATATATTCATTCAGTTAAACACACCCATTCCTTTGTGTGCCTGTATAATCTACACATGAGCACACACGCTCTCCCTACAAGAAGCCGGTGAGTGTACACAGCTTTCCACAATTTAAAAAAAAAGCTGGGATAAGGTCAAAGGATCTCAGAGAAGTCCCAAGGTGAAGCTGGGGGCTGGAGAGAGAACAAAGGATTGTCATGGAGACCATGGCGTAGCTGTGGACTAGAACTGCCTCCCTTAGCTGAAAGACCCTGCAGCATTCACCTGCCTGTTTACTCTATGAACCTAGTACCAAGACAAAGCACAAGATGAGCTGGAAAGGGGAAGCTGACCAAACACATCGAGCAGCTGGAAGGTGTGTTCAGAAATCTTCATTCAGCTTTGTGTTTAGCGGAGCCCTTTGGACAGAAAAGGGTGCAGACTTCCCCAACGTATGATAATTTGACTTGGGATTTTTTTTTCCGGCTTTAAATTAGTATAGAGGAATACCCATATGACATTTTGATTTATTTATTTATCTATTTATCTATTTATTTATTTGTTTGTTTGTTTATTTATTTATTTTGAGACAAGGTTTCTCTGTATAGCTTTGGAGCCTGTCCTGGAACTCGATCTGTAGACCAAGCTGGCCTCGAACTCACAGACACCCGCCTGGCTCTGCCTCCCGAGTGCTGGGATTAAAAGCGTGCACCACCACCGCCTGGCTTTGATTTTTATTACTAATACGATAGTCACTAAATGACATGAGATATTCATCACCTTGTAAAATGGACATTGCCTGGGGATGAGTTGGTCCAGCTCTCTGCGAATGTAAGTGGTCTGAGCACACCTAATGTCTGTGAAGCTAAGCTATGATATTTGGTAGGCTAAGAGCGTTAAGTTCCTTTTGACCTTTTGATATCTTAAAGTTACAGTGGGCTTACCAAGAGAGACCCGTAGGTCAAAGCACAGAGGTATAGTGTTGAGATTAAAAGCCAGTGGGTTGGGGAGCTGTTCAGTCGGTAAAGAGCCTGCTGTGGAAGCTTCAGAACTTGAATCCAGAACCTGACATGCAGATCAATGCTGGATGTGGTCACACATGAATCTGTATTCTGGTGCTCAGTGGCAGGTTCCAAGAGCTCGCTCACTGGCGGGTTTAGGAAATCAGTGAGGTATGAGTTCACCGAGAGACCTGTCTCAAAAAGTAAGGCGGAGAACAAAGTGGAAGGGACTCATTGTCAACCTCTGACACATGCGTGTGAACACACACACACACACACACACACACACACACACACACACACACACACACACACACATAAAGCTCAAGCTGTGGGACCAGAAAGTGTGATTTGAATGTTGAATTCTGGGGTTGGGGATTTAGCTCAGTGGTAGAGCACTTGCCTAGCAAGCACAAGGCCCTGGGTTCGATCCTCAGCTCCAAAAAACAAAACAAAAAAAAGGATGTTGAGCTCTTCTGTTGTATTTAGCCTCGTTGCTTAGTTCATCTCTAAGACCTCAGAGTCTGTTTTTTGTTTTTGCTGTTCCCCTACCCCCACCCCGAATAAATGACTTAAAACACGGAAACCCCATAAAACAGTGCTATGTAAATATTTGCTAATTAGAATTATTTAGTTGGGAATCATGGAATGTTCCTAAGCAGAGAAGTACAAAACTCAGTTTGTATTTTGTATAGTTTAGAAAGGATTTTTGTTTTGTTTTGTGTTTTGTTTCTCGAGACAGGATTTCTCTGTGTAACAATCCTGGCTTTGTACACCAGGCTGGCCTCGAACTCACAGAGATCTGCCTCTGCCTCTGCCTCTGCCTCTGCCTCTGCCTCTGCCTCTGCCTCCCAAGTGCTGGCACTAAAGGTGTGCACCACCACCGCCCATCTTAGAAAGGATATTTTTATGGCAGAACAAAAAACGAGAGAGACTGGGGTGGGAATTGTATCTTAATAATTATGTACAATCAACAGAGAGAGAAGAAACCAGGCTGGAAACAGACACCGAGGCAGAATCAGGAGAAAACAGACGCTAACCACCAAAGCAAAAGGAGCTTGAGAGAGTAAGACATGATTTATATAAGAACTACATTATCCTATATGGAATTATAAAAGTCGTAAATATCTTAACACTGTGTTTATAGTCTTAAAAGGGGGCTTATCCTAAAAACCTACAGAAGTAAAAGAGAAATGCTGCTTACATTTCGGTACCCAAATAAAAGAGGAAAGCTAAACCACTCACCGAGAAGTGATGTGTGTAATACATGACCTGTTGTATGTGCAATGCCTTGATAAAAAGCAACTGCAATCCAGATTGATGGAAAGCCCAAATAAAGATGCTTCTTGGGTAAAACGAACAGGTTTGTTTAATATTGGCTGGCAGTGGATATCTGGATATACGGTGAAGAGATCAGCAACATTACCCAGAATACTGAGTTCATAAGTTTCCCAAACCTAAAATCCTCACCAGCAGACATGTAGCTGTGGGTGGTTATACCTGTGCATCTTTCAAATCCTGATGCTTGCACAAATACCTGCAGCTCTGAATGCTGTGATGCTTCTAATTCAGCACTGTGGTAGACAGTGTCGGGCATCTGTACCGTCTCTCTCACACATATGATAGTTCTAACTCCAGAGTTCAGAGATCCAATGCTAAGGTTCTTCTGCATATTGTCTCCTTCAACCAAGCTAAACTTTGGAGAATAGGAGACTCCTAGTGTATTCAAGATACACCCCAGCGCCCACTCTGTCTGGTTTCAGCCGAAGTCTATTAAATGCAGGATTCTGCCATTCCTGTGACGCGGGGTCTGTACCTACTCAAAGCAGAACTTGTCGCTCCATGCTCAGTTTGTGCTGAAACCCAACCTTGCTTTCCAGCCAGAAGGCAATCAAGTATGTTGCAGGTCTATTTTCAGGAAAACAAGTCCGGTCTTGCGAGGCACCCGCTTCAGATTATGTCATTGTGTACCCCCTCCCCCAGGCAAGCAGAAACTGTTGTTGTATGGCAAGTGGTTTAGGGGCTACTTAGGCCCAGCCTGGAAGACTCAGAGGAATTTAGGAATTCAATTCTCAGGCTGTGTCTCTAGGCCCCACTCATGGAATATCTGCTACATAATCAGATCCTAGGTATGGCTTCCAGCAAACTCAAACTGCCTTTGCCCCAAGCTGTAGTAGACACATTGCCTCTTTTGAAATACACTTTAAATTGTCATCTGCCCCCGCCCCCCTCCCAGGACAAACAGGTCCCTGGGGCTCTCAGGTAGATGAGCAATCCAAATCTAAAATCCCATCTTGATGATTCCTTTTATTAATCCCATATTCCTACTGTGTTAAGGTTTTCCTGAAAAGATGAATCTGAAGAAAAGGTTCATGGGCGGCTTTATTTCAGGACTGGGGAAAATGGGAACAGGACAGGAATGGATGTAAACAAAAGCCAGTCCGACCAGTGAATCATGAAGATACAGTTAGTTGCTCAGCCGTAGGGTATCTCTCACCAACTATATGCTGTGTCTTAGAATATACAGGGATAGGCAGAAAGTATACATACTGTCTTCCTCGTGGTCAAGAGTCACCCCTGCACTTCCAGCTTGGATTGCCTGGCTTCTTAGGCAGCTGTTTGTAATATGATGTGCTTGATCTTAATTCAAAAGCCAGGAGAGGAACCAGAAACGCCAGACAATGGCTTCAGCTTGTAGATAGAGCCACAAAGGCTGTCGCTGAGGGCAGTCCCTACAGCAGCTGTTAGAATATGCAGACAGGAAGGGGGGGCTTCAGTGTGAAGACTGTGATTCAGAAAGCTGGCTTCCCTGAGGGGAAGCTGCCAGTGGTGGAGGCTCCAGGAAGATGGGAAGGGAGATGGGAAATCTGAGACGGAGCCTGAGGTCTGCCTGATATACACCATCATTCATTGCTAATGCCTGCAACAGTATAGGGCAGAGCAGTGAGAACCAAAGGCAAGCCTGGCTTCCTAAAATGGTGATGCCACACACAAACAACTATGTGACAAAAACAACCTGTGTTTGAAGTGTTAGAAATGTCCTTTTTTTTTTTTTTTTCTTGTTTTGAGATCAGCTTTGGGTAATGAGAGGCACACATGTAGAAAGACGCACATATGTAAGTATATGGGGGGACATACAATGTGTTTATTGCTAGCATTAAATGTTAGTAATAGTAAAGTATTAGAAACCTTCTGGCTATGTCGATAATGTGTTTGTGAGCTACAGTTTCTCACAGGACTAAACACGAGCCAACAGCCTAAAGGAAGGTAGTGGATCTTTATGTTTTGAACTGACAATATTTTTAGGGCTTTCTTTTTTTAAAAAAAGGAAAAAGTATGTTGTGGAAAATGTGTTAATATGTACTTATAAGGTATGGCATGGGGCTGGAGCCCTGTTAAGAACACAGTTCAGGGCTGGTTGGTGATGGCACATTAACCCCAGCACTCAGGAGGCAGAGCCAGGCAGATCTCTGTGAGTTCAAGGCCAGCCTGGTCTACAGAGCAAGATCCAGGACAGGCACCAAAACTACACAGACCAAAAAAAAAAAAAAAGAACACAGTTCAGTTCCAAGGCATCTGACACTTTTGGCTTCCGGAACACCAGGAACAAGCCTGGTACATAGACATACCCCTTAAAACAAACATATCTTTTTAAAAAGTCCCACACAGTAAAACTGTAATATCCGCTTATATGTATATGTTTTATATGTTTATATATGTGATGAGCAAGAAGAGAGACACAGGATGAGAATGAAACTAAAAGAACTGAGCTCTACAAAAAGACCACTCTAAATTATTAAAAATAGCCACACGTGGGAGGCAGGAGAGCAAAGACAACTTCAGACTGGTCTTTATCCTTTTCATTCCTTTAACAACTGTCCTGCACTCATTGTTCAAATAAAAGTTTATGTAAGAATTAAAAGTTAAGGGGATTGGAGAGATGGCTTGGTGGCTAAGGGCACTTGCTGCTCCTGCAGAGGACCGGGATTTGGTTCCCAGCACCTACATGGCAGCTCATACCCATCAATAGCATCCTCTTCTGTCCTTGCCCAGCCGGGCATGCACATGGCGCACAATACATTTCTGTGGGCAAAACACTCATACACATGAAATAAAATAAATCTAAAAAGCTGCTAGAAGTTAAGCCAAAGGCATTGGAAAGCCAGTCCGTTGGCAGTTGGCTCTCCCAGGAAGTTGAGACCGCAATGAGCCTTTGTTCTACATTCTTTTGTGTACAGTGCGGGTTTATACACGTTGCTTTCACTGTGGGGGGGGGGGGTGGGAAAGAATACGTTTTTACCTAAAGCATACAGATGCAGCTCCTGGATACCAGCACTACAAACTTAAAACAAACAGCTTCCTACAGAGGTAAAAGGCACACTGACTGTCGTTTTGGTGCCCATGGAAGTCTATTATAGACCTAGCGCCTCCTTGCTCTGTTTACTGAATCTCAAAGGACAGAACGTATTTTGTGTTCACGCACTTTCAGACTGAGCACCCATGCTTAAGGTCTACACGAACCTCCAGAATAGGACATTTCTTATGACATCCTTCCCCTACCAATTTTCACCCTCGAACTGAGAGACTGAAACTCCCAGGTTAGGAAAGAGCAGGAAGGAAAAAGGAAAAGCGCAAAGACACGTAGCAACCCAGGACTCTGATGGATCTGGAGGGAAAGCTTAAGCAGGGTGTGGAACGAAAGAACACTTGCAGACAAGGGAAGGGTCTCTGAATCCAGTCTGTCATAGAACGCTGCATTCAAAGAATTGAATTCTTCATTTGGCTTCCTGGGTCAGCCAGCATGATAACCACGAGTGTACAAGTATCTCTGTAGTGGCATGCAAAGTCCTTTGGGTCTATTCCCAGGAGTGCTATAGTTGGGTCCTATGGTAGATCTATTTTTAGTGTTTTGAAACACCTTCACACAGATCATCCATAGTGGCTGCACCAGTTAACACTCCCACTGGGGTAGTTTGAATGTAATTGGCCCCCATAAACCTATAGGGAGTGGCACTGTTAGGAGGTTTGGCTTTGTTGGAGTAGGTTTGCACTCATTCATTGGAGGTAGTGTGTCACTGTGGGGGTGGGCTTTGAGGTCTCTTTTGCTCAAGCTTTACTCAGTGTGGTAATCAGTCTCCTTCCTATTGCCTGCACAATGTAGAACTCTCAGTTACCTCTCCAGCACCGTATCTGCCTGCACACCGCCATGTCCCACCATGATGATCGTGGACTGAATGAACCTCTGAAACTGTAAGCTGCCACTTCCATTAAATGTTTTCCTTATAAGAGCTGCCATGGTCATGGTATCTCTTCACAGCAATAGAAACCCTAACTAAGACACCCACCAACAGTAAATGAATAAGGTGTCCTCTTCCTGCATCTTGACAACATTTGTTACTATTTCTTTTGGAAATGACAGTCTACTGACTAGTAGTTTTAATTAGTAGTTCTCTGATGGCTAAGGATGTTGAACACTTTTTAAAATGTTTATTAGCCATTTATACTTCCTTTGGTAACTGTATATCCAGGTCATTTGCCCATATATTGATATTCAGTCTTGGGTTTGGGGAGTAATTTTTGCAGTTCTTTATGTGTTGTAGAAATTAATCAAATTGTAGCACAGCTTTTTCCCCCTATCCTGTAGGCTTTCTGTTCACTCTGTTTCCTTTATTATCTTCACAATAGCAAGGAAAGAGAATCAGCTTAGATGGCCATCGGTAGATGAATGGATAATGAAAATGAGGTACATACACACAATGGAATTTTATTCAGCAATAAAAGAGAAGAATTAAAAAATATATATCAAGGGAGGCCTCCCAGACTCACAAAGACAAATACTGCATATCCTATCTTGTAGGTGGATCTTAGCTTCTAAAGGTTAAATATGCATGTTTAAATGAGAGAAAGCACAGGGGAAAGCCAGGAAACAAGATAGGCTCATGAGATATAAGAAGACAGGTTTAAGGGAGCATGGTAGGGAGGCCACAGAACACATGAGCTCTGAAGAGGAAGGGGGCATTAGTGAGAAGGGACATATATGACAGGTAATGGGGGACCAATGGCAGGGATGTCCTCTAGATGGGATGTATAGATTTTTCTTGTCATTACTTCCTCAGTACTGTATCTATACAATTACATTATATTAAACATTATAAATAAAAATAAAATAAAATTCAAAATAGGAAACTCCAGTATAATGGTTTTACAATTCCATAATGTGAAGTCAATATGGAATATAATGACTGTCCATTTTGGGTTCTTGTAATCAAGAGAATGTTAGCTGGGTGGGGGTGTAGAGATGACTCAGTGGTTAAGAGTACTGGCTGCTCTTCTAAAGGACCTGGGTTCATTCCCAGCATCCACATGGCAGTTCACAACTGTCTGTAACTCCAGTTCCAGGGGATCTGACACCCTCATACAGATATACATGCAGGCAAAACTCCAATGTACATTAAATAAATAAGATAAATAAGAGAGAGAGAGAGAGAGAGAGAGAGAGAGAGAGAGAGAGAGAGAATATTAACTACCATTGATATTCTTAGCAGATTGTCTCCCTGAAGTCTACAAAGTCCCACAGGTTTGGAACTGTCATTTTCCTTTGGAAACCAAACAGCTTAACTGACTCATCTGTCCCCTGCATTCCCTTAATAAAGCCAACCAACGGTGACCAGTCCAACCAACGGTGACCAGGACATGCTGTTTGCTCTCCAACTCCTCACCTAAAGCTCAAAGTTTTTCAGAAAGGTCACCATTCTATCAAATCATGCCTCACTAAATACAGGAGTGGCCATCTCCCTGGGTTCCAGTGGCCATCTCTTCACAGCCCACTATCTATCTCTGTTTTAAAGATATTTTTGATATTTTAAGATATTTTTGCAGCGACATTCAATTCCTGGATGAAAACACCATGAGTCGCCTTTATCGATATCATGGCAGGCTAGCAAATAATCCTGTCTCTGTGGCTTAGAAGGATGAAGTTATTCCTTGTTCACATTTATGCGCTGAGACTCTGAAGATCTACCCATGATCTTCACTGCAGGTCCTGAGTTGAAGGAACAAGTCATATATGTGATATTTTGAGGCTCACAACAGAGAAGGAAAGCTGATTGAAGAACCATTCAGTAGAATATTGCTTTGTTTTGTTTTGAGACAGGGTTTCATTGTATAGCTCAGGCTGGCCTGGAACTCACAGAGATCGGCCTGCCTTGGACTCCGGAGTGCTGGGATTAAAGGCCACCACACTGGGTCCATTCATGAGATTAATGCTTTACATCTGAAGTGATACCCACCACTTCCGCTCAGAGTTCCTTCTCTATAGTAACTCTCACAAGGTCATGGTTGCACTCAAGGGGGCCAGGAAACATATCTCTGGAGGGAGGAGGAAGTACATTTTGAATCTAAGGGAGTTGTTCAAATTGCAAACACAACACTCATTTTTCTCCAACCTATTCTGGTTTTTTTTTTTTTCCCCTCTGTCATAGAAAAAAAATTGATGCTCCGAGTAGGAGCACCAGAATTCTCATGATAGAAGGCTGGTGTGTCCACAGGTAGAGAGGTTGAGCTCAGAGGAGAGTTTTAAAGCTGCATCTTCTAGGCAATCCTGTGGGGGGTTGGGGTTTCGTTTACCTCCTTTTATACTCATTTGTTGCCTTCATGGGTTTGATTGACATGATAAAGTAGCTAAAGTCCCCTCAACTTGTCCCTTGAGCCTGTCACCGGATGCCTCTATTATACAGTCACTAAACAAGAAACGGAGTTTCATGGAGTCCTTCCATTCCATTTCCGGTCCCAGTATCTACACCTGTAATGCCCCTTAAGGCAATCACCAGCCATGTGTGACTGCTGAGTGCTCAAATGGCCAGGCTGTATTGGCTTGTTAGCACCATGGTCTCAGTGAGGACTACATGTGGCCAGTTTACACTGAGATGTACTATATGCATAACATACATGACCAAATTTAAAGGTTTCATACTAAAAATAATGTTTAACAAACATTTTTGCAGTGATGCCTTTTTTTTAAATGATTTTACACATGGTGAAATGAAATACATTATCAAAATTAATTCCATTTGCTTACTTTTAACTTTTTAATGTCGCCACTAGATCACATGATGTTTCTACAGCTCAACACTGCTCTAGGCTGATTTCTCCTCTCTATTTTTATAGTACCAGTCTTAGGCCAGGCCTGTCGTGATAGAGTTCTATAAATAGATTCATCCCTGGTAATTCAGACCCCTGGTTTAGACCTGGGGTCTTTGTCTCCCTGAGACTTTACCAAGGATCTAAGGATATGGACCTACTTATATTTAAGGGAGTTTTCATGTCCTCCACTTTTACATTTCCCATGCTTCTCTGCTTTCAGTTTACCCCCAGTCAAATTTCTCTCTTCTGTTCCCCATTCACCATTGTTCTTATTCTCTTGGAAAGACAAAGGCATCTAAGATCTTACTGTGAGTCATCGATGAAACAATTAAATAATTCCTGTAAGCAAGCAACAAAATCGGCTTCCTGCCCATGGGGACATGTTGCCAGTAGACTATTCATAACTCGCTACACATTTGCTTTTAAATATATAAGACCGGTTCTCAGTGTCTCTGTGCAGGGACTTCATCAAATTTTCTATTACGTAAGCTTCTGCTTCCACGGAATTTTATAAAGTTGTGTTGAAGGGAGATGCAGGTAATTTTATCTGTTCGATGTTCATTATGATTGTGGCATTTGTTGACAAGCCTTGTCTTCTTTTAAGTGTCAAAAAATGTTTTTATTCCCTCTCCTCAAACCAGGTACATGCTTATTTTTTAAGTATTGCCGAAAGAGTAGTTTTAAGCAGTGTTTTGCTCGGAAGAAAAAAAGGAAAATAAAAAGGAAGAAATACTGGTTGAATTATTAAACTCATAAGTAAGCAGATACATATACCTTGTCTATTTGAATTAACACTTGCTGCCTATTTGTTTTTTGACTGTGATTGTCATAGGTTGTCACCAAATTTATTCTCCAGAGCACACCAGGACGGTCGCAAGGACTAGAGGAGAGTAGCAAAGGATGTGGGCTCGTGGACTCAAAGAGTGAGTGACTAACTCAGCATGAGAAAATTTTAAGGCATGAGACCTTAAAATTTTCAGTTAGCCTCTCTGTGAATCGACTTTTTCATCCGTAAACTGCAGATAATAGGAAATCCACCACACAGGTGTATCTTAGTTACTTTTCTACTACTGTGATGAAACACCAGGACCAAAAGCAAGCTGGGGAGGGAAGGGTTTATGTGGCTTACACTTCCACATTGTAGTCCATCACTGAAGGAAGCCAGGACAGGAACTCAAGCAGGGCAGGTACCTGAAGGCAGGAGCTGATGTAGAGGCCATGGAGGGGTGCCGCTTACTAGCTTGCTGCACATGACTTGCTCAGTCTGCTTTCTTATAGAGCCCAGGACCACCAGCCCAGGGATGGCACCACCCACCATGGGCTGGGCCCTCCCCATTGGTCACTAATTAAGAAAATGCCTACAGCTGGATCTTATGGAGGCATTTTCTCAGTTGAGGTTCCCTCCTTTCAGATGACTCTAGCTTGTGTCAAGTTCACATAAAACGAGCCAGCACAATTGACCCCTTGTCAACCTGACACACAAACACGTCACTGCTAAGCCAGTCTTTCCTTTCTTGTTCATCCTCAAGATCACACATTAATATCAGCATCACAATATTAAACATTTTCAAACGGAAAAAGAGCCACAAGTCTCATAAATCCAAACACTTAAAAAACTCACCCCTTTAAAAAGCAAAGTCTCTCCACTGTGTGCTCCTATAAAATAAAAAATAAGTTAAATACTTTATTTCAAGAGGGAATAACCAAGGCCCAGTCACAGTCTGAACAAAGCAAAACCAAACTCCCACTGCATAAATACCTCAGTGTCCAGTGTCTGGGATGCATTTATGATCTTCAAGGCTCCTCCACAGGGCTTGGGTCACCTCCCCAGCTTCCCCCTCTGTGGCCCATGCAGATGTCCGTCTCCTAAGCTCTGGCAGCCTCCACTCCACAGGAGCTGCTGTTCTTGGCAATTGTCCCATGGTACTTGTGGTGTTATTTTACTTGTACTGAAATGTGATTTTAATTGTATGTTAATAAATAAAGTTGCCTGGGGGTCAGAGCTATTAGAGTCATAGCAAGTGCGTGGCGGCGGTGGCGCACGCCTTTAAGGACCTGGAGGGCGGTACATACAGGCAGTGACAAGGCAGTCATGTGTTTGGGTTTACAACCAATGAGAAGGCAGAACAGCTAGACTATATAAAGACATAGACACAGGAAGTAGGTCCCTTTCGGAGAGCTCCCTTGGCTGAAGAGGATCCCTGAATCAGGAAGGGTGAGGCTCTTAGCTCTGGCCTCTTGGCTTTCTTCTCTGAATCGGCTCTGTGTTTCTTATTTGATAAGATGGTTGGTTACATCTACAGGTACTGGCATCTCCAAAATGCAGGGGCTCCTGCTCCAGCTGGGCTGCACCTTTACCAACAGCCTCTCCTGGGCTGTCTTCAGGGCCTCCAGCCCTGCCACCAACACCCAGCCTCCCCTGTTCTCTCTCTTTCAAAACCAGTATCACTTGGGTGCCTACATTTGCAAGTTTGGATGCTAGCATGAGGTACAACCTTGACCACCTCTGGGACATGGCTTCTGTGTGCTGACCCTGAAGAAATGCTTCCCAGAGGATCTCACCTCAATAGTGCTGGTCCCTTTGTAACAACCTCTAATTTCTCAGCTCTAGACAACCAGCATTGACTGTCCTGGTAAAGCAAAGATGTCACTTCAGTTATTTCCTGATCAACTCTGCTGATTTGTCAGTCCCAGATGACCAGAACTACAGAGTCCTACTTCAAAATGGCACAAATCGAGTCTTTAAACTTTCCTCTCAACTTCACAAGGCAGGCCCCCATCATCTGCACTGCTCTCAGTTTTATATTCCAAGCTCGCACGCAACAGCTCATCAAGCTTTGAATATGCAATGGCTTTTCTAGCCCAGAGTTCCAAAGTCCTTCCACAATCCTTCCAAAACACATGGTCAGGGCTGTCATAGCAACACCCCAGAATCCTGGTACCAATTCATCTCATCGTGGTACACACCTTTAATCTCGGCACTCGGGAGGCTGAGGCAGGTGGATCTCTGTGAGTTTGAGGTCAGTTCCAGGACAGTCAGGGCTATACAGAGAAACTTTGTCTTGAAAAGCCAAAGAAGAAGAGGGGGGAGGGGGAGGAGGAGGAGGAAGAGAAGAAGAAGAAGAAGAAGAAGAAGAAGAAGAAGAAGAAGAAGAAGAAGAAGAAGAAGAAAATGCACTATAGCCAGATTGGATGGAGTTATTTTCTCAATTGACGTTCCTTCCTTTCAGATGACTCTAGATTATGTCAAGTTGACATAAGACTAGCCAGCATGAGATGGGATGCAAGAAGTAAGTTAGTTGAAGAAATTGAACTACCTAGAGTGGTGTTTGACATAAAGCAAGAACTAAGTAAGAAAGCAAGCAAGAAAACAAAAAAATGAACTGAGTGTGTTTTACACACCTGTCATCTCAGCCCGTGGGAAGCTGAGGCAAGAGCATCATGGGTTCTAGGATAGCCTGGACTACACAGTGAAATCCTACAGAAAGGAAGAAAAAAATGAAAGAGTGAAAAAGCATGGAGAGGGAGAAAAGGAGGGAGGGAGGGAAGAGGAAAAGAAAAAAGGAAAAATAGTTTCAAAATAAGTATCATGGTCGGTACAACCTTTTCACTACTTTAGAACTTCCCCTGTGTTGTGGTTTGAAAGGAAATGGCCCCCAGAGGGAGTGGCACTATTAGGAGGTATGGCTTTGTTGGAGTAGGCATGGCCTTGTTGGAGGAAGTATGACACTGAGGGTGGGCTTTGAGGTTTCAGAAGCTCAAGCCAGGTCCAATGTCTCTCTCTCTTCCTGCTGCCTGTGGATCAGGGTACAGAACTCTCAACTCCTACTCCAGCACCACATTTCCCTGCATGCCCCCATGCTCCCTGCCATGATAATGGACTAAGCCTCTGAAACTGTGAGCAGGCTCCAAGTAAATGTTCTCTTTTATAAGAGTTGCCATGCCCATGGCATCCTTTCACAGCAGTAGAAACCCTAAGGTATCCTGTTATCCAGAAAAATCTTCAAGTTTATATATTAGGCTTCTAGTTTTAGTCACTCATCTGTTTCCTGTGTTTTTAAAGGACAAATAAAGACTAATACTAAACTATCCAAACTCAGAAGCTGTAACACCTTTACTTCCTGGAATCTCCTAATGGCTGGAAGTACAAGGCCACAGACACTGAGCCCTGATGACTGATGGGCACCTGTGGAATTCTAGTCAAGTTACACAACTCTCTGGGCTTCAGTTTACTTGCCAGAGGAAGGGAAGGTGCCAGACACATGCCTGCTTTTCCCCAGGTCCTTCTTCCAGCTCCCTGTGTTTCCTGTTGTCACTATTGAGAACTAGGGAGAAATTTGAGTGTTTAAAAAAAAACCGAAGAAGTGGTGTTCTCTTCCTATTCATAAGAGCCGTGGGCATACTTCCCTCAGCCCAGCCTCCCCTGTGGCACTACACACTGACCCACTGGGCAAGTTCTTTGCATTTCAGCTTTAAAGGTGTGACTCCTGGGCTCTCTTTGTCTCTCTGGAATGTCATTACCATCATGAATGTATGGCTCGTCTCATAACCTAGTTAGTTTTATAACCCTCCAATTGCATGCATCAAATTCCTGTTCTGCTATTTAAGATACCTTATTGATATCTTAATTATATGTGTGTGTGTGTGTATGTATAGTTATCTTTATATATAAGCTTAAATGTGAAAGGGCTGGGATTGGTGGTCATGGCCTATAATCTTGGCACTTGGGAGGTCAAGGCAGGAAGATGGGGGAGTTAAAGACCATCCTGAGCAGCATAGCAAGTTCAAGGCTAACTTGGGCTACATGAAATAAATAAATAAATAAATAAATAAATAAATAAATAAATAAATAAATACACTGAAATGTGTAAGTGGTGGGTGGAACCCAAAGCACAGCCTCATATATTTCAGATGAAATTCTAAAGACACATCAATGAGAACAAACAGAAAGAAAAAAAATCCTTCTCTGTCTAAAAAAAATAAAGGAATGAGTAAGGGGTATATTAGCAAGATCATAAATATACAAAGGGAAGCCCGTTTACTCTGTCCAACACCAGAGAAGCAACTGCAACTCTCAAGTTCAACCCCACTGGCCAAGGCCAAATGAGAACTACCTGGACTTTTCCCTCTTACCAGGATGTGAAGGGTACCCAACCCACCTCCACATCAGACTTAGGAAGGAATTGTGCCATCTGTCCTCCCCTGCAGGTAAGGACCCTGTCTCTTCTGACTGGCTTCTGTGGTGTCATTGGGGTCCTTGGTGGAAGATCAAAACTCTCCTTACCATTGTCCTGGGGTGTCAGCACGTGGGAGCTGTGACAAGTCACTCCCACCTCTCAAGTCCCGGTAAGTGTCAGCAGAGACTTGGTGGCATCCATGATGGACTGTAAGAAGGATCTGCCCCCTCCACTAAATGACAGCTGGGCCTGAGTGGGGAATGGACTTTACTCCCACTCAGCAGTAATGAGGTAACACCCTTCTCCTCTTCCAGGGCAGTATCAGAGGAGGCTGCTAAAATGGAATGGTTGAAGGGCATCTAGAGTCTCATAATTATAGTCAAATGTCCATGTTACACTCAAAAATCACTTGTAGCAGTGATATTCATTCCCAGATTCAAAAGTAGGCAACAGGCATTGACGTTGATACCTGATCTTAGTAACACAATGGAGAAAGGCTTTATTTTGGCTCTTGATTTCAGGGGGCACAGCCTATCATGGAGGAGAAGGTACAGCAGAGCATGGAGTGGTGGAAGTGTGTGGTGAAGACTCCTCCCATCAAGACAGAGCAGGCAGCAGAAAGCACCAGCTAGAACCAGGGCCCAGGCTAGAACCTTCAAAGTCTTCTTTCCTCTGCCCTCTGGTGTCTAGCCAGGGTCCACTTACTAAAAGTTCCATAGCCTCCCAAAATAGTGTGGACCTAAGAAACAACCACTCAAAACGTGAATCTGTAGCAGACATTTCAAATGCAAACTATAAGGGATGTTAAGATTCTCAGACAAGAATTTTAAGTTGGGGTTGGAGAGATGGCTCAGAGATTAAGAGCATTGACTGCTTTTCCAGAGGTCCTGAGTTCGACTCCCAGCAACCACATGGTGGCTCACAATATCCCCCAGTTTGCCTCAGGCCTGTCTAGTGGAGGTATTTTCTCAGTTGATATTCCCTCCTACCAGATGACCCCAGCATGTATCAAGCTGACCAAAAAAACAAGCCAACACAGGCAGTATCAACAGCAGGATGCAGAGGGAAAGTTCAAGAACTATATAAGACTATACGATTTCACTTAGGTACATTAGAAAAATAATTGGTGATAATACCAAATTTGTCATCCAGATTGAGAAGGAAGCAAGACAACAGGTTCCAAAAGCTGAATAAAAATAATTAAAAACAAAAAACAAACCTATTAACCTTCCCAGAAATTCCACACCTAACGAAAATACACTTCAGGAATGGAGAGTAAGTTAAGGTACACACCAATGAAGGAAAACCAGGGGGATTTGTTACCAGCAAACATATACTAGAGTCAAGAAAATTCTCTAAACAAAAAGATAATGATTAAAGAAAAAAATCTGGGCTGAGAAGATGGCTCAGTGGTTAAGAACAATTGTTGCTCTTCCAGGGGACCCAGATTCAATTCCCAGCACCCAGAAGGTGGCTTACAACCATCTACGACTCCAGTTCCAGGGCATCTGACACCCCTTTCTGATCTCCATGGACATCATGAATGCAGGCAAAACACTGATACACAGAAAATAATAAATCTAAAACAGAATTTTTTAAAAAATGAAAAAAAAATCTTAAAAGATTGTAAGAAAGGAAGTCACAAAAATGAAAAATTAAGAAATATAATTGATATTCTTTTCTTTACGCTTTAAAGATGACATCTGACAATTGAAACGAAATCATAACACTATGATGGGATAGAAAAGTCAAGAGAGGTTTTCCTCAGTAAATGCTACATGCTACACTACCAGCCTACCAGACAGACTGTGCCCAGTGCACAGTGCAGTAATGGTATGACTATTATGGAGGTAACCAACTGCTTTTGTGTTGAATGCGAGACCTGCTCCTCAGGAGGGAATTCACTCCTAGTACTGTGAACTGATTAAAGAGAAAAACACAGCTAGAGAAGCCGTAGGCCTCAGAAGAGAAGGAACTACTTCTATTTTGCTGAATGGACATGTTTTGTTTTGTGGCAGGGTCTTACTATGGAGACCATTCTAGGAACTCAATATGTAGGCCAGACTGGACTCAAACTTACAGTGATCCACCTATCTCTGCCTCCCAAGGACTGGGATTAAAAGCATGTACCACCACACCCAGTGCCTAAATTGACATGGTTTGCCTATCAAACTGTCATCTAAATATTTATGGTGATGCCTATGTATTAGTGATGCTGTCAGCTTTTGTCAGCTTCTTGCACTGGGGTAGGGTTACTATAGAGACTCCTAACTACTCAAAATACTGAGAAGTGGCTGTTGAATAATTGGCCCTAAATGGAACATCTCTATCCTTCCTTTCAAGGCTAAGGGAACATGGTGGAAGAGGAGATGGAAAAAAAAAAAAAAAACCGTAAGAGTTACAGGAAGGACTGGGGTGTTATGGAATAACATAACACTTCCAGGTATACCATGGTCATTGCCATCATGAACTCACAGCATCTGTGATTACCTGTGCAAGACCTGCACAAGGAGGGCCTTTTAACACTCCATTGTGGGGTGGGGAAGGACTCCCAAGGCCCCATCCTTTCCTGAGGATGTATATGCAGTTAATGGTTACTAGGGAAATGAAAGACTTTTTTTTCCCAGTGGTACACACACTGGTAAAGTTGCACATACTCCTGTAAATAACCTCTCATCCATGTTCCTGTAAGCAACTCTATCAAACACACACATGCACACTCATACACACACACACACACACACACACACACACACACACACACACACACAAAGTAATAGTAATAATGATAATAAACAAAATAGAATTTAAAACGACTGATCATGACTCTCGTATCAGAGATTGTGTGTACTATTATACAGTGCTTCAAACCATTTCTGGCACTTGGCCATCATATTCTACAACTGCTGAGTGACGTGAATGAATGAAAAAACAGAGAAGTGTAGAAGTTGAAAGGGAGTAACAGTTCACAGATGAATCCAAGTTTTCAAGCCTGGGCACCTGGAAAGAACCCTGGTGGTCTTCACAGTCCTAGTGAGGACCACAGGAGATCACTTGAGGAAACCTAGGCATGTAAGCCTCTCCTAATAACTGTTCCCCACCCACCCAAGAGTCTTGTTTGGAGCACGAGACTTCTCTAATAGTCTCATAACGATTGGGTCAAGATGAGCCCTTTATCTGTCTAAACCAATCAGATTCTTCTGGGGAATCTGAAACTGGGGTTCGGCTTAGCATTGGAACGGAACATAAAAGGTGGTCCGTTTCTGCCAAGAAATGCCGAGCACAAAAAAGCTGGCTTGGAAAGACAACACAGGATGTCTCAGAGAAACCAAGGCAAAAGCTACAAAAAAGGCTGTCTGTGTCCATGTGAGGTCCTGATTTTAAGCCCGTCTGTGGATGCAACTGTTTTCCTGCCTTTGTTTCTGGATAGACTCCTAAGACATTCTCCCTTAAAGCAAGGAATGGTGGGAGGCACTCAGGAGGCAGAGGCAGGCAGATCTCTGTGAGTTGGAGGCCAGCCTGGTCTACAGAGTGAGTTCCAGGACAACCAGGGCGACACAGAGAAACCCTGTCTCAAAAAGGAAAGAAAGAAAGAAAGAGAGGGGGGGAGAAAAGGAGGGAGGAAGAAGGGAGGGGGAGAGGGAGGGAGGGAGGGAGGGAGGGAGAGAGAGAGAGAGAGAGAGAGAGAGAGAGAGAGAGAGAGAGAGAGAGAGAGAGAGAGAAAGGTTCTCCCTCACAGGGAGAGAACAGTAATTAACCAGGTTTGTTTTCTAGTGCTATAAGCCAACACATATTTTTGGACATGCTAAATCTTACTTTCTTTCCTGCTTCAAAATATTGTCACAACGCTGAGCACCGTGGCACATTTGAATGAATATATCTGTCATCCCAGAACTAGAGACATGCAAAAAGGCTCACAAGTTTGAGATCAGCCTGGGCTACACAAGGAGACCCTACCGAAAAAGAGGGACAAAGAGAAAGATAGATTGGCATCTCACTGGATTATTGCTTCCTCATTTCCTATTATGTCTCAAAATTTTTCCAGACTTCTTTCTTCCTGTCCTTTTACGAACGATTTTATTATCTAATATTACAGCTTGGGTGCTTTTTTAGACCTTAAGAATACAGAGGAATGAGTATCTTGACTTCCCAAATCTCTGAATACCTCAGCATGTCCACCGCTGTCCAAAGGGGCATCCGAGAGGAACGCTGTAGGCTGAGGGTTTTTTCACTTGTACATAGGTCTATAGCCATGATTTATTCTCCTGAAGCATAAAAAAAGGGGGCAGAAAACATGTAAGGAAACTTGAGCTACAGAATATTATGCAAGCAGTGAAATGCATGTCATTTTCTAATTGCCTTGTGGCTTCAACACCTCTTCATAACGCCTTTGAAAAAGTTCAGCTCCGAAAGCACCTCTCTGCAATTGATTTCTTAATGTTACTAGGTTCCACACACTCACAGCCCACGCTCACTCAGTTGCTAAGTGCACTCACTGGATTGTCACAGTATGTTCCCGAGGCCCTGGAGTTCTCTCAAATATAAAAGATGTGTTTCTGATTGGAGACAAAGTCCTCGCCTTTCAAATACAATATTCTCTAAAAACAAAGAATCGGCACCCGTTCAATTTCCACCTCAGATGAAAAGCGATTTCCTAAAGCAAGCAGAAGCTTATGCGCCCAGAGATCCACGATATTATCTCACAACTTGGAACCCAAAGGTGACTTTATAGATTATTTTCATATTATTAGCTTTACCTCACTAGGGAGGAAAGTCAGAATAGGCCACTAGATGTTGCTTTCTTACAGGCACTGATAACTTCCACCAATGAGATAGATTACAAAGGTTCCCTAACCTCATAACATCAATGAAATTTTAGACAAATTTTAAGGCTGATATTTTAAGAAAGAAGAAGGAAGAAATGATAGCAAGAAACAAAAAACAGGTAGATTTCAGTGAGTGTATGTGCATAAATTCAGTTAATACTTCTTTTTTAAAATGCTTTTGTAGCTGGGCAGTGGCGGCACATACCTTTAGTCTAAGGATTTGGGAGGTAGAGGCAGGTGGATCTCTGTGAGTTCAAACCAGCCTGGCCTACAAAGAGAATTCCAAGACAATCAGGGCTGTCTCAAAAAACAAAAACAAAACAAAAAAACACCAATCAATCAATAAATAAAGTGTGTGTGTGTGTGTGTGTGTGTGTGTGTGTGTGTGTGTGTGTGTGTGTGTGTGTGCACATGAGCTGTGAAGGTGGGTGCCTGTGGAAGCCAGATTTCCTGAACCTGGAGTTACAGGAGTTTGTGAGCCACCTGATGTGAGTGTTGAGAACCAAACTCTGATTCTCACCAGGAGCCGGAAACACTCTTAGCCACTAAACCCAGCAAATAATTCTTGAATGGGACAAGTTAGTTATGCACAGCAACCCACAATCTCAAAAGTTTTGTAGAAAGAGTTTGATCATTCATTCACTCAGCATTTTTTTTTTTTTTTTTTTTTTTTTTTTTTTTTTTTTTTTTTTTTTTTTGCTTATTTGTTTTTTCGAGACAGGGTTTCTCTGTGTAGCTTTGGAGCCTGTCCTGGATCTCCCTCTGTAGCCCAGGCTGGCCTTGAACTCACAGAGATCAGCCTGGCTCTGCCTCCTGAGTGCCGGGATTAAAGGTATGCACCACCACCACCCGGCTGTGGGACATTTCTTAATTGCTGGTTGATATGGCACCCATAGTCTGTTTGGTGCCACTTCGGGAAGATGGCCGAGGATTGTTTAAGAAAGCAAACTGAGCAAGCCATGGAGAACAAGCCAGTTAGCAGGACTCCTCCACGGTCCCTGCCTCTGTTCCTGCTTGAGTTCCTGCCCTGACTTCTCTCAGTGATCAGCTGTGATCAGAACATGGAAGCCAAAGAAACTCTTTTGTCCCCAAGTTAATTTTGATCTTAGTGTTTATCACAGCAGTAGAAAAAGCTAACTAGGACACAGGAGTGTGGGAAAAGAAAGAGAGAAGGAAGGAAGAAAGGAAGAAAAAAAGCAAGCAAGCGAGGAAGAAAGAAAGCAAGGAAGGAAGGAAGGAAGAAAGAAAGAAAGAAAGAAAGAAAGAAAGAAAGAAGGAAAGAAGGAAAAGAAAGAAGGAAGAAAAGGAGGAAGGAAGGAAGGAAGAAAAAAGAAAAAGAAAAGAAGGAAGGAAGGAAAAAGGAAGAAGGAAGAAGGAAGAAAAAAGAAAAAGAAGGAAGGAAGGGCACAATTACCACCAACTGGAGAAAAGTTTTATCTGAAGGCGTCTTTTTATACTTAAAATAGGTGCAATGTTTGCCAAGAATTCTTACCAGAATATTCTCCTGTGTAAAACAGAGTTATAGATTCCAACTTTGTCTTATGAGGTTAAATATGACACTCCTTCCTTAAAAGTTTGGAAGGCTCCCAGAAAAATCACTCAGTGTGAGTGTCTTTTGGTACAGAAATATTTTTCTGCTTTTTTTTTTAAAATCAGTTACTGAATGATTCAAGTTTACAATTTCATGAAGTTTTTCACTCAATTTTTACTCCCTTCTCTAGAGAAGTATCAGTTTTATTTTTCCAAAGCTTATTTGAAAAGTTGTGCATAATATTCTCTTTTAACTTTATCTGTCACTTGCCTATCTATCTATCTATCTATCTATCTATCTATCTATCTATCTATCATCTATCCATCCGTCCATCCGTCCGTCCGTCCGTCCATCCATCCATCCATCCATCCATCCATCCATCCATCCATCCATCCATCCATCTATCTATCTATCTATCTATCTATCTGTCTGTCTGTCTATCTAGGTATATATGTATCTATCTGTATATCCATCTATCTCTTTCATCTATCTCTTCTCTGTCTCTCATCTATTATCTATCTATCTATCTATCTATCTATCTATCTATCTATCTATCTATGCATCTGAGAGAAGCTCTCTCTGGCTGGCACGGAACTCCCTATCTGCCTGAGGATGACTTGATCCTTCTGGTCTCCCTCCCTCTTCCTCCTGAGTGCTGGATAAAAGGCATATACCACTGTACCTGGCTCTTTATTGAGTTTTACCTTGTCTACCACTGAGCTACATCCTCAGCCTTTTTCCATTTTTGAAAGTTGTCTCCAAGCCTGTAAGTGGGTGCCCTAGCACGGGTTGAATACTGCCTATCTAAAGCACATCTTCTCCCTGACTAGACAGGCCAAAGATGATTCATTTGAATTAGTCACAAAAAAAATTAATAATAATTTAGCCTTTATCCCAAAAGTACAAAAGGTGTAGACATGTAGGTGACAGCATGCATTTTCTTTTTTCTTCTGGAATAAAATTTTGATTCATTGCTTTGAATTTTGCATTGCTTCATTTAAAAGGTGTGGAGGTCAAAGGAAAACATAGACTGCATTAGTTGATGTTTATCCTGTTGGCCTAAGTTTCTCCCTCGCACCTAGCTGGGTGTCTTGCACAGCCAAGTCTATGGATTATTCAATCCTGATGAGATCATGAACAGGCTTATTTACTTTCAGTGTGCCAGTCTGAAGTTTTCTACCATAATCATATGGGTTTCCCTCCCCCAATTCTGTGTTTCTAGGAGTTTTTGTTGCATATATATTTTAACTGCAGGAGGGCGGGGGACTGTCTTGAGACAGGGTTTCTCTGTGTGACTTTGACTATCTTGGAACTTGATCAGTAACCAGACTGGGGCCTAGAACGCAGAGATCTGCCTACCTCTGCCTCCTGAGTGCTGGGATTAAAGGCGTGTGCCACCACCATCTGGCTTAGTTTAATATTTTGATGCTATGTTGTTGAGATGATACCATCTGATGGATTTTTACTTCCTTTAACTGTGGGTTCTCTGTCGATGCTTTGTCATATACAATAGCACTAACACTTGCTGATGGATAAGAAGTCTCCGTATTTTTTTTTTTTTCCTGAAACAGGGTTTCTCTGTGTAGCATTGGAGCCCGTCCTGGATCTCACTTTGTACACCAGGCTGGACTTGAACTCACAAAGATGCGCCTGGCTCTGCTTCCCAAGTGCTGGGATTAAAGGTGTGCGCCACCACAGCCTGGCAAGAAGTCTCCATATTATTATTTGAGAGCTGACTGGCAGGACAGAGAAAGACTCATCACACGGGTCTATCTGAGATTTCTATCATATAGTAAGGCCCTGTCACAGAAAGCAAAACAAACCCAAAATAAGATTTGATTATTTGGGGAAACTGTGCCTGTGAATTATCTCTCCAGTTCAGTTTATCACTAGCTCATAAGTGTATCAGCCCATTCAACAATTCAATCCCCACAAGGTAACAGTACACGAACACTACTGTGAGAATATTAAATGTAATAGTTTCCCTTCTTTCTGTAATTGCTATTATCTGCCTTCTATTTGAATGTGTTTGAACCTAAAACATCAAAACCAAAGTGCAAATTTTATGATGATTTTTTCTGAGCAGTGGTCTTCTATTGAAGAGAGAAGAGGTCACTCTGAATTCACCATATGCAATTATCCACTCAACATAAAACATGGTGTTTCGGGCACACACCTTTAATCCAAGAGCACTCAGGAAGCAGAGGCAATTGAATCTCGGAGTTTCAGGCCAGTCTGGTCTATAGAGTGAGTTCCAGAACAGCCAGGGCTATACAGAGAGAGCCTGTCTCAAAAACAAAACAAAAAACCAACAACAAAAAACCCATGGGGCTAAGTCGAATGTGAGTTGATGCATGTAAATAGCTAGGCATGAAATGTATTATGTCCTTAGCTAGTACCGAGTGATAAATTAATTAATTTTCTTTCTTTCTTTCTTTCTTTTCTTTTCTTTCTTTCTTTCTTTCTTTCTTTCTTTATTTATTTATTTATTTATTTTTTGAGACAGAGTTTCTCTGTGTAACAGTCCTTACTGTCCTGGGACTCGATTTGTAGATCAGGCTGGCCTCAAACTCACAGAAATCCATCTGCCTCTGCCTCCCAAGTGCTGGGATTAAAGGTATGTGCCACCACCACCGCCTGACGATAAATTAATTTTCAACTAAGAAGAATTTAGATGAATAAGATACTTTAACTGAAGCAAAAATTATGTCATCCCATGAAATATATTGACATCAGTCTTTCAATGCACATGATCTAGCCTGATAGATCTGTTGCATAAAACAAGTGTTGAATTTGTTATATATAAAACAAATAACAAAATCTACTACATAGTCACCTCCCTAGGTGTCAAGGCTGTTCCATTACAGGAAAAAGAAAAAGAAAAATTTCTGAGACAAGGTCTCATACAGTCCAGGCCTTCAGCCCACTATGTATCTGAGGTGGCCTTGATACATATATATATTGACCTCACTATAGTGATGACCTTGATCTGATCTTCTTCTCTCACCACTCCCCAAGTGCTGGGATTATAGCCGTGTGCCACCACACCTGACTGTGAAATTCCAAACTAAAATGGACAATCATTGTGACCCTTCCCATGAGTACCTTTTGAAGTGGGTATTTTCATCCTGTGATGACGTCTTTTCTTTTACATGGATGTGCTTAAAGACTTCCAGCTTGGCAACAAATAGAATCATCAGGAATGATGTGGAAATAAGGAGTCAAATGGATGACAATATCTTCTTGTTGACGACAACTTTGAAAAAATTGTTTATGTATTTTATACACATGGGTATTTTGTGTGCACATATGTCTATGTTCTACATGGATGCCTGGTTGCCTGTGGAGGTCAGAAAAGGATGATGGATCCCCTGGAACTGGAGTTAAAGATGGCTGTGGGCCACTATTTGAGTGCTGAGAATTGAACCCAGGTCCCCTGGAAGAGCAGTCAGTGCTCTTAAACCCTAAAACATCTCTCCAGCCACAATTGTCAATGGATGACTTTTTTTTAAAGTTATTAATCACAGCATAATCCTGAAGACTAGAAAAAACTGCTTAGGCCATGAAATGTGAGCCTGGGTTATTTAACAGCCCAGATTTGAAGAGTAATACTCCAAGTTTTCAACAGGCTACCAGTTGTGTTCAGTGTACTGGTTCATGATACTCACATTGAGTACATTTTCTCATAAACGAATGTTCAAGTTGGATAGCCATGATGAGATAAACAGAACATGGGCTGTTACTACAAGAAATTTTTTAAGATTTATTTCTTTATTATGACGAAATTCATAACGGTCTTATTAAATAAGAAACAGAGAGCCAAATACAGAGTTAAAACCCAAGAGGTCAGAGCAAGAGCCATGACTACCTTTATCTTACCACTCACTGTCATCCTTCCCCTGAGAGAGAGAGACCTTCCTCCTGTGTGTCTTGTGTTTTATTGCTTTCCTGTTCTGCCTTCTCATTGGCTCTAAACCCAACCACATGACTTCCTCATCACTGCCTGTCTGTACAGACCTCCTGGTCTCTATGGTTGGTACTGGGACTAAAGACTCAAAGGTCACCACACTTGGCTGTGTCCTTGACCACACAGAGACTCTGCCTGCCATGTGATCGGATTAAAAGCGTGGGCTACCACCACCTGACTTCTATTCCTGGCTCGCTAATGACCTCTGATCTCCATGCAAACTTTATTAACATACAAATAAAATCACATTTCAGCACAATTAAAATATCACCACAATTATGTATATCTATAGTGGAAGTGTATTCCACGCAACAACTTCCTTTTCTTTGATGTGCATATACATAGAAAACTAGATAGTTAATATTTGACTGGATATCCTTTATTTTGATTTCTTCAGTCTGGTAACTTTAAGGGAGAGGCAATTCTTTCTTAGATTTCCTCAGACCTAGGTTGCTTCATTGAGGAATAGCAACCTCTTTTTGTTCTGTGGGAAGAATGAATCCGTACAGATCTCCCGGCTTCTTGTGTTGGTTTTGTTGCTTGATGGGGACTCTCTTGTTCCTACTGTGTGGCATTAGTTTTGTTGCTTGATGGGAACTCTATTGTTCCTACTGTGTGGCATTGGTTTTGTTGCTTGATGGGAACTCTATTGTTCCTACTGTGTGGCGTCAGGCTTTCATGCTGTTGGCTTGCCTCAACTCTTTGGGACTTCTTGGTTACCTTGTCATGTTTATAATGTCAGGATTAGGTTGGACTATCTGGTGGCTGCAGTGTTTCGGCTCATGAAGTACCTTGTTTTCTTGGCAACTGGTGCAGGTCCTAAATAGGAAGGGAGACTGGGTGGCCATCGGGCTTCTCTTTGGTGCTTTCCAACCATGTGACCAGGGAAAACTGTACCCCAGTTTACCTTTGCTGGCCATAGTTTACCCCTCTTGGCCTGGCATAATTATGAATAATGCTTTCTTTCACTTGACTGTGTCCCAATTTAGACAATAAATTACATTTTCATGTGGCTTCCGACCCAAGGCAAAGACTGGAATATTGTGTCATTTCTCTCTGTGATCTCAACACTCACTTTGGCAATGTCTGGCAACAAATAGCCCAGTTAATTTAGAAAGTAGAATTCATAGCCTTGACCTGGGGCACATGCTCTGTGCCAGGACTCTGGAGAATAAAGACTGATTTGGTTTCTCTGTGGCAGTGTGTTTCATTACCCTACTGGCTGCCTGCCTCTTTCTCTATTGCCTAACACTTTAGGTTTCTTTATCAAAGATCATCCAAGTTATTCTCTTTCATCTGCATGGGAGGAAAGAATTTGGTATTTTGGGTTTTTTTTAGTTCCTGATATGTCTTACCACCCATGTCCAACCCAATCTATTTTAATAGTCAATATTAATTTTAATCATTGTACCTGTAATTCCTCCCCAAAAGACAACAGTCGTAGGTAAGATGTGAAGAATTCATTATGTGTGTGGTAGTTTGAATGTGTTCGGCCCCCATATGCTCCTAGGAAGCGGCACTATTAGGAGGTGTGGCCTTGTTGGAGGAAGTGTGGTCCTGTTGGAGGAGGCTTGATGACACAGGCCTTTAATCCAGACGTTGAGGCTGAAGGGCATGCTGTGGGATGTTCTGTATGTTAAATGTGTTGCTCTGATTGGTTAATAAATAAAACACTGATTGGCCAGTAGCCAGGCAGGAAGTATAGGCGGGGCAAGGAGAGAGGAGAATTCTGGGAAGTGGAAGGCTGAGTCAGAGAGACGCTGCCAGCCACCGCCATGACAAGCGAGATGTAAGGTACTGGTAAGCCACGAGCCACGTGGCAACTTATAGACTAATAGAAATGGGTTAATTTAAGATAGAAGAACCAGATAGCAAGAAGCCTGCCACGGCCATATAGTTTGTAAGCAATGCAAGTCTCTGTATGTTTACTTGGTTGGGTCTGAGCGGCTGTGGGACTGGCGGGTGAGAAAGATTTGTCCTGACCGTGGGCCAGGCAGGACCAGAAAAACTCCAGCGACAAGGGCACACCTTTAATCTGAGTCACACCTTCTACTGGAAGTGTGTACTGTGGGGGCAGGCTTTGAGGTCTTTTTCTCAAGCTTCACTCAGTGTGACAGTCAGTGGACTTCCTGTTACCTGCACGATGTAGCACTCTCAGCTCCAGCACCATGTCTGCCTGCACACTGCCATGCTCCCTGCCATGATTATAATGGACTGAACCTCTGAAACTGTAAGCAAGTTTCCTTTATAAGAGTCGCCATGGTCATGGTGTCTCCTCACAGCAATAGAAACCTAACTAAGACAGCGTGTTAGGCACTGTTGGAAGTTCTTGATTTCTTTCCATTTTCCCAGCTGCACTGTGAGGTCATTTCTAGTCTTTCCATGTTTCTGACTATGAATATCAAGGTATAGGAGGGGTAGAGATCTTACCCCAAAGCCCAAAAATCCAGCAAGAATAATCAACCTACTAGAAAGAGTAGTTGGCTTCAGAACTCATATTACCACCACCTAAAGCACTTACGTCAATCAACTCCTCTTCTTAGCCCTCCAGAGCTGCGTGGGGTTTAATGCTACTTCATTAGGTCTGTTGTTTCTGTGGGGCTTGAGGAAGCGAGTTAACCCAGGAGCTCAGAGAACCTTCGTGAACTTGGAGCTGAGTAAACAGCTTTCTGGCTCTGGTGTAAATGATGGTTATGTCACTCACCACCTGCCAGCCCATCCTTTCTTATGTGCACAAACATGGTGCTTCTTGCTGCTACGTCAATCTAGAAAATTCTATGTAGATCTAACATAAAAGTAGAAAGCAGCCATGGGGATTTGTTCCGGGCCCCTGGGCATTCTCAACGGAGAGTCCCTTTACAGAGTACAACCCCAAATCACAGGATTTTAAATCAGAAAGAGGCAGAAACAACAGAGGCCATTCCCATCATTTTGCATAAATAAGAGAAGAAATTATAGGGAGCTGGAGTTACTTACCCACATCTCACAGCTAATTCCCGCTTCTCACAGCTAATTAGTGTAATTAGTGATGAGGCCACAATTGCCACCTAGTGTCCCAACAAAACCACTGTTCTGTTCATTCCGTCCCTCTGCCTCTCTCCTTCCTTGCTTTGGGAACAGAAAGAGAAAAATGATCAAAACCATGCCCCTCTGTGTATAGAAATGATCTTTTTTTTTTAAATCTAAAGGCTCTGGACCCACAATTTTGGGGGAGACATTACGACTTCAATTTTCAAAGAAATTTAAGTCAATTACTGTCTCTCTCACAGCTCTCTCTCTCTCTCTCTCTCTCTCTCTCTCTCTCTCTCTCTCTCTCTCTCTCTTTTTAGGTTTTTCTTAGTGTGTGTGTGTGTGTGTGTGTGTGATATATTGACTCAGTAAACCATATGACTTTTCACCCCCAAGATTACACTGACTCTTATCTGTTCAAATAAGCATTTTCTTCTAGATTGGTGCCCCTGCCAAGATCAACAGGCTTGGAGGCCAGGGCTTAAGGTGACCACATCACCCCTCTGCTGGGCAAGATAAAGATATTTCCTACATTAAGACTAATGAGTTTCAAAAGGCGAAAGCTTTGCTTTTTCTTTGGGGTTTTGGTTCTGTTCTACTTCCTGATAGCAATCAGCTTTCTGGAAGGTGTTCTAGAAATTACAACATTCACAAGGTTTAAAAAAAAAAAATGGGGCATGAAGTCAAGAGAAGGGGAGAAAAGAGAGGCGTTTCATAACTTGTCAAGAGACAACTATTTCACATTCTAAGCAAACAAAAACACGTTCTTGTCTGGGAACAGAAGGAGACATGTACAGAGAAAAAACTCAGAGTTGGGGGATGGCTAATAACTTTTTGTCATTTGTTATGGGGAAAATAGGTTGATTCTCAAGATCTTGTTAGAACTGTTAAGCTCTAAAAAAACACCTCTTTCTCATAAGCCAAGATAAAAATTAAGAAGATTAATGACTCCTGTTCAATGATGCCCCTGTCATCTCTTCTGAATTAGCACTACGGTCTCTAGTCCAAACCAGGTCCCCCAGGATGCCTGGGTCACTGATAATTCCTCCTACAGATGCACTATTACGGGAGTATGTGTGAGGGCATGTTCCTGTACATGTGAGTAGAGATCAGAAGACAACCTGGTTTGGTCGTTTGAATGAAAATGGTCCCCCTAGGCCCACAGGGAGCGGCACTGTTAGGAAGTGTGGCCTTGTTGGAGTGGGTGTGGTCTTGTTAAAGGAAGTGTGTCACTGGGGGCAGGCTTTGGGGTTTCAGAACCTCAAGCCAGGCCCCGTGTGTCTCTCTCTTCCTGATGCCTGTGGATCTGAGTATAGGACTCTCAACTACTTTCCAGCACCATGTCACTGCATGCCTCCATGCTTCCTGCCATGAAGATAATGGACTGAACCTGTGAAACTATAAGCTGCCACCACCATTAAATGTTTCCCTTTGTAAGAGTTGCTGTGGTCATGGTGTCTCTTCACAGCAATAGAAACCCTAACTAAGATACCTAGAAAAGTCAGTTTTTCTCCTTCCACCATGTGGGTCCCAGGATCAAACTTAGGTTGTCAGCCTCATCAGGAGAAGCCCTTACAGCCATCTTAGCAGTCTCCTTTTTTTTTTTAGTAGTTCTTTTGCTATGTATATATATATATATATATATATTTAGTCTGCTTGTGTGTTTGCTATGAGGTCTCATTTCAGAGACGGGGTTTTACTACTTGATATGCAACCCCTGTGTGAAGAACAACACTGGACACCCAGAAGTGCTCAAAACTATTTATTGAGTGAATAACACTATATGATTCCCTCCCTAGACATTTCAAAGCATCAGATTCTTTCCCTGCTCTTTCCGTGTCTCTGTCGCTCTATCTCTCTCTCTCTCTGTTTCTGTCTTTCTCTGTGTGTGTTTCTCTCTGTCTCTGTGTGTGTCTCTCTCTTTTTCTCTCTCTGTCTCTCTCTGTCTCTCTGTCTCTTTCTGTCTCTCTCTCCCTCTCTCTCTCTCTCTGTGTATGTGTGTGTGTGTGTGTGTGTGTGCGTGTGTGAAGACAGAAGTCAGCACCGCTCAAGAACCATCTACCTTGATCTTTGAGTCAGGATCTCTCACTGGAACATGGAGCTTACTGATGAGGCCTGGCTGGCTGACCAGAACACCCCAGGAATCCTCCTGCCTTTGCCTTCCCAGCTGAGAATGCATCACACTTGTCTTTTTACATGGGTGCTGGGGCTTGAACTCAGGTCTTCGTGCTTGCCAGCAAGCTCTTTAACAACAGAACTATTTCCCCAGCCCAGTCAGAGAGCTTCCTTATCCTCCATGTAAGCTATTCTTACCTTTCATGTCTCATCATCACGTGGGAATATCTCATCTCTGAAATTTTTAACCCCACAGAATTTACTCTAGAAATTAGAAGTCTGTTGCCCAGTTTCTCTGCTTTTCCTCTGGTGGATTCTGCACTCCTTGTTTCCAATAGCTCAGGACTCTAACTGTAAAGCGAAGTTCCCACAACCAGCTCACAGGTGACCGCTCCTTGGCCTCCGGACTTGCTTAGTGAGAACATCACCAACTAGCTCCATCTCACTGCCTCTTGCTCTCTCCCCGCAGTATGCTGATTTCAGCCCTTCCACTCTATCAAAACTGCTTCTGCCAAGGTCACCACCCCCACGACCCCATCAGTTTATGAAAAAAAAAAATGAAATCCAATGTAAAGTGTCAGGAGTGTATAGAAAAACGAGATCTTTCATATCAACAGGGCAAAACATGGTCCAACCATTTTGGAAAGCGATTGGTGGTCTCTAGTAAGGTTGAAAATATGAACTACCAACAGCATATTCCCCTAGGAAAACTGCCGCCCACGAACACAAGAAAACATCTCTATGAACGGTCACCACAGCCTTGTTTGTAATTGCAGAAATAATTTAGAAATCACCCACACAGCCAGTGCGGTGGAGACAGGTAATTCTTCCTTAAAATTCACTCTCCCCCTTTTCACCAGTGACAGAACATGCCGATATTAGGTAACGTTCAGGCGAAGTTCTTTTACCTAGTCTGTGTTGGTGGGGTCTGTGTTTTAGCGTTGGGCCAGTGGATATAAATAAAATGGGAGCGTGGAACTTCTTCCTTTTATCCATTGTACTGTAGTAATGAAGACATGTGCACGAGAGGGGTGGTAGACTTTGTGATGACTTTGTGTTACAGTCACATGTCCTAGAACAGCAGCAATAAAGGGGGTGGGGTCTTTTCACTGTGATCTGTCACATCATCCCTGGAAACTTGTCTTTGGGTTTAGACACAAGAGCCAGAGATGTTTCTTACTGTGCTTAGGATTCCCTTGGTTTTGGCTCATGGTAGTTATCCTTGGCCAAATATAATCTTAACATTTAGAGTGATGTGTTCATCAAATTATCTCTATATAGCTATAAGTGGATAAACACACACACACACACACACACACACACACACACACAAATCTCTCAGTGTGGGTAAATCTCAGAAATATAGTATTGCAGTAGCACATATGAAATCATACCATGTGTTTAAAATTAAGAAATGAAAAGTATATACATTATTTGTGGATAGATACATAATTTCCAAAATACAGACAATCTGTAGTTCTGAATCATACCAACGTCATGATAATGGCCTCCTTTGAGCAAGGACTTTTCCGATTTGACATTGACCCATGTGGTGTGCTACTCGTTATCTTATCAGCCTGGAGAGACAAAGCCAGACTAGTTAAGAGCCCTGGGTTTATTTGTCGAGATCTCTCAGAGGTGATCTGTCCATTTCTCCAATGCTTTCCTTAAAAACTGCCTCGTGGAAATAACACCCTGCTCTTCAGTATTTGAGTCACCCTCCAGCGACAAGGCATAAGCAACCCAGTCACACTAGTTGTGGCCTGTAATCCCAGCATTGACGAGGTTGATGTAGGAAGATGGGGCGTTTGAAGTCAGCCTGGGTTTCATAGCAAGCACCTGCCTTGCAAAACCAAGGGCTGGAGATGTAGCTCCATGGTATAGTAGAGTGCTTGCTTGGCATCCACAAGGCCTGCGTTTCATCCCCAGAACAAGAAAGAAAGAAGGGGAGAAGAGAGGGAGGGAGGGAGGGAGGGAGGGAGGGAGGGAGGGAGGGAGAGAAATAGCAAAGACTAGATATTTATGACTTTAAAATCCAAGCAAAGAAGACTGCCAAGCTTCAGTAAGGAGGAGAAAGCAGAAGTGGCTGCTGAGGCTTCACCACAACTTACTTCTATTCATCTATTCACCAAAACTTCCCTGAGTCCATTTGGCATTGAGTTAAATTTAAAAATATGAAATCAGTAATTAACATAAATGAAGCATACATTGTTTTTTCAAATACGGAGAAATTTGAGCTTATAAAGGGAGGAAATCATCCTATGAACAACGTTCACACTCTTAATAATGAAGAGAATAATAACCCCCAATTATTGCTCTCTTACCATGTGCCAAATATGTTGTATATATTCAATTATTTAAGGCAATTTCACAACAGTCATGCATTGTAAATTTTAAAACTGAGGTTTAGCCAATGCTTGCATAGGTAGAAAGGGGTTCAGTCTGGATTCTAAAGAGTTGTCTGAATCAAAAACTATATTCTTAAGTGTTACCCTACATCATTTACCGCCACTGACAGTTTTACTCTGGTGGTCTTGTCTCATGAGACAAACTAAGTGGTTGAATAAATTGTGCAGTTAAAGACCATTCAAGGGTTTACTTGTCCCCAACAATCTTCTCCACGTGCTGTAACATTTGTTAACTGTTCTAATCTCCTCCCTGTTGCTGTGATAAAACACTCTAACAACAAGCAATTTAAGGGGGAAAGGGGCTAATTTCATCTTTCAGATTGCCTTCTACCATTAAGAGAAATCAGGGCAGGAATTAAAGCAAGAACTTGAAGCAGAAACCACAGAGAAGCATTGCTCACTGGCTCATGCCTAGCTAGCTTTCTTATGCAAGCCAATACCACTCTGCACAGAGAATGGCGCTTCCCACAGTGGACTGGGCCCTCCTGCATCAATTAACAATGTCCCAGAGACCAGTTGGAACTGGACAGTCCCTCAATTGGGACTACTCTCTCAGATGACTCTAAGCTGTGTCAAATTGACAACTAAAGCTAACTGGGACACTAAGCCTCATGCTCCTTTTAAGGTTAAGTCCTTAACCCCATAGTATCAGTAAAGTTTCAATCAGAAAGATAAACATTAATCTGTAGAGTACTGTAAACAAACTACAGTTTAGCAACAATCTATTAAAAGAATGTGATACTGGTCATATGCACGTCAATGTACAATGTCAAACTCTTGAGAATCAAGGACTCTCAGAAGAAAGCCTGGGACAGAAAGCCCTAAAATAAAGGGAGGTGGTGCCAAAGAGCTGTCGGGTACGCCGTGGATTTTGTAACCTCCGTCTGCAATGGAATGTGCAAATTGAGAAAGTCTCGAATGTCATCATCTATCCCAATCCCCTTTATTACCACATTCAATAAAATCACCCCTACAAAAGAGGAAGCTTACCCCAGAATCTGAAGTGGAATCATCAGCCTGTTAACTCAAGGTCACCGGTCACTACTCCGTGTTAGGGAGATCTTATCCAAAACCTCATTCATGGCCTGTACCAATGTCTTGAAGGGGTTTTCTGATGTTCTCCTTTTTGTTTTGGTATTTTGTTTGTTGTTTTTAGAGATAGGGTCTCATGGAACCAAGGCTAGCCTCAGATTCACTAGATTAGATGAGTCTAGGCTTTAACTCTTGACTCTCTGCCCCTCCTTTCCCAGCACTAAGATGATAGGCCAGGGCCACTACTCCCACTTCCTTACGTTTCCTTCTGCTTCTTCCCTAATTTTAGTTTCTACACTTGGGTCTTTGATCCATTTTTAGTAGGGTTTTGTTTGGGATGAGAGATACGGGTCAAGTTTCAATTTCTTGATTATGTAACCCAGTTTTCCCAGTGTTATATGCTAAAGAGGCTTCACCTTTTACAGTTCTAATGTCTTTGGTGCCTTTTTTGAAACTCAGAGGTAGGTATGTGGGTTTGTTTCTGGATCTCCACTCTGCTCTTTTGATCCATGTGTCTGTTTTTTGTTTTGTTTTGTTTCTTCTATGTCCATTCCATGCTGTTTTGGTTACAATAACTCTGTAATACCTTTAAGTCAGGTATTGTAATGCCTCTAAATTTGATCTTTAGGTGTCTGTGCATGTGTGGGGAGAGATGTATGTGTATTTGTGTGGGATTGTATTGTGGAGGCCAGAAGACTACTGTTGAGCGTCTTCCTCAATCGCTCTCCGCCTGATTTTTTGAAATAGGATCTCTCACTGAACCTGGAGCTTTCCGATTCAGCCAGACTGGCTTATCTGGCAACATCTGGGGATCCTCCTGTCTCCCCTTCCCTGGTGCTGGCATTATAGACACAGACTGGCACACATTTTATGTGGATCCCTTCCATCTAAATTCTAATCCTAAGATTTGCACATCAAGTACTCTACCCACTGTGGCCTATCTCCTGTTCCCTTAGATTTGATTTTTTCAAAACTTCAAGAGGTCTTTTATATTTCTATACACATTTTAGGGTTCAGTGTATTTTTGTTGCTGTTGTTGTATTGGCTAAAGAATATTATTAGCATTTTAGTGGAGATTGATCAAAGTATATAAATAACTTTATGTATGACCCTTTTAACAGTGTTAATAATATTCAGATTGTTCCAGTGAAAAACAGTATGGAGGTTTAAACATAAAACTAAAAAGATGAAAATTTAAAAAGATAAAAAAAAGAGCTGGGTGGTGGTGGCACACGCCTTTAATCACAGCACTTGGGAGGCAGAGCCAGGCGGATCTCTGTGAGTTCGAGGCCAGCCTGGTCTACAGAGTGAGATCCAGGACAGGCGGGGGAAAAAAAAAAAAAAAAAAAAAAAAAAAAAAAAAAAAAAAAAAAAAAAAAGACCTACACAGAGAAACCCTGTCTTGAAAAAATGAAAATAAAAAAATAAAAAAACTAAAAAGAGTTCTACCATATGATACCATATGATCAAGCTGTCCCACTTCTGGGTATATGTCTGAAGGGAATGAAATAACCATATTACAGAGACCCTTGCATGCTGTATTTATTGTGGCATTATGCACATTGGCTAAGCTATTTCATCAGCCTAAAAGTCCATCAATGAATCAATGGATAAAGGGAATGTGGTAAATACAGATTGGTATTTGGCCGTAAAAAGTAAAATTCTGTTACTTGAAGCAAAGTGGATATTACTGGAAGACGTGATGTTGAATGAAATAAGCCAGACACAGAAAGACGAGTACCTTGTGTTCTCTCTCGAATGTGGAAGTAACCACAAAGAAACCTAAGCTGAGTGGAGAATGGTGTTTACCGCAGTTTAGACAAGGTATCGCTAGATCTAACGAGTCGTGCTATGTACACCTATGGCAGTAACGGACTGAACCCCACTAATGTGGACAACCAACTCATGTTCATCAAAAGTAAAACGTGGAGAGAAAAATAACAGATGACAGAAGAGAGAGACATTTTTGATTCACTTGATAATTTTAACCAACACACACACACACACACACACACACACACACACACATACATCACACGCACGCATGCACGCTTCAAGCCTTCAGTTTAGGGCAAGAGGAAAGCAAACAAATCTGATCACGGGAGGGGAGGCAGCAGGAGAGCTAGGGCTTGACTGGGTCCAGTGTCCACTCTAGCTCAGCTCCACAGCCTAGCCTCTTCATACCGCAGAACCCCAGGCTCTCGTCATCACCAGACACTGGGGTCCACAAGCCTGCTGCCTTTGTTCCTCTGGATTTTAAAAGAAATGAAGAGACAGAAATTGGTAAAGGAAAAAAAATGGACTTTTTCATTTTTTGAGAGCTGTTTTCTTGCAGCCCAGGCTAACCTCAGACTTGCTAGCCAGGGATGACCTTGACATTCCGATCCTCCTGCCTCTACCTCCCTGGTGCTGGGATTAAAGGCCTATATCACTCTGTCTGGTTTTAAGTGGCACTAAGACAAACCAAGGGCTTCATGAGGACTAGGCAAGCACTTTTCCCACAGAGCCACATTCTCACTTAGAAAACAGATTTGTTTATAGCTTGGCTATACCTCTCTCTCTTTCCCATGTCAGTGTTATATTTTCAAAGAACAGATGAAACAAAAGAGATATGGATATGTCAGTCAGTGTGAACTCTCTTCCTGGAAGGCAAATTCCTACTCTGTACCAGGGATTCAGCATTTCCCTCCCTGGGCATGAGATTCCTGGGGAAATTCTAATTTGGGGGGGGGCTCCTGTTTCATAATGACAGTGTCCACCACTTTCCTGTATACGTGCCATCCTTGAGTCAAAATAAAATAAGCTGTGGTTCTCACCATTGATCCCTATAATGCCGCTCCAGATGGGTCAAATCCTCCCTCTTACATAATAATCTTTCATATACATGATGAGCCAAGTATAATAACAATAAATAATACATCGGTATCATCTTGTTCATAAGCCAGGCAGTTACTTAATGTTGTAACTTACATGCGAACTGTTCCCCATTATTAGCATGTCTGTTTGAACCCTTGGTCCAAGCTGCTGGAGCTGCTGGGGAGGGTTGTGGGAGCTTTTGGAGCTTGGCTGGAGGGACTATATCACTAGATGGGCCTGGAGGCTCCGTACTCCCGCCCCCCTTTCCTGTTCACTGTTTTCTAACTGCAGACACCACCAGAAGGCCAGTCACTCCTGCCACCGTGCCTGCCCCGCCCTGATGGACTGTATCCCCTCCAACTGTGACCCCAAAGAAGCCTTTGCTTCCAAAAGCTGTTTCTTGTCATGTGCTCAGTCCCAGCAATGAGAAAAGTAACTGATGCCTTTACATCAATTCATTTAATTTCCCCATGCCTGTTGTCATCTCATTTTACAGACAAGAGGAAACACACAGATTAGAAAATTCGCCCTGCTCTCACAAGTGGGTAAGCAGGCTAGGATTTGAATCCATCCATGTATTCATTGTGTTTCACACACACACCCTCCTTTTTTTTTTTTTTTTCATATTTCTAGTTTGCTCTTCAGCCATTCTTGGCATGTATGTGACCTTTCCCCTCTCAGTCTGCCTTGTCAGAGCTCCTTTTAAGCAGCCATTGTGAGTTCCCCCAGCAGGCAGGCGTGGAGACACAGTTCCCTGCATGCAGGAGGTTTATGACAGAGTACCCTGGTGTCTACACCTGAGGAAGTGTCACAGAGCAGGCAGGGGCTGGAACCCAGCAGAGCTAAGACAGCTTCATGGGGTTTATGGTCCATTGAAGTCTAAATTTTAAAAAAAAATCAGTTCAGTTAACTGAATATATAAGATTGAATAAAAATCTTGCCCTTATTACATTAATGACATACTCAATTTTTGTCTCAAAGTTTATGGAGACAAAAATCACCCAGATTCCATTATTAAAACACATAATAATATCTGTGAATGATGATAACGTAAACCATCTTATTGAGTCTGTGAAATGATATGTAAATTAAGGTTGTTTTTTTTTTTTTTTTAAATGACGTGGTATACTCACCTCCTTAGAGACAAGATCTGTTGATTTGGGGTATAGTTCAATGTTAGCTGCCTAGCAGGCTCAAGGCCCTGCGTTCAATCCCCGGCACCACATACATCCATGAAACAGTGGGTTATGTCTGTGAATCAAAGGTCCATTTCTCTTGTGAGTGTTTAGAAAAAGTCTACAGATCCTTTGGCAAAGATTATTCATGTGGCATTCCTTTCTGTTTGTTTGCTATTTAATAATGCATCTGCTAGCTGAGTCTCAAGTTGCTTGGAGAACTCCACAGTATATTAGCAAGTCTGCTAAATAACAGATAATTAGTCTCTAGGAAAAAAAAAAAAAACAGGAGAATGCCAGAGTACCCGCAAATCTGTTGCCTTTCTGATGCTTTTAAATATGGAGCTGCTCCAACTGCTTAGAAGCGGCCAGGAGTTCTGACCGTGTTTCTTTTCAGAGCCGACTTGTCTGCAGTTCCTTCGTGTAGCAAAGATTCATACTTCTGAACCCTTCTCCTCATACCGTTCTCCACTTCGGTGATCCAGCTTACGATCGAGCTAAAGGAGGCTGCATACAATCATATAAATACAGAAAAGGGAACTATATGGGAGTCTTGTTTTAAGACTAGCTACGAACTGCTGGAATTGAGGAAATTCTCATAAAGAAATCCAAGGCAAGCAGCTAGCATGAGAGGAAATAGCATGCGATGAGGAAATGGTCCATCTGATAAATTAATTTATTCTCATCAGTGTGAATTCCATAGCAATATCGTAATTCCATGTTGTTAAGTTCATGGAGGAAATTTTGATTTGTGGTGGTTTGGTTTTCTACTTTTTTTTATTTACTTTAAATTATTTGTACGTGGGTAGATATGGACACGTGAGAGCATGTTCTCGTGGAAGAGGCCCGAGGCATCGGATCCCACTGGAGTTGGACTTACAGCTGGTGGTGAGCCACCCGACATGGGTGCAGGGAGCTGAACTCAGGTCCTCTGCAAAAGCAATGATCACTCTTAGCCACCAAGCCCTTCTCTAGCCCCAGGTTTGTTTTTTTGTTTGGGGGGTTTTGTTTTGTTGAGCTATAGTCTTGTTACATAGCTCAGACTGACCTCAAACTCAATCTTCCCACCCCTGCCTCTGGAGTGCTGGGATTACCGATGTGTGCCATCATATCCAGCATGAGAAGATAGATACTCAAGTGATAACTCACGTCTTCAAAGTGAGTGACTTCCACCGAGTAAGCCATGCAGAGTCTTGTTTCACAGCAGTCAGTGTTTGTTTCAAACCCTGCAACTGTGCGGGCAATCTGCTGGAACACCAGACAGAACTTCCTGCTGTTTGAAGTAGTCCCATTCTCTCACTTTCCTAAACTAATTTGATTCTCCTGTTAACTCTGAATAAATGTTCTCCATGGAAACAGTTCCTTGCTAGTCATGCTGAGACAGGAGCAAAATAACTTGGCTGTTGGGCATACACATTAGAGTTATCAGTAAGGTTTTTCTCCCCCCATATAATGAGTTTTATTGAAATCAAAGGAAAATTAAAAACTTATCGAACTTGCCGGGTGGTGGCAGCTCATATCTTAAATCGCAGCACTGGGGAGGCAGAGGCAGTCAGATCTCTATAAGTTCGAGGCTAAACCTGGTCTACAGAGGGAGTTCCAGGACAGACTCCAAAAGCTACACAGAGAAACCCTGTCTGGGGGGCCGGTGGCGGGTGGGGGGGGAGAAAAAAACCTTTTCGAACTTAGTATGGTGACATGCTTACAATTCCAGCATTTTATGTGTTTGAGGCTGGCCTGGGCTACATATCGAGACCATGAATCAGGAAAAACCAAGGGTTCAGTGGCAGAGCATTTGACTAAAACATTCATCCCCTGGGGGATGCAGCTCAGGACAGAGTCCTTGCCTAACACAAGCAAGGTCTTGGGATCATTCCTAGCACCACTACCAAAGAAACTGGTTAATTAATTAAAGCTTACCAAGTAGATTGTTCTGTATGAATAGCCTTTCCATGTACCAACCCAAGGTTCTACATTAAGTAGGTTGTTATGGGTAGGCTTCCCCTGAGTCAACCGAAGATCTCCCATAGACTTACATAATGCAGTGTGCACTTTTGGAAAAGTCCTTATCCTGCCTCTCTTTATTTAAAGCTGAGCTGTGAGGGAGAAACACTGTAAAGAGCAGGGTGACCAGAAGCTCTACCCCAACTTCAGCTGCAAAGGGAAACTGACTAATCTAAGAAACTTGTTTTTCCTTCCTCCTGCTGGTCTTGATCCAGCTGCAGGAAGCGGACTGGCATCTGCAGATTTTCCTTCACAATCAGCTGGGCGCAAGCTGCAGAGGAAGCCAGGCCGGTCCCAACAGAAAGGAAGCTGCCTAGCACCTTCGTCAGTTTCCTGTTGCATCTCACTGATAGCGGAGAGAAGAGGATGTGATGTTATGTGGCTGCAGCTTGAGTCTAAGATGCAGCTGATAAATGCCGCCACCTCCCATTCAGGGGCCAGTGATTTAGTTTTCTTCTGACCAAATCTAGGTTCAGACTTTGGAGGCTGCCTCTTAAGCGTCCCTTAACTATTCAGATCTTTAAAACGCTTACGTTGTAGATGAGATCAAGAGCCCAAGGTTAAGATATGTTTTTTTTTTTTTCATGAACAGCCCCCTGATGATCTATAAGACTCCAGAAATACATCAAATCTGTTTCTAGGGAAATTAGCGCCTCCAGACTTTGGTCAGCTCATCACAGACATTTCCATGGGGGGAGATGTCTTCTGATTTAGCGAGGGGTTAGGAGTGTGTTGGAAACGTTTTTTATTAGATTCTGTTTCCTAAATATTCCTAACAGAGCAGTAAGAAACTCTACTCAAACATTTTAATGACTTCCATTTGATTAAAGAAGAAAATTTGAGTATTTTACCAAAGATTTGAAAGCCTTGCATAATACAGTCCCTTCCTCCTTTCCTGACTTGTCTCAAACCACCCCAGTGTCATTATTATTTTTAAGAGTCTACATATTGTGTCCCAGGCTTTAAGAGCTTGGACCAAGGCCAGGCTATCACTCTAAATGGACTTACCAATTCTGTTCTCCTTTTAAAGTTGTGTTCAGGGGTCAAATGCAGTTCAAGGACCTTGTAATGTGCATTATCTCTCTGTCTCTTGAAAACTAGTTATTTACCAAGGAAGCACGTCCTAGGCTGTTCGTTGTGCAGTGCTGTTTCCTAATCTCTACATTCTTATTTAAGTTTGTGTTTTTATACTAACTCAAGGAGAATTCTTTATTGCATATTCTGAAAATTTTCTGCACATCATCCAGAATAGTGGCTTCAATTCATACTTTCCTTTTTTTTTGTTTTCATTTGCTTGTTTGTTTTGTTTTTCGAGACAGGGTTTCTCTGTGCAGTCCTGGCTGTCCTGGAACTCTCTCTGTAGACCAGGCTGGCCTCAAACTCTCAGAGATCTGCCTGCCTCTACCTCCTGATGTTGTGGCTGCATCTCGAGACACAGCAAGACCACCACAGAGCCGATATCCAATGCAAAACACACAGGAGTTTATTAATAACAAGCAAGCCCAGGCTTGGTCCGTGTTCAACACTCGACATAGCAGGTGGAGGAGGTCGGCCCTGAGCTCTCAGGGTGAGGGGTTTTTAAAGGGAAAAGCCACAAGCAGGGTGATACAAGCCTTGGCATCATATGATTAGGTGAGGTTATGTAACCTTTGAATTTACTTGTTGGGGGTTACAGTTATCATTTGGGGGGCAAGCTTGGACAAGTCCCAGGCTTTGTCCTTCAGCTGCCATGGAGACTGGCTGGCCTCACATGTTCACATTGACCCATGCACATAGCTCTAAGTTGATGAGGGGTCCTAGACAGCAAACAACTGGCTGAACCTTGAGCAGTCAGAGTACGTGCAGAAAGGGAGCTACTTCAAGGGCGATGTCTTTTGTTCATGGCCCTCCCAGAAACTGCTTGCTCAAATCTCAGGAAACTGAAATTGAGGCCTGATCTCTGATAGAAGACTGAGCAGCTTGTTATGGTGTCTCTCGGTCCTTTCACTGAGTGCTGGGATTAAAGGCGTGCACCACCGCTGCCTGACTCAATTCATACCTTTTTTTTTTTTTTTTTTTTTTTTTTTTTTTTTTTTTTCAGCATGGTCTCATGTAGCCCAAGCTGGGTTGGAACTCACTGTGTAGTGCAGGATGACTTTGGATTTCCGATCCTCCTGCCTCTGCCTCACAAATGCTGGGATTACAGGCCTTCGCCACCTTACTGTTCTATGCTGTGCTGGGGATAGAAACCAGGGCTTCGTGCATGCCAAGTAAGCACCTTACCAACAGAGCTATAGCCGAGCTACCCCAGTCCTTACATATTAGCTAAATGGGACTTTGGGGGCTCTGCCTTGTCCAGAAGCTTCCTGGAGTAGCTAAAAGTTATTCTCCCTCTCTCTTTCTGTCTCTGTCTCTCTGTCTCTGTCTCTCTGTCTGTCTGTCTCTCTCTCTCTCTGTCTCTCTCTGTTTCTCTCTCTCTCTCTCTCACACACACACACACACACACACACACACACACACACACACACACACACACAGAGCAGTAGAATTTACCCAGTGAGGACTTGGAGGATCCAGCAGATAAACTATCCATCAGCTAACCCTGGGCTCTTTCCAGATGCTTGCTTTCTAAACAATCGGCTCTGCTATGAACTGAGGCCAGCGAAGTAAAATGTCACCTGATATTCACTCCCCTTTCTTCCTCCCTGCTTCTCTTCATGCCTGCTTCCCTGGGGTGGTCTTCTGAAATGATGACTGCATAGCCCCAAACTTATTTTCTAGGAAATCTGAATTGTTAATGAATGATAAACCCTATGCTTGGTGTTAGGGAAGACACACTCTTCTTATGTGTGATTTATCCCAGCTATTTGCAAGGCAGAAGCAGGACAATCACGAGTTCAAGGCCTGCCTGGGCTACAGCATGAGTTCAAAACCAGCCTAGGCAGCTTAATGAGAGCATGTCTCAAAATACAGTGGGAAGAGAACTGAGATTCAGTTGAATGTTTGAGAGAGAGCACGTGCCTAAGCAAACATGAGGCCCTAGGTTTAGTCCCCACCACCACCACTAACAATAATAATAATAATAATAGTATAAAATGTTAAAATAGGACCAATATTAAAACCTCCTTCCCATATGTCTCAGTTGGGGTTTCTATTACTATGATAAAACACTGTGACCGAAAGGGTTGGGGAGAAAGGTTTATTTCCATTTACATAGTCCATCATGAAGAGCGGTCAGAGCAGGAACTCAAGGAAGGAACCTGAAGGCAGAGGCCATGGAGGAGCGCTGCTGACTGGCTTGCTCCCTTCGTAGCTTGCTCAGCCTGCTTTCTTAGAGCACCCAGGGCTACCAGCCCAGGACCGGCACCGCCTATCACTATAGGCCTATCACTATAGAGCGGGGCCCTCTCACAAACGTCACTAATGAAGACAAATACACTATAGACTTACCTATAGGCCAATCTCATGGAGGCATTTTCTCAGTTGAGAGTCTCTCTTCCCAAATAACTCTAGCTTGTGTAAATTTGACCTAAAACTAACCAACATACCATATATGTGTCCCTAAAATCTCTTAGGATCTTCTTCCATTAACACACATTGGGGATTGCTTTATAACAACATATGTAAATCCCCCACAAAGTTTTGGCTGTATAATTGTGGTGGTTTGAATGTAATTGGCCCACATAAGCTCAGAGGGAGCGGCATCATTAGGATGTATGGCCTTGTTGGAGGAAATGTGTCACTGTGGGGGAGGGCTTTGAGGTCTCCTTTGCTCAAGCTTTGCTCAGGGTGACAGTCAGACCACTCCCTCTTCCTGTAGATCAAAGATATAGAATTTTCAGCTCCTTCTCCAGCACCATGTCTGTCTGCATGCTGCCATGTCCCACCATGATGATGATGGATTGAACTTCTGAACTGTAAGCCACCCAATAAATGTTTTCCTTTATAAGAGTTGCCGTGGTCATGATGTCTCTCCACAGCAATAGAAACCCTACCTAAGACAATCATATTCTAATGTGCAGATATATCATAATTTATTCGTTCATTCCATTATTAAATGAAACTTCAGGCTGTTTCCCTGAGTAACATTATACATACTTTGGTATTTCATACATTTCTGTCCTAGGTTGCTTTTTCTTTTCTTTTCTTTTTTTTTATCTGGAGCTGAGGACCAAACCCAGGGCCTTGCACTTGCTAGGCAAGCGCTCTACCACTGAGCTAAATCCCCAACCCCTTTTTTCTTTTTTTTTTAATTGCTATCACCAAGAAACTTGAGGAAAGAAAGGATCTATTTGACTTACAGGTTACAGTCTATCATCGAGGAAATTCCAGGCAGGAACCTGAATTCAGGAACTGAAACAGAGACATGAAGAAATGCTGCTTACTGGCTGGCTCAGCTGTACAACCTAGGCCCACCTGCCTGAATATTGATATTACCCACAGTGGATTGGGCCTTCCACATCAACCACCTTTAAAGAAAATGACTCCATAGACATGTTCATAGGTCGATCTGATGAAGGCAAATCATCAATTGATATTCCCTCTTTGAGGTATGTGTAGGTTTATACCAAGTTGGCAAAAACTGTGACAGTGTCTGTGTACCTATATATATTTCTAGAAATAGTACTAGCTCAAATAGTGTGTAAGTCTGCATAAGAGTATCTGTTAGTACCATGCAGTGGTGGCACACACCTTTAATCCCAGGACTTGGAAGGCAGAGGCGGAAGGATCTCTGTGAATTCGAGGCCAGCCCGGTCTACAGAGCAAGCTACAGAACAGCCAATGCTACCCAGAGAAACCCTGTCTAGAAAAACGGAAAAGAAAAAAAAAGTATCTGTTAGTGTGTTGACAAAAGTTTTGCTTTCTGACTTTTGGTTGATGGAATACAATATCCCATCAAAAATATAGGCCTCAGATTCTCAAGAGTCATTTAGGCTTTTTTTTCTTTTCTTTTCTGTGAACCATTTGTTCCTGAGGAAATCTTCCGCCAGGGAACAAGTGTTGGAGCCTCGATTTTATTTTTAAACGCTTGAACATCAAGTCTCCAAGAAAACAAGTGGTGCTTTAACACGGCTCTCACCGTGGCTGCTTGAGACGCTGACGGGCGCGCCTTTTCCAAGTTGCAATGTCGAGCCCCCTGTTCATCAAGTTCACAGTCTGGCAAGACATGATAGACGGTGAGGGAAAGGAAGCACATTGGGCTCACCTGGAGCTCTGTGGCCCCAGCTGTGATGCCCCAAGCACATGACATACCCACGCGAAGGGCTGATGGTGGTGTCACCGCAACTGACATTTCGATGCAGTATGGGGACGGCGTTGACCTGCAGGCGATGTCCTCCTGCCTGGTTCTTAGACTCCAAAAGTTGAAACCTGACTGGAAGTGCCGGGACTGATTTGGGACAGCATGACAATCCTTAACGTGTGACAATTTTCAAGTTATTACAAAGAACACAGAGACTAGGGGGGATTTAAAATACCCACAGGGGCAGGAAGTGAGGTCTGCTGAGGCGAGTTTTGAAAAAAGAACTTGAAGGATGAAATGGAACGGGACAGAGATCAATCCAGAGAGAGCTGTATGCAAAAGATTATAATTAGCAAAAAGATGGAGGCCTGGGGTATTTTTATTGTAAAGGATGACTAATCCAGGGTAGCCAGAAAACTGTGTGTGGGGGTGTGTGTGTGTGTGTGTGTGTGTGTGTGTGTGTGTGTGTGTGTGTGTGTTTACAAGCAAGGGGTATGAAAGATGGACAGAAGGAGAGATGAAGTCACCCTTTAATTAAAGACTTTTTTCTTCCTTGTGTTTCTCAATTAAGCCCAATTTCCTTATGCATTTTATCTGACACACGTAAAAAGCCCCAGGATAAACACAAGTTGGGATGATGTATAAATGGCCTATTAGAGAGAAGATAGAAGAACCAGGTCAGAGTTAGTCCCTATTAGTCACAAGCCCTCCGGAAAATTAAAAACAAATCCTAGGGCATGAAGGTTAATGGACACATTTGTAAGGACAAAACAGCTCAGCCTCAGGTTGGAACAGAGCAAAGACTTTTTTTCTCAAGCCTACAAAAATGATGCCTTTTTTTTTATGACATGTTACATGCGCCCTTCCATCACCCTCCCTTGGCTCCCTTCCCCCACTTCCTGGTTCCTTCCCTTTCCCTCGTGTAGCAAGCCTTCTGTTTTTCATGCCTTGGACGTATTTAAATCTAGCTTCTGCATATGACAGGGACGGCGCAATAAAAACTTCTTTAAAATAAGGAGAGGAGTTGCTTTTGTATTTATGATAATTAGAAGTACGGGGAATGAATAACAATCGAAGCGTAGCTGAACAATGAGGGGCCAATGAGTGAAATCAGTTGCTTGATGAAGCTCTAATGACCTTCACTTTGCAACCGCCCAAGAGACTTTCCTAATGAATACTCCAGAGTGCAGCCATCTTTAAAATCCGGCTTGGCTTTAACAGGGAAGAAAAAAAAAAAAAAACACGATAATTATTTTTTCAAAAAGACATTGCCAAGGTTTATCCCTGCCAAATGCTGAGGGAAATTTTAATTTTAATGCGAGAAGCAGTAATAATGAGGGTGGCTTACAAAGGCTCTGTCATCTGCAGAGATGCTGGCAAGTCTCTGCTTTTCTTTCCGCTCCTCCTCAAACTGTTCTGGCCTAATCCTCGGTGTTTATATTATCCACCCCCTTCAAACCCAACACTTGACAGACTCCAGGGATTAAAAACAAGCACGCATTCCCAAATCTTCACATATAAGGCAAAACTAGCAGCCGAGGTCCAAATGACCTCACTAACATCCTGCCCTGTAGGCCAGCCTTGTCCTGACGACCCAGGCAAGGGCTGTAGCTGTGGTGTTGTAGATGGAAATCAAGGTTTCTGCATGCTAAGCAAGCTAGTGCTCTTACACCCCCAGTGCAATTACTCTTGCGTAATGACTGTCTACATCTTGCTTGCTTCAGAACTCGGGATAAATCTTGCCTGGACCTTCCCGGTAGAGTAGGAGGGAGGGTAGGGGATGGAAGCAGTGATGTTGGGTGTCAAGAACTGGCCAGGGAGTGATCATTTGGGGCAGGATGAATTGCTGCACGCAGACCCCACGCCAAACACTCTTAAGCCGGTGGCTCCATAACCTTTCCCTCTTCTTGCCTGTGAACCAAACCCCAACTTGGTTTAGAAATATGTGACCAGCGCATGGAATGAGTGACGCTCGGTCTCCACCAATCATGGTAAACCCATTTTCCTTTACCAGGGACCGGGATGGGAGCAGGCATGTGAGCTCGATTTCGATCAGTAGACGTTGAGAAGTTGCCTGAGGATTCGTTGAAAAGATTTTATTCTCCAAGGAAAGAGAAAAGCCATTTATGTCCCTCTCTTTGATTTCACCTCACATACCTTTGAATAAAGGGTATTTCCTATAGTGGTGACATCAGGCTGCCTATCAAAACGCTTCTGACTCATTGAAGAAGCAGGGTGGAATTTGTCTTGTAGACAACAGTATTGAGTTACTTAATCAGACTTGAGGCAGGCTTCGGATTGAGTAAAAAAGAAATAATCTTCTGGTCTTAGGACTTTATCTGTTTATTGCTCTTCCCCCCCCCCCTTTTTTCTGTAGTACTGGGATTGAACCTAGGGTCTCTCATATGTTAGCCAAGTACCTCAGATTTCTGTTTCTCACAGCAGACAAAACACATTTTCTACACAGTGGAAACTAAGTCAGTAGCCCAAGGAACGGTGACAGAGTGAATACCAAGAGTGAGATGGAGCAGTAGTTAGCAGATCTGTGGACATATTCAGGTCTGGGAGTGTGTTAGCTGAGCTTTGGAGGCCTCCCCTAATGTGAACCAGGGCTGGCACCAAGAGTGTGAAAAGCCAGTGTAGAGTCTGCCATCTCCAACCATTTCTACTCTTTCTTCATGTAGCTCATTGTCCTATGCGCAGGCCCTTGCCTGTTTCCTGACAGGCCTCCTGTCTTGCGTCTCGCCACCTTCCGATCTACCCCGGATATGGCCGTTAAGAGTAACCACCAGCTGAGCCACTTGTGCGTGAAAACCTTTGGTGGCTCCCTCTTTTCTATTTGCTGTGAACAGACACCATGACCAAGGAAATTCTAGAAAGAACAATTTATTGAGACTTATAATTTCAAAGGGTGAATCTGTGACCATCATGGTGGAAAGCATGGCAGCAGGTCCATAGACATTGTATTAGAGCAGTAGCTGAGAACTCACAACCTTATCAGCAAGTATGAGACAGAGAAAGAGGACAAACTGGGAACATGGTCAGCTTTTGAAACCTCAAAGCCCTCCTAGTGACACACCTCCTTCAACAAGGCCACACCTCCTAATCCTTCCCAAACAGTTCCACCAACAGAGAGGACCAACATATTCAAGCCTATGGGGACCATTCTCATTCAAACCACCACCTTCCCCATTTTGAAAGTTTACCTTCACTGGCCTTTATAGTAGTCCCTTAAGGTCAGCTCTCTGTTGGAACTGTTTGTTTTATGAGGTCCTCACAAAACATATGTAATAACTTTCAATAGTTTTTAGTCACAGACATGTTTGTGTTGTGAAACATTGGTTGAAGATGTGTTACATTTGTCTATGCTGTGGGCATTTGTTGAATGATGTAAAGATGTGTTGCATTCTTTTATGTTGCATCTGTTTAACTCTGTGAAGCTGTGTCACTGTGTCTGCCTAAAACACCTGATTGGTCTAATAAGGAGCTGAATATCCAGTAGCCAGGCAGGAAAGAGTAATAGGTGGTGCTGGCAGGCAGAGAGACTAAATAAGAGATTGAGGAGAAGGAGAGAGGACACCAGGGGCCAGTCACCCAGCTACACAGCAAGCCACCAAGTAAGAAGTAAAGAAACGTATATAGAACAGAGAAAGATAAAAGCCCAGAGGCAAAAGGAAGACAGGATCATTTAAGTTAAGAAAAGCTGGCAAGAAATAAGCCAAGCTAAGGCCAGGCATTCATAAGAAAGAATAAGCCTCCATGTATTTATTTGGGAGCTCGGTGGCAGGGCCCCCAAAGAGTTAAACATATATATATATATATATATATATATATTGTTTTTCTTGACCTCACACCTTACAGATTTCAGAAAAAACAGTGTTGACCAATGACTAGATATATGTACTGATTTTATGGATAAGCTATTTTGTCTCCTCCCCCACCCCCACCCCCCCACCCCCCACTCGAGCTGAGGACCAAACCCAGGGCCTTGTGCTTGCTAGGCAAGCGCTCTACCACTGAGCTAAATCCCCAACTGGGATAAGCTATTTTGAACATGTAATATCATTCTTATAAATTATGTTTAGATTAACTTTCCATGCCTGACTACTATTTTTCTTATTATTTTATGATTTAATATGAACATTTATGGTCTTTAGACACTCAGGAGACCCAGGCGAAAGGATCACGAGTTTGAAAGCTAGCCTGTGTTACACGGTGAAACCAAGTCTCAAAAACAAAGCAAAACAAAATTACTTAAAAAAAAAAATTGTGCCATAGATTTCAGCAAATGGACAAATTTGGATAACTACAATGCTTTGAATTTGACTCTGTAGTTGTTATAACTTAAAAACATTATGTGTGTGCTATGTACACATGTGTGTGTGCATGTGTGTGCACATGTGTTTGTGGTGTATACAGGTATGTGTGCGCCACAATGCAGTTATTAGGGATCAATGTCAGATGTCTTCCTCTGTCACTCTGCACCTTATTTTATTTTTGAGGCAGGATATTTTTGAGACAGTCTAATTATTGAGACAGGATCTCCCACTGAACCTAGAGCTCATTACACCAGCCGGCCAGCAAGCCCCAGGGATGACTCCCCCCAGCTCACCCCCACCCCCCACATCTCCATTTGCAGTAGGGGGACTCCCAAGGCACATCCCTTGACTCGGTTTGGAATGTAGGTTCTGGAGATCTAACCTAAGGTCCTTATGCTTGCTTGTACAAACCCACTGAGCCATCTCTCCAGTTCCTGTTATAACTATTTTTAATCCAATAATTAGATTTATTTTATCTTATTTCTATGAGTGCTTGGCTTGTGTGGATATCTGTGCACCATGTGTGTGCCTGGGGCCCACAGAGGTCAGAAGAAGGCATCGGATCCCCTAGAATGGGAGTTATATATGGTTGTGAGCAGCTACGTGGGTGCTGGATAACAAATCAGGGTCTTCCCAAAGGACAACAAATGCTGTTAACTGCTGAGCCAGCCCCTAACTATAATTTTTAACTAGCAACTCCATTATGACTTGATTAAAAAAAAACTGAAAAAAATAGAACTAGCTTTCTGATCAATGGCATCATTAATGACCCTATTGGAATTTGCCCATCTTTTATATGGTCTTGATTCCACAACTGAGGTCTTATCGTTTTCTCTGGAATGTTCCCTTTGTCCTCCCCTAACTGATTCTCAAACACTCTTCAAGGCTATCTTTTTTTGGGCCTCTGTAATTTACTGTGGATTTTCTTTCTTTTGGGTTCCTGCTGTATTGGGTTCCTGCGTCATTTCTTGTGTATCTTGGGCTGTGACCTTTTAAGTGTACACATAATCCAAATATCAAGAATTTCTCTTCCTTTAAGTGTTTTTTGCGGAGTTCTTTTTCTTTTTCTTTTCTTTGAGACAGTGTTTCTCTGTGTAGCCCTAGCTGTCCTGGAACTCTCTCTGTAGACCAGGCTGGCCTTGACCTCACAGATATCCACTTGCCTCTGCCTCCCAAGTGCTGGGATGAAAGGCCAGTGCCACCAGCGCCCAGCCCCCTTCAGTATTTAATAGAATAAGTAAAACCCTGACTACATGTCACGTTGCTCCCCTGAGAAGAACACTTGAGTCCTCTGTTGTGACTCTTCAGACTCTCTTCTGTGTGTCTTCTTTCACCACCATGGCCCCCTGCATTTCACCCTCTTTTAGGGTCATATTCCCCCAAGAAACAGGGAGTTTGTGTGGGTTTCTCTTTCTCTGTTCCTTAAAGCACCATTTACACAAGGCTGCTCCGTGGAATTAACGGTTTCTGAGCATTTTGGATTAATAGGATAATCTGAGCAGGATAGAAAAGGACTGAATTCCCTATATTATAATAAAGTCATTTCTAATTATTGATGTATTTTTTTTACTTTTTTTTACTTGCGTTGTTCCATTAGATCTGTACTTGCTAGTACACCTCTGGTGAGCTGGGGGGACCACAATTCGATGTCCCAGGCTTTCTGACCTTGGAACCTTGGATATTGATCAGCCTTTCTAAAGCTCACGGCCTTCAAAGAACCTCTTACTAGACATATAGATTTTATTGTTTGCCTATCCACTGCCCTAATAATACATTTCTCTTTCTTCCTTGTAATACTTTGACTTTCACAGGAAGCAAGAACAATCGCACCCTGAGAGCTGCACCTTGGCTGATCCTAGCAGTTTTGCCAGACACTGGTTGATTTGGGCGTGGATATGCCATATTGTTCCGGCTACAGAGTTATGAAAGGAAATCTTCTGAGTTCCTTCTAGAAGAGTATCTCTCTCCTCCCAAGATGGCCGTCCAGCTCCCAAGATGGCCGCTCTCCTCCCAAGATGGCCGTCCAGCTCCCAAGATGGCCGCTCTCCTCCCAAGATGGCCGCTCTCCTCCCAAGATGGCCGTCCAGCTCCCAAGATGGCCGCTCTCCTCCCAAGATGGCCACTCTCCTCCCAAGATGGCTGCTTTCTCCCAGCACTGTCTTGTTCAGAGGGGATGCATGCCTGCAATTGCTGTTCCCCAAGGGACGAAGACAGCACACACAGTCCAACAAGAACGATGGTGAAGAAGGCTGACCTTCGCTGTTGGCCTGCCGGACTATTTCATCGTGAGCACTCTTGCTTCTGGACTGTTTGGACACTGCTCTGTTTTGAGCACATTTCCTCTTATTTACGCTGGAAAACACTCTAATGGGTGTTTTGGTGTCTCTTTCCTAGAGGAAAGACACCACTCTGCGTCCATCACAAAAGCTCTGTCGCTTTTATTGTTGGCTGTTTGCTCTTTACTCTTCTGGGGGGGGGGGGGGGAGGCTGCCACCCATCTCCCAAATAAATACACACGGAGACTTATTATTACTTAAAAATGCCTAGCCTTAACTTGGCTTGTTTGTAGCCAGCTTTTCTTTCTTTTTTTTTCTTTTCTTCTTTTTTTAAAATTTTTTATTTTAATTATTAAGAAATTTTCTATTCATTTTACATACCAATGACAGAGCCTCCTCTCCTCCCACCCCTCCCTACCAGCCTTCCCTCTCAACCCACCCCCCATTCCCACCTCCTCCAAGTCAAGGTCTCCCATGGGGAGTCAGCAGAGCCTGGTACATTCAGTTGAGGCAGGACCAATCCCCCCACCCCCACCCCCACCAAGGCTGCACAAGGTGTCCCACCATAGGCACTGGGCTCCAAAAAGCCCACTCATGCACCAGGGACGGATCCAGATCCCACTGCCTGGGGACCCCTAAACAGTTCAAGCTACACAACTGTCTCACCTATCCAGAAGGTCTAGTCCAATTCCATGGGAGCTCAACAGCTATTGGTCCACAGTTCATGGGTTTCCACTGGTTTGTCTGTAGCCAGCTTTTCTTAACCTAAACTACCCCCATCTACCTTTTGCCTCTGGGCTTTTACCTCCCTCTATTTTTGTATATCTTTTCTTTCCTTCTTGCTCTGTGGATGGGTGGCTGGTCTATTCTTTTCTTGCTCCTTGATTTTCTCCTCCCAGATTTCTCCTCCTATTTATTCTCTCTACCTGCCAGCCCCACCTAGCCTTTCTCCTGCCTTGTTATTGGCCGTTCAGCTCTTTATTAGACCAATTGGGTGTTTTAGACAGGTACAGTCACACAGCTTCACAGAGTTAAATAAATGCAACATAAAAGAATGCAGCACATCTTTGCATCATTACGCAAATGTTCCACAGCCTAAACAAATGTAACACGTCTTCAACTAATATTCCACAACACTCTTTCTACTACCTTCATTAAATTTCAGGCACTCTATGTAGATGTATCCAACCTTCTTATTAAATAAGAAACACAGAACCAATGCAAAGAAGAAAGCCAAGAGGTCAGAGCTAAGAGCTAAAACCTTACCCTTCCTCCTGTGGTGGTCCTACCTCTCCGAACCAGAGCTACCCCTGTGTTAAAGTCTTTATATAGAGTTCCTGTCCTGCCTTCTCATTGGTTGTAAACCCAACCACATGACCGCCTCCTCACAGCCTGTCTGTATAGGCCTCCAGGTTTTCCATGATTGGTATTAAGATTAAAGGCATGTGTATCCAATAATGGCTGTATCCCTGAACACACAGAGACTTACCCAGCTCTGCCTACCAAGTGCTGGAATTACAAGCGTACGCTACCACTGCCCTGGTTTCCTATGGCTTGCTAATAGCTCTGACCCCCGGGCAACTTTATTTATTAACATACAAATAACATTTTAATACAAATAAAATACCACCATAACTCTATTTTTACTTTTTCTGATTGTGAGACGACTCCCCAAATTCTACTACTTTACTCAGTAGAATAACTCCCCATCTTCTCAATTTCTACCATCTATGTTCCCCTCAAGAACTCCTCCCCATCATCTAGTGATCCAAAGACCCACTTAATGAGTTTTCCTAAGAATTATTCCCAGAGATTAGATGCTGAAGGCTGGGAGTCATATCACCTGAATCCAAACCTCAGTTCCAGGTCTGCCTAGCTGTGTACCCTTTGACAAGTTGCTTATTTTTTTCTAAGACTTATCTTCATCTGTCAAATGGGAATAATAAATGAAAGGTTGTTTAAATGATTGAATGATACAATCATCCACACAAAAACTTCACAATGGGGCCTGGCACTTGTAAGTATTCAAGAGAAAAATACTAATTGGCAATAAAGGGAACTAGCTTAAGTAGGCAGAATGGAAAAATTTCCATTTGGTACGCTAGTAGCTCATGGATTGGCAAGCGCAGCTCAGTTACCAAAGAAAAATTAAGAACCAAGGTAGCCACAGGGATCTGGGTAACCAGAAAAGGTGCAGTGGGAATGGGGAGAGATCAGTCTTTTGGCCTCTGTTTTTCTGCTCAAGATTCAAATGTCTCAGGGCAATCATTTGACTGGTCTAGTTTGGGTCATGCGTTTACCTGATTGCCTAATTAACAAATCATCTTGGGCAATGAGAAAGCTAAATTGTCTCTAATAGTATCCCTAAGCAAACGTAGAACATTGTTGCCACAAGGAGTAAATTATAGCAAGCATACCATCTACATTTGTTGCTCTATATTTGCTATGTTCATAGGACAAGGATTATGTCTTATTGGCTACATTGACTGATGTTTGAATCCAACCATTCTTGTAGTGGGTAGCCATACCAGCTTTGACCTGAAAGCGCTGCCCCCATTGAGGCTTCAGTAACTGTTACACCTACAAGGCGGAGCCGAGAGAGGACCCCTGAAGACCTGAGATCCAGATGGGTAGGCTCTCTTGGTTCCTGGACCCTGGACGCTGGAGCTAGACCGAGCAGAGTTCTCCAGAGAACACCTCTGGACTGCGCTTCACCTTTCCCAGACCCTGCAACCTATCCCTTCACTTGTAAGTTACCCCACAAAATAAACCTCCCTTTTAACTACAAGGAGTTGCCTTAATATTTAAACCAATACATTCTCCATATTCTGAGCTCGTTACATGGTTTTTCTTAGACAGTTTGACTAGTCACATGGATGATTTGCATTTTCCAGGCTTAATCCCAAAGAAAACACATGTTCCCTTCTTGCATACTTTAAGCTTTGGAAGTCTGTGGCTGGTAACTGTGAAGGAGTATACCAAGACTGTTTCTAAAGGGTGGAGGAAGCTCAGAGTGAAGTTGTTCATCAAAAACTATCGGTATTAAAGAGAAAAAGGAGGGGACACAGACCCGGCTGTCAGTCTTTTTATTTTTATCTAAACTTTGTGCAGATTCCAGCCCTACAGTGAGATGAAATAAAAGAGAAGGAGTTGGTAGAAAAGGATCTCAATGGGTGAGTCTTGTTTAATCTTCAGAGGGTAGATGCCCTTTTGACCTTAAGCATCTAAAACAGAAGATTTATTACATGCTCCATCAACAGGATAAAGGTATCAATTGTGTTCATCTTTCCTGATAAGTGTAGTTTCCCCTCAAATCCATCTCTGTTATTAAAGACAGCCTGATACCAGCTGCCCAGGGGGAATCCGTCTCCCGATAGCTGACAATTGTGCCATTCCTATCTGTGAAGTCATAGGACGAATCAGCTTCCCAAGCCTTATTTTGATCTCATGCTTTTCAAATGATGCTCAGCTCCGGATCCAGATGTGAGAGCAATCTGGCTGAGACATCTGTCACCCCCTTGTTTAACAGCACTGATTCTACTGATCTAATGAGTGATGGGGACGTTCTAACTGGTGATGGAGACGTTCTAACTGGTGATGGGGACGTTCACCTCCCACCATGCCATATGGTCTGCCTCACCGGAAACTGCACACACAGGAACACTGACAAGCCAAGTAGAGGGGACTATGGTCCCTGGGGCCACTCTGTAGGGAAAGGGAAGTGTTGAGAGGAGACGTGGGCATGGTAGAAGTATTAGGGAATTCTAACAATGAATGGCCAAGGTATACGGTGAAGGCAGAGAAGTAGATGTCAAGAAGGTAGAAAGAAAACCAGGGAAAATGTGCTGCTGCAGAAGCCAAGGGAAGGTCTCAAAACGCAGAGAGATCATAACCAAAATGTGGCATAAGAGCAAGGTGGTGGTAGCGCACACCTTTAGTCTCAGTACTTGGAAGTCAGGGACAGGCAGACCTCTGAGTTCAAGGCCAGCCTGGCTACAGAGAGAGTTCCAGGACAGCCAAGGCTACACAGAGAAACCCTGTCTCAAAAAAAAAAAAAACAGAAAATAAAAAAGTGGCATAAGAAACAATGGCAGATCATTCAGCCTTAAAAGGGCAGAAAATACTAACACATGTTACAAAATGGATGAACCTTGAGGACATCATGCTAAGCCACAGAGGTCAGTCATACAAGAATAAGTGATATATGATGTGTTTACATACAGTGCTTAGAATTGCCAAAGCCATGGAGACAGTAGAGTTGTGGTCCTCAGGGCTGGGTGACCAGAGGCTATGTAGGGAGGTGGTGCTTTATGGGTGTAGGGTTTCAGTTTTGCTGTAATAGGCAGTGGTGATGGTGGCGTAGGCATGTGAATGGTCTTAATGCCACCAAACTGTATACTTAAAGGTAGTTGAGGTGGCAAACTTTGCGTTTTGCATCTTTTACTACAGTTACTATAAGGACAGGTCAATAGAGTCAGATGTTCAGGTTCAGAGAGGATTGAAAAAAGGCCCGTGCTTAGTGTCATGGAGACTGTTGTGACGGGAATGGGAAGGATCAGCCTGCATTCCAGATGACACCATTATTCGCAAAGAAGGACCCATGCATGCTTTCTGACTTACAACTCACTTTCAGTAAAAGTGAATCATGGCTGATTCAGGCCACGTTCGGCTCCCGTGAAGAACCTCTTCCCCCTGTCTCTGCACTCACTGATTCATTTCATTCTCCCTGGTTGTCTTTGGCTCACACACAGATTTCATCATTTTTTTCTAACTGAAGTTGAACAGGACCATGATGTCCCGAGTCCTCAAGTACTGTGTGAATAAGCCTCTTCCCTACCAGCCGATATCTCTTCTCTGCTTCCAATTAGCAAACACTCTTCTTCCTGGGGCCTTTTCCTAGATTAACTCCCTTTGACTTCAAAAAATTCTTACCCCTACTTTTGTCCTCATTATCCACTCAATTTCATTCAAAGAATAGTAAAAATGCCATTTTTAATTTATTTGACAGTTAGGAGCTTAGCATACTGTAAGTATTTATTTTCCCGTTTCATAAACTTGACAGAACCATGGTAGCACAGCGACTGTTAGAATAGTTGAAGTCACAGTCCTTGCCTCATAACCCAACGAGGCGGAGTCTAGCCGGCCTTGGACATGGAAATTTGTGTCTTGAGGTGTAAAACACATGAATGGTCAAGAAAAGGTATCTATCTGCACAGAAACATTTACAACTCTTTTGGGGATGAGTGTATTGGTCCATTTCAGTCAAAACTCATTCCCGTTGCTGATCAGTTAGGTATAGTGGGCACATGTTCACCATCTTGACAGTGTTATAAACGTTGTATATGTGCAAAGCCCGTTACAACAGGACTTTGCAGCACCCACTCACTCAGTTCTCATATGTATTCTGTGTTCCACGAAAAGTGGGTTACCAGGGTGGAGAGATGACTCAGTGGAAAAGAGTGGTGGACGCTCTTGCAGAGGACTGGGTCTCATTCCTAGCACCCACATGGTGACTCACAACCATCTATAACTCCAATTCCAGGGGATCTGATGTCCTTTGCTGGCCTCCAGGGGCACTGGACATGCACATGGCGGAGATACATATGTACAGTCAAAACATCCGCACACATGAAGTCAAAATAAATCTTTTTAAAAAAGTGATTTACCTTATATTTCCATTTCTATATTTCAACTGGTGATTAGAAGACACACCATCAATTATACAACTTTTCATGGGAGAAAAAGGGAACAATTGCTGTGCATTGTTTACACAGTTATAAATACACACCAGGGATATCAATTTGATGTCAAATGAAAAGACGGAACTTGGACTGATGAGACATCCTACATCGAAACCTGCTCGGGGCCTCTTGCCTTTCTGTCTGTCTGCAGCATCCAGCTGCCCCTCTCTTTACATTCTATCAAGCTCGTAGGGATTCTCACCTCTTATGGCCCGTGGCTTGATGCTATCAACCGAATGTGATCTTGTACTTGCTCACTGGTTCATCCCACAGACAAAAGCCTACTGAGTGTCAGACAGGCACTGTTGTAGGCATTCAATGGCACTGGACAGACACATACATAGTCCTGCCTCCATGGAGCTTACGTTTTACATCGCAAGGCAGACAAAGCAAGTCTACAAAGCAAAGAAATAAAGTAATTGGACCATGACAGACACAGGGGACAAACAAGGCATGAGATGGGAAACAACGGATAGCCATCTGCTCCATGATGCAAATCGGGAAAGAACTCCACAAGGAGACAGAACAGAAGGAGATCAGCAGGAAGGGGAGGACATGTGCATTCCAAGCACAGGAAGCTGTCTGTGTCCGTGTCCCGAGGCTCTGTGAATGTGATGTGTGTAAGAACAGACCTTCCCTTCCGCTGTCATTCCAGGGCGGTTTGTATCTCCCCTGGGGGTTAATACAACCGGCCTTACTAAGATACCGTTACTCTCCTTTCCGCTCTACATGTCCTGATCAACATGGCCTTGAGGACAGAAACCAAGCCTAAGTCATCTACATTTTCTTTTACAGTGCACATGACAGTACCCCGTAAGCTTACTTGTTTGGCAACTTTTAATCTTATAAAACTGTATATTGAGGTCATATTTCTTAGTCTGCTCTATGGTTTTGAAAGAACTACATCCAAATTGTGTAGCTCAAGCTTCTACCAAAATTCACTGTGGCAGCCCTACTTAGTCCTGAATGTGCTATAAAGCGTTATTCGAGAGCGTTAGTTAGTTAATATGTTATCTGATGTACGCACCACCGGTTCCTTTCGGGACACTCACAGAGCTTTTCTGCTTCTCTCCTGAACCCAAGACTCGAATGATGATGTGTGCTTTACCCTGCTGCCTGAGTGTCAGAGAATCTAATTCAATTCAAGACTTTAAGATGTGCCTTTACAGCCACACATTTATCCATAAGGTAGCAAGACCCGTGTTTTTCTTTTTATCAGGTCCTGACTTTTCTCCTTGAAATGAAATATGATGACTAATGTCAGGGTGTCAAGGCTCTGCAGCAAAGGCTTTACATGAGTTATCTTACTTAATCTTCACAACAATTCTGAGTTCTCGGGGTGAAAAAGTCCAAGCTTTAGCGTAATGCTAAACACTACTGTCAGCAATGTGTGTGAGTGTGATCGTCAGAGCTGGGATGGAGCCCAGGTGTTCTAACTTCTTCACTGTGCTGTACGGTAGTACCTGATCATGCAGGGGGTTTGCCTTTTTTAAAAAAAAATTTTTTGACTGTGTGTATGTATAGGGTAGATATATGCACGTTTTCATGTGTGCAAACGCACATGTGTGAGTGTGTATGTGAGACAGACAACAGACTGACATCTGAGTCTTTCTGGTTTGCTTTCCACCTTATATATTGGTATTGAGGATCTCTCTCTCTCTCTCTCTCTCTCTCTCTCTCTCTCTCTCTCTCTCTCTCTCTCGCTCTCCCTCTAAACCCAGAGTCCTCCCATTTGTGTAGCTAGCCAGTTTGCCCTGGGAAGCTCTTGTCTCACTTTCCTAAGGAATTCCCAGCCGAATTCCTTAAATAACATATATCCCGATTTTAATAGAAGGTTGGCTCCCAAGGGCAGGGATTTCATGCACATGCCCTGCCTGCCCCAGACCAGTGTTTACACTCACTAGTCACTGAAGCATCTCCCTAGCCTCCTGGGGTGTTTGTCTTTAACACGATTTCAGCTGAGCATGGCGGCACACACCTTTAACAGGAAGATCTCTGCAAGTTCAAGGCCAATCTGATCTACAAAGTGAGTTCCAGGACAGGCTATGTAGACAGACCCTGTCTCAAAACAAGTAATTTAATTAAATTTTTAAAAAGTCAGGAAAAGAGCAAAAGTATGTGCTTACACTTCATGTACACGTGCCTGTTTACACGAAATGATTTGAATTGAAATATGCAGCAAAATACGGTCGTTGTATAGGACCTCACACCACACTCCGATTGGCAGTCTCTGTGAAACGGTCCTGGGAGCCTTTGATTCTTCAAAACAGACAAGTAGAGCTAAGTGATAGGGTATTTTAATACACAATTAAAGCTAAGATGTCAACAATTTTATTTAAAAGTTTCGTCCAAGTACAGGATTGGATTTAAAAAAAAAAAAAAAGAGCCTCAAATATTCAAGTCGAAGTTGTGGTTCAGGCCTTTGCAGTCGATTTCAAAGAGTTCCCAGCTGCATTGCAGTTGAATTCCTTAGATAATATATGTCATGTTTTAATATAAGATTGGCTCCCAAGTGGGAAATAGATCATGAATTCCTGGCTCTCTCTGACATTCAGAGCTGTGCTCACCGGAAGAATTTCATGTGGTTTAACACTTAAATAGCTCTGCCTTGCCCGTCAGCCAAGATCGGCTTTACATTTTTAGAGAGACAATTTGGACAGAGAGGAGAATTATTAGAGTTTATTCCCAAGGCAAATGTTATCTTGGAGGGCGGTATTCAAGGCTATCTTCTCTCACTCAGGAGCTCGCCCCAGCACTCGTTAGAAAACATGGCTGTTAATATATTGAGAACCTGAGACCCAGCGGTACTTTAACTGCCAGTCACCAAAGCCAGAGGAGAAGCGGTTTCAGGAATACACAAAGCCGCAGCAGGAAATCCTCCCAGAGTGTCCACACTCATTTAGAGAGAGCAATAGCTTTTCAATTGTTGGAAGAACAGGTGCCCCCCTCCCCGCCTCCAAGAAAACCAAAGGGAGTCGCCTTAACCAAACCAACTCACAATTGTAGATCGGCAAAACAAATGAACAAAAAAACAGAGGACCAAGGCGCAATTCAGGCAGGGCTAGACTGCAGCGTGGTGGGGCGTACTTTTCTCATCTGTCATTGAGATTACCTGGTGGTGTTGCTGGGAGCTTGGGGAGGGGAAGGCGTTGTTTGCAACTGATAAGAGAAATTTCTGCTCTTCTCTCTTTCATTCCGTAAAGGATTAGTGGAAAATGCAGAAATCGGCGGCAGCATACTATCAAAGGAGTCAAGAGTCAAATGTGTAGCATTTTAAGATCAAGAGCAGCAGGAAAAATATGCTTTCTGCAGATAAGGAAACGATGGCACCACCGGGCGTTTGCAAGAAGACTCCAGCAGCATGGGGAACAGAAAGCTGGGTGAGTCAGCACTGCCCAAGGCCACACGCTTCAGGCATGTGCCCTTCCAAGCCAAGGGCTGCTATGTAGGAAGTGCAGAGTGCTCTTGCCCACGGTCCCCACGGTCCCCACGGTCCCCACGGTGCAATCGATGGAGGGAGAAGAGTCCCTGGTGGGATTGGATTGAGCTGAACATTTCTCCCGCCACAAATTGCTGGATAGTTCAAGTCCACCGGCTGTTTACACTCCACGTGGTGAGTGCCTTCAGAATCTCCTTTCCTTCTTTAACCAGTCACCCGATGCCTTCCTGGGTACCCGCTAACCGTCAGGCATGTGTAGGTAGAGTTTTCCTGCCTGGCCCACAGTCAGGGCAAATCTCTCTCACCTGCCAGTCCCACAGCCGTCAGACCCGACCAAGTAAACACAGAGACTTGTATTGGTTTCAAACTGTATGGCCATGGCAGGCTTCTTGCTAACTGTTCTTTCAGCTTAAATTAATCCATTTTTATAAATCTATACCTTGCCACATGGCTCGTGGCTTACCGGCATCTTCACATGCTGTTTCTCATCTTGGCGGCTGGCAGTGTCTCTCTGACTCAGCCTTCCACTTCCCAGCTTTATTCTCCTCCTTGTCCCGCCTACACTTCCTGCCTAGCCAATGGCCAATCAGTGTTTTAATTATTGACTAATCAGCAACACATTTGACATACAGAACATCCCACAGCACTTCCCCCATTTTTTTTTTCAAAAAGGAAGGTTTTAACCTTAACAAAGTAAAATTACATATAATTTGGGAATTTGGGCGTAGCTTCTCTTACTACTTCCTGCTGGAGGGGGACGCTGTATCTTATGGGGAAACAAAGAAAATTTTAGGATTATGGAATAGTCCATGAGGCTGTATCGTCTGAGCCAGTTGCCTTGAAACCATTCTGGATGTTGGATCATGTGGGCCATGGTGTCATAGGAGACCTTTCAGGGGGTCTTGGCTGGTCAAACCTGATGTGTCTTAATCTGGAACAAATCCATAGCCTCTGGCTTTCTGTGGAAACAAAAGCAGAGTCTCCTTTCCAAAGTAACATATCCTTATATTCAAATTTTGAAGTCAAGGTATCTTTAAAATATACATTTTGGTATAACTCAACAGCTTTTACAATCAAATGTTTTTCTGCAGTTACAAGTCCCAAAGACAACACAATGCAGATTCTCTGTGTAATATCCATTTTTACATGGCTTATATTTTATACTACCTTTACTGTCTCTTTAAAGACTTTATTTTTTAAAACTATGTATTTGTTTCTATAACTCTATATATCATCTTTTTTGTCTCTTTCAAGCCTACGCATCTTTTACACACATTGTAAACTATTACATCTGAATCTGTCTTATTGTGAATCTATTGCCTTAAACTGCAGCAGCTGTGGCTGCTGGCTCCACCCACCTCAGGTTCCCAACATGGCCATGGTTTACCGCCAGCTCTGGGAGCTATCGGGGGTCTATGCTTTTAGCCAAGCAGCGTGTAGCCCAGAAACCTCCCCTTTTGCTCTGCACCAGCAAAGGCTAAATCCACTATGCAGCTCAAAGTGCCACTTGCAAAGGCCTCATTCCCGCCATAGGCAGGTCGAGCACGCATGCTAGGAACCCACCAGTAGCTCAAACCAGCAGCTGCCGCTCATTTGAGAGAGACAATTAGGAACTGTTTTTAGCTCCGTTTTAGAATCTTTTCTCAGGTTTTTAGGTGGAAACTCTTGCCACCACGTTGGACGGCATTTGTAGGTAGAGTTTTCCTGCCTGGCCCACAGTCAGGGCAAATCTCTCTCACCTGCCAGTCCCACAGCCGTCAGACCCGACCAAGTAAACACAGAGACTTGTATTGGTTTCAAACTGTATGGCCATGGCAGGCTTCTTGCTAACTGTTCTTTCAGCTTAAATTAATCCATTTTTATAAATCTATACCTTGCCACATGGCTCGTGGCTTACCGGCATCTTCACATGCTGTTTCTCATCTTGGCGGCTGGCAGTGTCTCTCTGACTCAGCCTTCCACTTCCCAGCTTTATTCTCCTCCTTGTCCCGCCTACACTTCCTGCCTAGCCAATGGCCAATCAGTGTTTTAATTATTGACTAATCAGCAACACATTTGACATACAGAACATCCCACAGCAGGCATGGGGCTGGGCTGGGAGGGGTCAAAGATGAACAGAACAAGGAATTCAGAAGAGGTGTGACTGGGTCTCAGAAAAAAAAAAATGTCTCACACTGCTCAAGCCTGTTGAACACTAAAAAAAAAAAAAAATCATCTATTTATAATGCACATTTTTAAAGACTTGGACTGTAAATGGGGACAACCATTCCTGATAAACATCTCCAAGGAGGAGCCCAAGCCTCCATCACAAGATTTGAGGGGATATGGGTTTAGAGTAAAGGGGACAGGATTCTTTTGAAACATGGCACCTCCCGAAAAGACACTTCTGTTCATTTCTCTTTCCATTAATTCCGCCCCTCCCAATAGTCTATCTTTACTCTTTGGCTGAAAACCACACTTTCTCTTCGTATTCTTAGCTTCCGACCCACATCTCTGATTCTTTCACGCATTGTGGTAATTCAGAGCGCAGGCAGGGTAGTCAAAGACACGTAGGCTCGCATTTCAGAACAGCTGCCATTTGTGTAGCACCAGGCCAGTGGCTGAATCTTTCTGAGCCTTAAGTTCACCATCTACAGAAGGAAGAAAGTAATGGTACCTATCTGACAGCGCTGTGACAAAGACGAACTGGAAGCTGGGCAGCGGTGGCGCACGCCTTTAATCCCAGCACTCGGGAGGCAGAGGCAAGCGGATCTCTGTGAGTTCGAGGCCAGCCTGGTCTACAGAGTGAGATTCAGGACAGGCGCAAAGCTACACAGAGAAACCCTGTCTAGAAAAACAAAAACAAACAAACAACAACAAAAAACCAAGAAAGATGAAGTGGAAGTCTGGTGTGGCGGCCCATCCTTGTCATCCCAGCACTCACTCGGGAGGATGAGGCAGGAAGATCACTGTGCCTTTGAAGCCAGCCTGGATAGTGAGTTGTGGGACAACCTGGCTATAGTGTGAGACCCAGGTTTCAAAACACCAAAGCCAAATGAAAAAACAGTAGGATCAAAAGATTAATTGAGATAATGTAGGTAATACCTGCCCAGTTAGTTATATTAATAGCTCACATAACTATTCTGAGGTTATATATCTATTCTCATATCCAAATGGTACATAATCCTTTTGACTTCTGCTTGTTTATTATTTCCAATATTCTGTTTCATTTTAATATGTGACTCACTTTTATACCAAAAATAATATCGTAAAAAAAACTGAATATTTTATGCTTGGGTTTGGTGGTATATAGTTGTAGTGTTGGAACTTAAAGGTTGAGGTAGGACACATACAAGTTCAATACCAGGCTTGGATACATAGTTAACTCAAGGCCTGAACTACATGGAGAAAAGCTATCTTAAAATGTGTGTGTGTGTGTGTGTGTGTGTGTGTGTGTGTGTGTGTGTGTGTGTGTGTGTTGGGTACTCTAAAGTCCCTAGTTATTAGAAGTGGGAAAGAGTTACTTCTTCACGTTAAAACCCCACTTGCAAACAAAACTTTGAGAGGATGGAGCTTGTGCAGCATTTGGCAACACACCTGGTTTTTCTGCTTTGATGAAGAAAGCCACTGAAGACCTCACTCTGAGTCACGGCTTTCCACATCACCCTTCACAGGGCACTGATGTTCCTGCCAACAGTCCCAGAATGAGTCTGCCTATAGCTCATCAATTTCTCCAGAGCATAGACTTGGACTCACTGGCATTGAAGGAGGCTCCCCTCAAAATGTAAAATTCTTCACAGGATTCATGCCTCAAATAATTCTTCAGGGAAAAGATGGTTTGCAGTTTGATGCATCGAGTCACGTGAGTACAGTTTGGCTTTTATTCCATAGCAGAAGCTCGGGAGTAGCTATTTTGGAAACTAATTCAAAAAAAAAAGGGGGGGATTAAGTGGGGTGAAGGGAAGAAATAACCAGGAGTGCTTTTGGCAAAGTTGTCACCATGAGAGAAGAGATCGAGAAAGACAAGTACCCCAGACTTCTCCCACTGGAAGGCAGTCTACTGGTTCCACTGCAGAGTGATGAAATACGTCCACATTTCACGACAGACATTAGAAACCTGGAGCACACCTCTAAAGATTAGAGAGGCTGACCTCAGAATTGGAGTCTGCATCTCAGCCTTGCCCTGGTGCGGACATTGCTTCTGCAGACTTCGCCAAGATGGCTGAGTTTGTAGACACGAAGATAGAAGAAAGGGTGCGACTGCATTAGCTTAAAGAATGTTCTTCACGAAATAAAGCGTTCTAGAAAATCCCAGTGTGTCTGGACCCAGCCTATCCTTTTTGTTGTTATTAAATTTGGTAGATTCCCAACTTGGTAGCTTTCGATTGCAGAACTTTGTAGGCAGAGAAAAGCAGAGCTCTATAAATCCTAGGCCAGCTTGGCTTACGTAGGGAGTTCTAGGCCAAAATGGGTAATATAGTATCTTAACAAAAATGATAATCTAAAACAAATACCAACATATTGCCATCTAAGAACAGACCATAATTTCTTCTCATCTACAGTGTTGATGTTGAAACTCATTTCAGGGGAAGAAGTTGGATTTTTTTTTCTTTTGTATTTACACATCTGTATTATTTTTCTGTTGCTTCATTTGTACCATTAAGCTAGAAAAAGGAGCATAATTTTTTTCTATGAGAAGGAAATCTATTTTCAATGACATCAAATTAAATGTGTGCCAAATCTGATGAGATACTTAGGACCTTTCTTGTGACAGTTTATTATATCGTAGTCATTATATTTCATTGGTGGCCCATCCCATAGACACACAAGAAAGTTTTATGGGATCAAACTGAATCAAAGCAAAACAAAACAATTACAAACAACCAACCAACCATAAAATTATTGTGAAAATACCATCTGTTCCAAATGTATGGCTATCAAATTTTCCCCAGTTTGACTTCGCACCTGTTCCGACCTGTGCTGATTGCCATCTGCTTATAATATATCCACCTGCCACCTACGGTATCTTGGTCCTGCTTGTTTTTCGTCTATGATGACAGATGTCCCAGTTCCAGATCCATAAGTAGATTTAGGCATCGTAAGTAACTAGCAGTTGCCCTCACCTGGGTGTGTGACTATTCTCTAAGCCAAAGCCCTGGCTTCTCTTCCTACTGTGTCATTTTGCCATTGTTTAAACTCTGTGCATAATGCTGTATACTAGTGTTTGATAAGCGCTTGTAGGTACACAGTGAAATGGACTCTTTGTCTTAAGGGGGGGGGCACTTAAAGCCTTTTCATTGAGAATATTTGAAGTTTTTTTTTTTTTTTTGGTTTTTCGAGACAGGGTTTCTCTGTGTAACTTTACGCCTTTCCTGGAACTCACTTTGTAGACCAGGCTGGCCTCGAACTCACAGAGATCCGCCTGCCTCTGCCTCCTGAGTGCTGGGATTAAAGGCGTGCACCACCACCGCCCGGCTGAAGTTTTTAAATATTTATTTTTCTTGAACTGCTAGAAAAACAGCGATGAGTTGGGATTTTTGACTATTAACAAATAGTTCCTGGCTACCATCTTGAAGACACACTGAGCTGTTTGAATTAAGTGGGCTATTGGTATACGAACAGTTGGACTCCCTCCAAGCAGTGTTACATTATGGCAACAGTGAAATCAAGGTGGATGATTGGGGAGAATAAAGGAAAACAGAAGCCCCGCCCCCTTCCTCCCACAGGAAGTCAGTGGTTCCTAGGGGAAATGACTGCAAAAGCAGCAACAGTTAGGGCAGACACAGGCTGTAGTTTAGATCTCAAGGTCTTTCAAAGACCCATGCCATGTGGTAAAACATCCCCGCCACACATGCCCAGGGTTCTTAGTAGGTGAGGCATAGTGGTCCCTGCATGGCCATGCCCTCAACGGCAATTGTGATATTCCTTTTCTTCTGCTTCTTCCGGTCAGTCATGGCCATGAGGTAAATGGTTTCCTCCCCCGACCCCCTGGGCTCCCAGCATGGTGTACTTACTGCTGCCAACAAAGCAGAGAAGCAATATTTCATGGACTGAAGTATCCTCAGCACTCTAAGACACTGTACACCTTCCCCTTTCAGAAGCTGATTTCCTCAAGTATTACTTGCCTGTAAACAAAACTGCAGAGGGGTGTGGAAGAGGCCCCCCGAAACAGGTTGCAGGGTTTTAGGTAGTCAACAAGTAGATAACCAAGACTCTTAAAAACTGATGCTTTTGATGAGTGAAGAAGTTTATGATCAGTGGAGATGGTGATATAAATCTACTTGTGTACTTTTTTTTTAACAATTTATTTATCTTTGTTTTATGTGCATTGGTGTATGCATGTATGTATGTCTGTGTGAGGGTGTCAGATCTTAGAGTTACAGGCAGTTGTGAGCTGCCATGTGGGTGCTAGGAATTGAACCCAGGTCCTCTGGCAGAGCAGCTGGTGCTCTTAACCACTGAGCCATCCAGCCCCCACTTGTGTATTTTTAAAACATGTAAACAGGACCGTGCTGGGAGTGGTGACACACACTTACAATCCCAGCAGGCTGGAGGTAGAGGCAAGAGGATCAGAAGCTTAAAGTTAGGCTTGTTAACATTGCTAGTTTGAGGCCAGCCTGGGCTATGTAAGGCTCTATCCATAAAAGACAACAAAGCAAAGCCACATAAAATAAATAAATACAGTACAAGAACTAGAAAGAAATACTCAACGACAGTAAGCTACTGCGTTGGAGTTGAGGAGTTATGAGTGAATTTATTTAATTTCTCTTTAGAAACTTCTCTATCATTGTGTAATTTTAAAAAGCCTTAGTCAGCCAGTGGTGGCGCACACCTTTACTCCCAGCACTCTGGAGGCAGAGGTAGGAGGATCTCTGTGAGTTCAAAGACAGCCTGGTCTACAGAGTGAGATCCAGAACAGTCAAGGCTACATAGAGAAACCCTGTCTCAAAAGACCAACAAATAAATAAAAAACCAATCAACCCAACAAACAAAAAAGCCTTTACCAAAAAGGAGGTTTAAAAGGGAAAGAAAAGATTTAATCAACACGGCATCGTCTATAAGAAAAATAAAAAAAAGTTATTAGAACCTCTTTTTTTTTTTTGTCTGTCATTCCTTCTTTGACATCCTTTCAAAGTTGACTTTCAACCTACTTCGAATTCCTACTCATTGCCTTTTTTGAGTAAAACAGCTCACTCCCCCTCAGGCTCAGTGACAGTCCAGTTTGAGTCTTTTGAATTTTGCTGGCGTGGTGTCTCTTGTGTGAGCCATCCAATTCACACTTGCCTGCCTTCGAGTTGGAAGGACCTGCCCTGCAGAAAGAGCTGCGATGCCCAGTTTTACACTAGCAGAAGGCATGAGTCAGCTGCACAAGGAGAGCTAGCATTGCCCTGGTGATCAGCTCCGAAGAACCTGAGATGCCAAATGATGACAGCGCTTGCTGTTTTAACTGAACTCTGGAAAGTCTTCCGCAGACGTTGGACTAGAGCATTTCACATTAGTAGACTTCTAAACAAAACTACGTTTATTTCTGAAGATTATTTTAAGGTAAGTTGTTAAGGATTTATGGAGATAGTTCTTTTGTGAAATAAAATGCTTACCCTTAATAATAAAAATTTAATAGTCATCTTAGTCTTATTAAATATAAACACTCAACCCAAATTTTATATGATTTTGTACTCATTACTGTGTTCCCCTAATGCTTTTTTACAAAAGGGTATAGGCAATAAACAAATAGCTCTTTTAAAATTTTAGTTTTCAAAATACTGCTAAGTAGCCAAGACTCATAAAAAGCGGCATGGCCCATGCACAGTTAGGCAAAGGGTTTAGAGATGCCGTGGAGATGTCTTGATCTATCTCACTTTACCTTTTGATTTCTGTTTATTAAACTGCTTTTTATAAAGAGAGGGACTGAGACAGGTGGATCTCTGAGTTGGAGGCCATCCTGGTCTACACAGAGAACCCTGTCTTGAAAAAAATAGCAACAGAGGCTGGAGAGACGGCTCAATGGTTAGGAGCATCTACTGCTGTTCCAGAGATCTGGGGTTCAATTCCCAGCAACTACATGGTGGTTCACAACCATCCCTAGTGAGTTCTGGTGCCTTCTTCCGGCCTGCAAGGACACATGCATGCAGAACACTGTATACATTTTTAAAAAATTATTAAAAAAGAAAAAGAAAAAGCTGGGTGGGGGTGGCACACACCTTTAATCCCAGCACTCGGGAGGCAGAGGCAGGTGGATCTCTGTGAGTTCGAGGCCAGCCTGGTTTACAAAGCAAGATCCAGGGCAGCCAGGACTGCTTCACAGATAAAACCTGTCTCAGAAAACCAAGTAAATAAAAATAAATAAAATAATAAAATAAAATGGAGAGAAAGAGTGATTGTAGACAAAATATAAGCATTGGGGAACTAGAACCGTTCCCAAACCCAAAATTATGTGAGTGTTTCTGGTAAAATAAAGATGTATTGTTTTTCATGAGAATATAGTGTATAGAAAGCAGGACAGAGGTGCTCTTATTGCTGGGCGGTGGTGGTGCATGCCTTTAATCCCAGTACTCGGGAGGCAGAGGCAGGTGGATCTCTGTGAGTTCAAGGACAGCCTGGTCTACAGAGAGAGTTCCAAGACAGCCAGGGCTGCTTCACAGATAAACTCTTGAAAAACCAAAAAAAAAAAAAAAAAAAAAGAAAAGAGAAGAAAAGAAAGGAGGTGCTTATATGATTTATTTTCCTGACAACAAAGTCTGTACAGATTAAAACTATATGCGCTTTTTCTATTATCCAGACTAGCTATCACAGATCCTTCACATTCTGAAATTTAATGCTAACATTATGATGGATAACACATGAAAATATACACATCTGTGTATTTTGTCTGAATAGAACTGCTAATCATCCAAGGAAATGTTTATTTTTCTCCATTTCTTTTTGCTAAATATTATAGTACTTCTTCACAGAAGACAGATTGTTACTTCGGAGTCTTGTAAACTTAGATCTCTGCCTTCCTCAATGCATTTTCATCAAAGTATTTTTCCATGACTTTTATAGTCATGATGTGCCGGAGTGGAAGGAAGAACACTAACATTTATTCATTGCTTGCTAAGTGCCAAATACTGTGTTGGGCGCTTTTTATATTTAGCATCTTGTTGAACGAGCATGAGAGGCCTTATAGGCTGCGTGCCCGTTGTGTGGAGTAAGAGATTGACTGAAGCTGAATATAACTACCTTCCACGATGTCTTACAACAGATACTGCAACCAAGATCTAAACAGGGTTTGTTTCCATTTCAAATCCTGTAGAATTTCTATCGAATCATACTAAAACCTTTGTGAACCATTGTGCAAATGGAGAGAGAGAGAGAGAGAGAAAGAGAGAGAGAGAGAGAAAGCCCTGGGCTATTTACCACATCCTGCCTGGAAGCAAATAGACAATCAGGAAGAAACAGAGCAGGGTACATAGAGAGACACCTGGGGACCATGACAATATAACAATAGCTCTACTTACAACAACGAGAAACACAGACAATGTATTTTTGGATAGACCATGTTATTTTACTTTTTAATCACTAAAAAGACTGTAGTCAAAGTTTTCCTGGTCTCGCCCGGCTCCTGTGACCCCGCAGTCCCATAGCTGCTCAGATCCAAATGAACACACAGAGGCTTATATTAATTACAAACTGTTTGGCTTAATGGCTCAGGCTTCTCACTAGCTAGCTCTTTCATCTTAAATTAACCCATTTCCATAAATCTATACTTTGCCACATGGCTTGTGGCTTACTGGTACTTTATATCTTGCTTCTTCTGGTGGCGGCTAGCAGCGTCTCTCTGCTCTCCCTAGTAGGAATGTCCCACCTAACCTTATTCTGCCTCACCATTGGCCAAAGAGTTTTACTTATCAGCCAATCAGAGCAACACCTATTCACAGCATACAGAATGACATCACCCATCAAAAGACATTATCATTCAAACAATGAACAGACACTTCATAAAAATATCTTTGTGCGCATGCCTTTAATCCCAGCACTCGGGAGGCAGAGCCAGGCGGATCTCTGTGAGTTCGAGGCCAGCCTGGGCTACCAAGTGAGTTCCAGGAGAGGCACAAAGCTACACAGAGAAACCCTGTCTCGAAAAACCAAAAAAAAAAAAAAAAAAAAAAAAAAAAAATATCTTTGTAAGTCCAGGTGTCTGAAACATTTAGCATATCTGATACCTTCCGATCAAACTAGAATTGGAAGATAGGTAATTTGATGAGCTCTAGAGAATCATTCCAATTGTAACTGGCCTAACAGCATTTGGGTATCAGGGTGCCTCAAGGAACAGGGTATTCTATCCCATGACAACTCCCTCTTGGCTCCCAGCTGGTACCCCATGAATTGCACAGGTCATATACACTTCAGGTCACAACTATAAGTGAGACTTTTTATTGCATAAATACATGGAGTGAATGTCATGTCAAATTGTTTGGATGATTTCCACTCTGAACAGCTTTTGGGAGAAGAGACTAATGTTTACTAACACTAATCTGCTTTAACATGACCTGCTGGACTTCCCAGGTCAATATTTTTTTTTTATAGGGTTAGGAAGTTTTCAGATGCACCAAACTCACCATAGGCCACTGCTACACTCTTTTCCACTATGGAGAGAAATCCGTCAGAAAAATGTAATTCAGCTTGTAGCTTTTGAAATCTCTCTTTTGACTCCAAGTCTAGAAGCCACCTATGTATTAAAGCTTCCGTTTTCAACGTTGCCAGAACACTCAGGTTTGTACAGACCAGTCAGACAATAGTGTTTTTGATGATCATTTTCTCTTTTTTTAACAGTTGTTCAGGCATGATCACATACCATAAACTGCACATAGTCCAAGTGTCACATTTGCTACATTTTCACATGAGGTGCACACCTGTGAAAGCATCAGCAGCAAAACTTTTTAAAGGGATAAAGAACAATACATTTCATAATGACTATGAATGTCTTCATGCCCTTTGTAATCCTTCCTTCCTCTAGACCTGGGAAACTACTGATTAGTTTGCGTTTCCTATAATTTTATTTAAAAAAAAAAAAACCCAAAAACCCATAATCCTATGGGAGCTGGAGAGAAAACTGAGCCAGCAATGTGCTTGACTTGAAAACACAAGGACCCGAGCTCAACTCCTAGAATCCAAACAAACAGAAAACGCTGAGTGTGTTGTGAACACTTGGAATCTCAGCACTGGGGAGGCAGAGACAGTGGATCTACGAGATTGCTGACCAGTCTGCCTATCTTCCTTAGTGACTTCCAGGCCAGCAAGAGACCCTGTCTCAAAGGAAAAAAAAAAAAAAAAGAACACTCGAACTGTCATCACTGAACCCTCATCCAATGACTGATGGAAGCAAATGCAGAGATCCAATGCCAGTCCCAGGCAGAGCTCCAGGGGTCCAATCAATGAGGGAGAGGAGGGATTCTGTGAGTGAGAGATATTGAGACCATGATTAGAAAAAGTACAGAGATGACTAGCCAGACTGGTGGAAACACATGAACTGTGGACCAATAGCTGAGGAACCCCATGGAACTGGACCGGGCCCTCTGGATGAGCGAGACAGTTGCTTTAGCTTGAACTGTTTGGGGGCCCCCGGGCAGTGGGATCGGAACCTGTCCCTGGTGCATGAGCCGGCTTTTTGGAACCAAGTGACTGTGGTGAGAGACACTTTGCACAGCCTTGGTTCGGGAATGAGGGGCTTGGGCCTGCCTCGACTGAGCGTGCCAGGCTCTGCTGACTCCGCATGGGAAACCTTGCCTTGGAAGAGGTGGGAGTCGGGTGTGGGCTGAGGGGGGAGGACTGGGAATGGGAGGAGGGAGGACAGGGGAAGCTGTGGTTGGTATGTAAAATGAATGGAAAATCTCTTAATAAAAAAAAGAAAGGAAAAAAAAAGAAAAAACCAACAGTATAAAAAAATGAAAAAAGAAAAAAAAAAGGTAGACACAGTCTAAGAAAGGACGCCCAAGGTTGTTCTTTGGCCTCCACATGTGTCTAAACACGTGCACATGCAGCCACCTGCACACACGTGAACATACATATACATAAAAAGTGTAATCATACAATATTCTCTTTCATCTATCTATCTATCTACCTATCTATATCTATCATCTATCTATATCTATCTATTAATCATCTACCTATCTATATCTATCAATAATCTATCTCTATCTATCATCTATCTATCTATCTATCTATCTATCTATCTGTCGTCTATCTATATCTATCAATCATCTATCTCTATCTGTCTATCTATCTATCTATCTACTATCATCTATCTGCATCTATCTACTATCTCTCTCGTAGTCTGCCTCTCTCCACTCAGCGTAAGTGTTTCTGGGTCCATCCATGTGGCTTCATGTACTGATGAGTCAGTTCTTGTTCTTCTTTCCACACATCCTTTCATTTGTCTGTTTTTGTGATTTACTCCTCCCTCTTCATCAAAATTACTTTCTCTAGTTTTCTGTTTCTGATAATACTCTTGGCATATACTCAGGGATGGTAGATACCTGTGTCTCTGACTACCTGCACGTTTTTCTTCTTTGGTTAGTAGCATTTTTTCCCCTTCCTTTGTCTATCTACATCTTCTCCATTCCACCCCATAGGATGGGACTCTTCTGATTAAAAGGTGGACGCAGCCGGGCGGTGGTGGCGCACGCCTTTAATCCCAGCACTCGGGAGGCAGAGCCAGGCGGATCTCTGTGAGTTCGAGGCCAGCCTGGGCTACCAAGTGAGTTCCAGGAAAGGCGCAAAGCTACACAGAGAAACCCTGTCTCGAAAAACCAAAAAAAAAAAAAAAAAAAAAAAAAAAATAAAAGGTGGACGCATGACTCAAGTTGGATATCAGATTCACTCTTGGAATTTTCTGAATGGAATCTCCTCCCTTTGAGTTGGGAATTATGTTAGTCACTTTTATACTGCTGTGATAAAATACCTGTGGTTATCGACTTAGAAGGAAGAAAGGCTTATATTTGCCTCACGGTAGTAAACATTTTAATCTGTGGCCATTTTGTCCTGTTGCTTCAGGCCGGGGCAGCACAGTCTGTTATGGAGGGAGCACAAAGCCATGGAGGCCTGTTCACATCATGGTGGCTAGGAAGGAAAGACAAGGCTGGGATCCCAATTCCACTTTCAAAACTTCTTCCAGAAGGTTCTAGCCCTGATCCGTGAACCAGGAGGTGGGGGGAGTGATTACCCAAACAGTTGCAGAGACTATGAGCCTATGACTCCAGAGTGCCTGTGAACTTGTAAAGGAGTTTGATGGCACAGACCTGTAACCACAACTACCCTGGAGGCTGAGACAGGAGGATAACAAGTTCAAAGCCCAGGCAACTTAAAAAGACCCTGTCTCAAAAATAAAGGTTGATAAGTGAGGCTGGGAATGTGGTAAAATGGTAAAGAACCTGCCTAGCATATATAAGGCCTAATGTTTAATGCCTAGTACTATAATAAGTAAACAAACAACGGGTAGAGGGTCGGGTGGTGGGGTGTTGATGTGAAGCAGAACAAATTTATGTTTATGCCTGTGTTCAGGTAACATGTATTCTTTCTTGACTTTAGGGGCCACACTGACAGCCATTGATTCCAGCTACTTACTGTTCATCCTCCTGGGTACTACCTTTTCTCTGCCATAATGAACCCAGAAGTAAGGAGCTACAGACACTGCAGCCATTGGTTGGTTGACCTCGTGGGGAACGAGCCAAGGCTGCCAAAGGCTGAATCAAGAGGAGAGAAGCCAGGTCCTGATGATGATATGTGAGCTGTTGGTTAAGTGGTCTCCGAAGCTTACGCTACCCTTGGCCTGTCCAGTTATGTAAACAACACCCAAATCTCCTTTCTGTCACTGTTCTTGTGACACGAGAGGACAATTCGTGTGGTGTACGACATTGTCTTATTTAGCTCTTATACCTTGGCAGATGCATTATTAGTCCAAGTTCACATGTGGGGAAACTTGCAGTTAAGCAACCTACCAACTTGTCATTGTGGCAGAGATGGCTGTCCCATCCACTGTGATCAACAGTAAAGCCTAATTGCTGCAATGATGCTAGACCCCAGACCCGCTCAGCTTTGAGTTTTTTAGTCTTTTCTCTTATGTGAAATTTAACATTCCTAACATTAGTAGCTTCATTGCTAAAAAAAAAAAAATACATAGGTTTAATTCTCTTTCTCTTTTTCACCTACTCCTTAAATCTTTTTTTCCCCTGTAATCTCTCTAAATATCAAATAATTTCTCTAGCCTCCTCTTCACAGTTGATATCAATTTAAAATGGTCCGGGATCATTGTGAGCTTGGGCATGAAAGTGAGTTTACTGGAAATTTGACCTTGTGATGAATGGTCGAAGACGAGAGGGCTTCGAATGAGTCTGATCAAGTATCAGGAACACAAACTGCGGAGTTGAATTTCGAGGTGACGAACCACAGGCCCCTGCTGCTCCTCGATTTGTCTCATTCTTTTTAAATATAAAAAAAAAAAAAAAACGGAGTTGGGGATTTAGCTCAGTGGTAGAGCGCTTGCCTAGCAAGTGCAAGGCCCTGGGTTCGGTCTTCAGCTCCGGAAGAAAAATGAAAAAAACAATATCATTGTTCATGGATTATTTTCTCCTGGGAAGATTGCCAACTGCAACATCATCGTTCCTGTGCCCAACAGGGAAAACCAATGCTCCTCCGGCTCTCACATTTCAACCATGTTTATTAAAAGAGAGGACTGAGGGCTGGAGAAAGGGTTCAGTGGGTGAAGCACCTGCACCAAAAAGTCTGAGGACCTGAGTTCAGATCCCCACACCTTGAAACTGGGACCCGTAATCCCAGGGCTGGGGTGGTGGTGACCGAGGCTCTCAGAGGGTTGCTGGCTAGCCAGTCAATCACAGAGCTGGTCTTTAAAAAAAACAAAACAAAACAAAACAAAAAAACCCCAAGTTTAATGAGGCGGTGGCACAGGCCTTTAATCCCAGCACTCTGGAGACAGCGGCAGGTAGATTTCTGAGTCTGAGGCCAGCCTGGTCTACAGAGCAGGTTCTGGGACAGCTAGGGCTGCACAGAGAAACTTTGTCTCAAAAAAACAAACAAACAAACCAAAATGTGGCAAATGATAGAGGAAGACCCCTCTTGTTGCTCTCTGGCTTCTCCAGGGGCAAGCACACTCAGATACAAAAGTATAAACACCCAATAAAAGGGGGAGTTTGTTAAAACTGGCATCATTTTTTTAGGGGATCCTCAGAAAAATAAGCCCTTTTATTTTATTGTTTAAACTTGACAGTGTTTCCTGTATCCTCTACTGACCTCAAACTCAAAATTGAGGATGAGCTTGACCTTCTGGTCTTTCTGCCTCTGCTTCATGCCATAAACTTTAAATATATTTTATTTGATTAAGAGCCCATCTCTGTTTTTTTTTTCTCCTAAATTGAATATCAGTCTAGGTAAGGGAAGAACAAGGGTTGGAGGTAGGACAACCTATTTAATCCCTGACGTAGTCGTTAAGTTTCTTGGTCCTGCTCGGCCCCACTTCCTATAGCCACTTATAAAATAATCACTCAGAGGCTTATATTAATTACAAACTGTATGGCCTATGGCAGGCTTCTTGCTAGCTAGCTCTTTCATCTTAAATTAACCCATTCCTATTAATCTATATGTTGCCACGTGGCTGTGATGTTAGGAGTCTGCTGGCATCTTGTTACTCCTTGAGTGGCAGCTCACATCTCTCCCAACTCTACCCTTCTCTCTGTATCTCTGCTTAAATTTCCTACCTGACTGTAAGCTTTCTTGCCATAGGCCAAAACAGCTTTATTTAGTATCCAATGGGCGCCACACATATTCACAGCATACTGAAAGACATCCCACAGTACTTCCCCTTTTCTGTCTAATCAAAAAGGAAGATTTTGCCTGGCGGTGGTGGCGCACACCTTTAATCCCAGCACTTGGGAGGCAGCGCCAGGTGGATCTCTGTGAGTTCAAGGCCAGCCTGGTCTACAGAGCTAGTCCAGGACAGACTCCAAAGCTACAGAGAAACCCTGTCTCGAAAAACCGAAAAAAAAAAAAAAAAGGAAGATTTTAACTTTAACATAGTAAAATTATATATAACAAAACAGTTATCAAACAAGAATTGTTACAATAGCAAGTCTATTTGTATTTGGCAAAATGAAAGAAAATATTCCAAAATAGAGAGAGACAGCTGGCAGCCTGGACAGTCACCTAAAGTTTCTCAGCACCATTGGGGCATCCAATTTGGCTACAGGTAGATTATCTGACAGACCATTTTCAGAAGCAGGAATTTCAGAAGACCATCTTATCCTCTCTTGGCAAGGTTCAGTAGTCACTTTTCCTTATGTTCTGCTCGTCCAGAAAGGACATCGTTAATACTGTCAGTAGTTGAGGCAAGGGCAGTTCTTTGCCCAGCACGCCATTTTGTGCCAAGAAGAAGACAAAATTCCAAATGGAAACGTCTAGAAGCCCAACATTCTCTTAGGATCAGATCAGTGCTGCCAGGAGCAATCGTGTCTCATGTCAACAAAATTTTAAGTTATCAAAACACTTAAATGCCATATTCTCTAGGTCTGTGAAGTGTTTGAAGATTGCCTATTCATCTGACATATGTATCTGTAAATCTGGAGACTCTAACTAACATAACTATAGAAATGACAAGCATGGGTGACTATGGTTCTATATGTCTTATCTACCTAAATAACCTAAGGACTAAGGCTTCACATTAACAAGGTAAACAGTCTGTGAGCAGATATAACCGTATAAGGACAATGACCTCAAAATTGTGACAATACATACAATATCTTAAACAGATGTAGAAATGTATAGTACAATATGCAATATGACAAGAATATCCTTAATATGTACCAATAAACAAATATTCTAAACAGAGGTAGAACATACATACAATATGACAAATATAATTTTATATTTTTATCAATGTACGAAATATTTCAAGCAGGAGTAGAAATATATGCACAATACAACAAATACAGTTTTGTTTTTGTATCAATATACAAATTATCTTAAATAGGAATATAAGAATAGTTTACATTTGTATCAAATATATAAGAATCCATATCAGTGCAAATTATCCAAGGCTGATAGTTTGCTAAATCAGTTACTAGTTGATACAATAATCTACTTTAATATACTATACCTATCCATTCCTTTTTTTTTTCTAAAGGAGAATACTGAGTCTAAATTTGTTTGTTTGTTTGTTTTGTTTTGTTTTTTGAGACAGGGTTTCTCTGTGTAGTTTTGGTGCCTGTCCTAGATCTCACTCTGTAGACCAGGCTGGCCTCAAACTCACAGAGATCTGCCTGGCTCTGCCTCCTGAGTGCTGGTATTAAAGGTGTGCACCACCACTGCCTGGCCTGAGTCTAAATTTTATTGTTCTACCTCCTACCCTATAACCATCTATCCATAACCCTGGGAAAAATGAAAACTTTGGGAGTGCTGTGGGATGTCTTTCTGTATGCTGTGAATATGTGTGGCGCCCATCGGATACTAAATAAAGCTGTTTTGGCCTATAGCAAGAAAGCTTACAGCCAGGTAGGAAATCCAAGCAGAGATACAGAGAGAAGGGTGGAGTTGAGAGAAATGTGTGCTGCCACTCAAGGAGTAATAAGATGCCAGCAGACTAGTAATGCCACAGTCACGTGGCAACATATAGATTAATAGGAATAGATTAATTTAAGATGAAAGAGCTAGCTAGCAAGAAGCTGAAGCCATAGGCCATACAGTTTGTAATTAATATAAGTCTCTGAGTGATTATTTTATAAGCAGCCATGGGACTGCAGGGCCAGGTGGGACCCGAGAAACTTACGGTTACATTCCTTCATCTCAATGTAGCCTTGCAGGGAGCCATCCTGGAAGCCAGGAGTTTCCAAAGCATTTTGTCAGTAACTAAAGAACAATTTCATTTCTGCCTCATTTTATTTCAAGCTCAGTGACTTTTGATTCTCTCCCTGGTGGTTACATGCATGCCCCCAGGATACTGTTTTTCTGTGGTCAAAACAGCTTGGCAGCCGGGCGGTGGTGGCGCACGCCTTTAATCCCAGCACTCGGGAGGCAGAGCCAGGCAGATCTCTGTGAGTTCGAGGCCAGCCTGGTCTCCAAAGCGAGTTCCAGAAAAGGCACAAAGCTACACAGAGAAACCCTGTCTCGAAAAACCAAGAAAAAAAAAAAAAAAAAAAAAAAACAGCTTGGCATATGTTAGTCTCAATGGAAAGAAAATTATTTTTAATCTCAGAACCTCTCCCAGCTTCCAGTATATAAATGTGACTTTCCAGAAGGAAGAGAAGAATGCATTTTCCAAGTGGATTTGAACTTGGAATTCTTCCCACACCCCTCCCCTTCACTAAGTACCAGGGAGTTTTTTAAACCACATAACATATTTAACTGCAGTTTGGAAAATATTCAAAGATGAGAAATATTCTAAGTTCAAAATTATTTTACCATGCTAGGCATGGTGGTGCATGCCTTTAATCCCAGCACTCAGGAGGCAGAGGCAGGCGGATCTCTGTGAGTTTGAGGCCAGCCTGGTCTACACAGTGAGTTCTAGGACAGCTGGAGCTACATAATAGAGGTCTCAAAAACCAAACCAAAGCCGGGCGGTGGTGGCGCACGCCTTTAATCCCAGCACTCGGGAGGCAGAGCCAGGCGGATCTCTGTGAGTTCGAGGCCAGCCTGGGCTACCAAGTGAGTTCCAGGAAAGGCGCAAAGCTACACAGAGAAACCCTGTCTCGAAAAACCAAAAAAAAAAAAAAAAAAAAACCAAAACAAAACAAAAAACAAACCAAACAAATAAACAAACAAAAAAACCCAACCTGAAAAACAAACAAATAGAAGTTATTTTATAAGGTTAAAAAAAAAATTCCTAAAAATGGCATACTAGTGAAAAGGCCACTCACCATTTCCTGAGTGACACAAAGAAAGACCTTGCGCTTTACTTATCTCCCCATCTCCCCATTTCTTCCCCTCATCTTAGACACCAGAAGCATCCCTCTTTCCTCAGTTTCAGTACCATAGCTGTTTGATTTTCTTTGTCTCCCATGTTTACATATCAACCTACTGGCTCCTAAGTGACCCGCGCGCATATGGCAGATCGACCATTTTATTCCCACTGGCCGGAGACAAGAGCAAACCTGTTTCTTCACCTCTGCATCCTTAAGGTCTAGCTGGGTACCTGGCCCGAAGTGTGCATAGCAAATTCTTCTTCAAATGAAAGAACAAATAGGTCAACTAAATAGTCATCTAGATTCTAGGGATCAAATTTCTACTATGGCGTTATGGTATAGAAGATTATTATTATTATTATTATTATTATTATTATTATTATTCCGTGGCAATTTTGGCTGAGGCTGAATAATCTGTTGTTTGTAATGGGCTAAATTCCAGCCCAATGATGTGAAGGAGGAATTATAGATGCTGAAATTCAGGGTGCAATTATGTAGACTCCCCTTTGACTATTTTAAATATTTACTAAGAGGACAAAAAAAGCATGCAATTGCTTTTAAAATAAGGCAAGCATGTGAAAATGTTCAGCATAAAAGTAGGTCACGTATAAAAATATTTTTTTTTCCTCTAACTTAACAAAGAACTCTGGAAATGATGCTAGCTTTAACCATATTATAAAATCGCTTAAATTGGACCCATGTAAAGAACAGACTATCATTAACAGTACCGTTTTAAAGTGTATACTCATTTTTAAAGAGAGGCATCTTAGATATTCGCACTCTCAGGATTAACAAGTGTCAAAGTATTTGTAGAGCATAATTATTGTTAACTTATGGCTCCTGGTAATTTTAGAGACACAGGAGAAATTGGATTGACATGTAACCTTGGAAGTTGTAGAAAATACATTCAACTTTGCCCAATAAAGTCACAGAAAAAAGTGGCAGGAAGCATTTTCAAGAGGAAAGTGTTTGCCCAGTAAAACAAAACGCTATTCAGAAGCCCTTAGGTAAAAAAAAAAAATGATTTGAAATTTTACTTAAAATGTATTGTGCACTTCCTGGTGTTGAAAACGGAAAAACAAAACAAAACAAAAACCCAGCACTCACCCTCCAGGCCTTTTATATGGTTAACTTTTTCTTGTTTAGGATGACCACATCCGGGCCCCATTTTTTCAACTCTCTCATTATCTCCCCCCGGGGATTTAACTTAGTTTTTTGCTTTATGTTTCTAACTGTATTTGTTGGAAGAAGTGGGCCAGTATCACTTTCGTTGTCAACACACTCCCTCAACTGTTCCTGAACTGCCAAAGAAGAAAGCCAAAGCGTTTACAGAAACTGGGCCAACCTCTTCGGCCATCTCCTCCAAGAAACAAAATCTAACTCACGGAGGCAACAGGAGCCCTTTCTGGGTCTTATAGCATAGCCTTGGCCCTCTCACAACGCTGTTTTTACTATAACCGCTGATAATCTGTCATCCCAGCTAGATTCTAGGGCTTCTGACCACCCAGCACAGTGCCCACAGTGTAATAACAATTCAAAACACCGTGGCTTCAACGAAAAGCTCCGTGCGAAGATGAGTACTGCACCAGTACCACACACAGCCAGCCACAGAACAGATGAAGAGTAGCCGCGGATCAGTCGGGATGCTCCTGTGTGGGTCCTTTGACATCCAACTCTCTAGACAGCCTATACTGTACTCGGGATGTGGCAGGCGTCCCGGGGACAGTAGCGACTGGCATACTTCAAGCCAGGGTTTTGTTGTCATGAGGCGCTGGTTTGCGGTGATCGTTTCCTCGCCAATCGCAGTGGACAGGCAGGCACAGCGCCGCGTTTTGGTAACTGCCGAGAGGGTCTCCAGCCCTCCGGTTGGGTTTTGCAGCCGGGCTTGGGGCGCGAGTTTCCTGGGAATACCCCATCGCCCCGCCCAGACCACGCCCCCGACCTCAAGCCCCGCCCTAAACCAGGCCCCGCCCCGCCCCGCCGCCGCCGCCGCCGCCGCCGCCGCCGCCGCCGCCGCCGGCAGGGGTCGCGCTGCCCCAGGCGAGCCGTGCAGGCGGGGGTGGGGAAGCTCCCGCAGCCGGTCGCTTTTCTCCGCCGCCGCTGGTTGGATCGTTTCAATAAAAGTCTTTTTTTTTTTCCTTTCCTCCTCGCTCGCTCGCTCCGGGGGAACAGGCGGAGGCGTCAAGCCGCAGCGGCCCAGCGAGCGAGCGAGCGAGAGAAAAGCGACGCGCACGCAGACGAACGAGAGCGGCGGCTGCGGGTCTCTCCCGAGCGGCGGCGGCGGCGGCGGCGGCGGCGGCGGCGGCGTCCCGTTCCCCTCCCCGCGATCCACCAACCCCGCGCTCGCCCCGCCGCCCCGGCTCGGGGAGACCGGGTGGGGGACTGAGCCGTCCGTGCGGCTCCCGGCGGCCCGGGGGAGCCATGTTGAGCGGGGGGCTCGGCCACGCGTGAGGCGGCCGGCGGCCCTCGCGGAGCGGAAGGCGCGAGGAGGCGGAGGGCGGCGCGGCGCGGCGCGGGCGGGGTGGTGGTGGTGGAGGGGGGGGGGGGGGGAGGCCGGGAGGCCTGAGCCGGAGGCGCCTCCTCTGCGCGGCCGCCGCCACCGGACCTGCATCCGCTCGCCCTGCGCGCCTGCCCCGGAGCCCGCGTCCCCCACGCACTTGCTGGTGAGTTGGCGGCCCGGTGGGGTGGGGTGGGGTGGGGTGGGGTGGGATGGTGTGGGGTGCGGAGGAGGCGCGGGGGGGGGGGGGGTCGGCCGGGGATCGCGACGCCTGTCAAGCCGGTGGCTCGGGCGGGCAGGCGGGCGGGCGGGGACGGTGCCGATCGCGAGTCCGCGCGCGGCGTGGGCTGCGGGGAGGAGGCGGAGGGTGGGGTGGGGTAAGGGGGACGACGATCCCGTCGCCGCCGGAGGTCGCTGCCGCTCGGGACTCTCTCCCTGGGAGGCCGGTGGGGCGGGAGAGAGGCGGAAAGTCCCCCCCCCCCCCCCCCCGCCAGCTTAAGACACAAAGGTCCCCGGGGGGCCCCCGGGTGGAGGAGGCGCGGGCGGGCGGGCGCGGGCGAGGACGCGGCGCTGCGGGCTCCTTGGAGACGCGGAGGCTGCGCGCCGGTGGGCAGCTAGCTCCGCGGGGGAGGAGGAGCAGCCCTCGCGTGGAGCGGGGTGCGGGGGGGGGGGGGAGAGCGGGCCGACACAAAGCTCCCCGGGCGGCCCTCCGGCGGCGGCGGCGGGGTCCGGTCACACCCCTGAGTGTCGCCCCGACCGGAGGCGGAGGGACTGTGGGAAAAAACCCAGAGGACCCGGGATGGAGGAGGGGGGGGGTTTGGGGGGGGGCTGTTCCACCGTCGTCTCGGCTGCAGTCGCTTTTTCTCCGTGTGTTTTTAGGTCCCGTTGCTTCTGCTCCCCATCTCGGCCCCCCGGGAGGGGGGTGGTGGTGGAGGGGAGCCCGGGTTTTTGTCTCCCACGTCACCCACCCCCCCGCACTGCCACATCGCGCCTTCTTCTTCTTCTTCCCCCCGTGGTTCCCCGTCTCCCCCACTTTAAACCCACTCCTCCTAGGGTAAGCGGTATTTTGCCTTCAGCTAGGAAGGAGAGCGTTTGCTAATGACAGGATGCCTGACTCCTTCTGACCCTGAACTGCCTTGAACTCTACTCTTTCTCTCCCCCCCCCCCCCCCCCACACCCTTTCCTTTCTGGGATCTTCTGTGTCACATGGCCATTAACAATTAGCTTTTCTTCTTCTTCTTCAAACATGGCAAAAGCGTTGAGCTGGAATCCGCGGCGGGCGCCTCTCCCTTAGGGTAATGTGTGGCCCTCCGGAGACGCGTCCGTCCGTGGTCCCGTGTTATCGCCTCCCAGGCCAAATTCATTTTCAAGAGACAAGTGGCAAATTTTGTTTTGAGTCTCGGCCGTTCCTTTGGCCAGCAGAGTGTATTCCTGGTAGCAGACCTGTCTGTCACTTGACAGGAAATGCTTGACTTAAAGGCAGACAATTCTTGCCTCCCAACTTCACTGTTTTCTTCTTCTTCCTGAACCTTTATTGGCTTTCTTTTAAACGACATTTTGTACAAGAATATCAAAGTAATAAATCTGAGTGACTGTTTTGAGATTCACTTTGTTAACCACAGAGCAGATGAAAATGAATGAGACCTCTGATCAGTGGCATTGACCTAAACCTTCGAATCTAGAAATATGTGTAAACTAAATTTTATGAGAAAAATTGGCTAGCGATAATGTGATTGATTTTATTTTTTTCATGAACCTAAGGAGTTGGCTTGTAGATTAAGTATAGTGTCGCCTTGTTGATGAAGTCATTTTATTTTTCGTCGTTCTAACATCTGCATTAACAGTGGGTTCAAACAAAAGAAGACAATATGACTGAGGACTCGTCTTTTTTTTTTTTTTATGTTTTGAGAGTGGATATAGGAATGTGAAGAGGGTTGTTCTTTTACCTGGCAAACCATCTCATAGGCCAGAAGTATTAACTGTTTGAATGCTGTGCTTCAAAGAAATGCTGCTGAGCCTTTGAATTTAAGCTGCTTTAAAATCCCAGTGCAAGGGCTGGCAAGATGGGTCAGTGGGTAAGGGTGCTTGCCCAGGGCCTGAATTCTGTCCCCGGCACACAGGCAAAGATGGAAAGAGAGAACTAACTCCACAAAGTTGCCCTCTGACGTCCCACACACATCATGCAAATAATAATAATAATAATTATAATAGCAGTAATAATACAGATTTTAAAGTTCCTATGCAAACGGGAGCTTTATTTTTTACAGAGAAAATGAAAACGTTGCTGAAAATAGGAACGAGAAGAAAGTAAAAAATAAACCTGTTTAGTGTAGGTGCAAAAATGTTAGTGTTAACATAAGAATAGTCATATCTTACAGTTTGCTGTCTTTAAAGTATTGACATTAAAATTTCAGGTATTTCAGCTAGGGATTAGTCTGCATTTTTCAACTTCCTATCCCCCCCCCCCACCAAAAATGTTTTAGAAACCTTTGTGAATTAACAGGCCACATTATTAATTGATGCTTAATATACTTATCAAAAACCATGTACGTTTCTTCTGCACACTTAGTACCTACTTAGATACTACAAGGAAATTTATCAAAAACCTAATAAATGTTTCTGGATTGTGAGTTGTTAGTTTATTTTTTGCCTCCATTTTTTTCAAATCTTCACATTACTTTTGCAGCCTGGGGAAATGCCGAATTAAAGTCTTGTTAATATCATAATTTTCCTATTACTAAAATGGGGTTTTGTAAAATATGTAGTTTACTCCCCTACTGGGATTTGGGCCTAAGAAAGTAACTTGGTGTTAGCTATGTAACATAGTATATAACCCGTCCTATACAAGTTGGTTATCAAAAGGACAAAAGAGAGAGTACATAGTAAGGAAAGATGAAATTGGAGGAATTAGCTAAATATGTTTATTAGCTTTGATGCTGCTAATGGCTTATAAGTCATTTGGTTCTACAAAAACTAGAAAATGGAAAATCTTTTTGTCCTGTATCATAGCTTAGCTGTGATGACTACAGGAATCTTAATGTATGTTTTGCTACATTTAGTTTTCAGGCACTGTCTTGGGCCTGCAATTACGCTGCTTGCAGGTGTGGTGTGTAAGATCATTGCTTTGCTCCGGGAAGGCTTGTCTTCCTCCGGCTTTCAGCTTTCCAGTTTCCTTTTCCTGAACTAGGGCTGTGAACCAGAGCAGTGAGGTTCCTTACGGTGCACAGTGCAGACAGTGCCGTGGCCGCAGAGGAAGATGTTCAAAAGGGGAGGCGATGACGTCTCCTAATAGTAAAGAGCTATCTGAACACAGTAGTTTTTGCCTTTCCCTTTATTATTGTCTCATAGTCTTGGCTATTTAAAAGATGTTACATTCTGAATCTTTATTGTTGTTCTTCCGTCTTTGTAGTTATAGCTCTGTGGTTCTGACAGGCTTCTACATGGGTTTTCTACTTCCAGGGTGGATAATTACTGGATAAATATATTTCTGTGTTGGTGGGAAAGGGCCAGTATATCTTAAACCTTACTCACACAAATAGTCTCTATGGTGTTTTAGAAATGATCTCTCCTTTTGTGCATGCAAAGGAACAGTAATTTTGGATTCTTTTGAATTTGAAGTGAGTATTTTTGCTCAAAACTTTTTAATACTCATTTGAAGTATAATTTATAAAATGTTTATGACATTTTTCATTTTCATTGCTGATATAATGGTATTTAAAATGTGCTTTACGTGGCACTTGTAAATACTAGAGGACCCATTCTGCAGCTTGCTATCGAGTTTAACCTGCCAGGTGGCCAGTTTCTTTGAACTAGAGAAAGGACTGATTAGACTGGCCTTCCAGGGCCCTTCTTGTCCTTAGTGGATTTGTTGTAATTTTTCTCAATATAATTAATTCATGTTTAGTGTCATATGTGTGTATGTGTTTACTTTTGATGTCTGCAAAATACTGACCCGGAAAAAGGAATAGTCAAGGGCCTGAAGAAATGTCTTGTGCATAACTTTCTCTTTCTGCCATGTTTGCTCTCCCTAGGCCACCTTGGAAAATCAATAAACATCTACCAGTGAATCTAATGTTTTATGGTCTACAGTAACATACCATCATAAACACTTGTTTTCAGGAGGTAGATTTACAGATCCACAGTGTATCAGCATAGCTTGCCTAGCAGAGGGCACAATTAATATTTAATTATTTTTTTTTCTCATAGATCATATTGTGTACTGAATGCATGGGCCCCCAATTCATGTGTTGAGACCCTTAACCTACCAGTTAAATGGTTTGGAGATAGGTTTCGGTGAGCTAATTTAGATTTAGTGAAAATGATCTTGCTTTCTAAAAATATTTTTTGATATACCTTATTTTAGTCTGTTTCATCTTCCATAACAAAGTATCACCTATTGGGTGGCTTTTTAAAACAGTATTTTCTCTCTGTTCTGGAGTCCAGAAGTTGGAAGTCAGAGTGCCCCGTTGGTCAGATTCTGGTGAGGCTCTTCTCTTTGTTTCTAGATGCCTGCCTCAACTGTGTGGTTTTCTGGCCTCTTGGTTGGTGCCTGCAGGTGGAGAGGGAGGATGAGAGAAGGGGGTATGTGTGTGGGAAAAGGAGGGACGAAAAGAACGTGGGAGAGAGAGGTTCGACTACTGTGATAAGGCCCATCCCCTGGACCCTGCTTAAATCTAATTGGAGTCCCCAAAGCCGCCTCTAAAAACCATTGCTCTGGTAGCTGAGAGTCAAAACATGAGTTTGAAGCCACTCAAACATCCAGTATATAATGTAAACTGTGAGAAAGAGATTATCATTCGTTGTGTTATGGTAGACACTATTGTTTTGTTAAATCCTCACAGGAAACCTATTATATTAGGTAAACCTTTTTTTTATTATTATTATTAATAAGGAAGCAAAGGTCTTAGGTTAAGTCATTTTCTTCCGAGTCCGACTACTACAGCGACCCAAGATTCAAGTTTAAGCATTCAGAAAGGCTGTAGTCACAAGTGTGTCTACTGGGGGGCGGGGTGGGAGGAGGGGGATGCTAACAGCTCACAGACAGCTCTGTGAGCAGGCATAAGTCAGAGAAAAGCACTTTTGGTGTCTGTAGATTTCTTCCACAACCCTCCCCACCCTGCTTTCTGTTTTGGATGTTTGAGACAGTTTTGCTCTATAGCCCACGCTAGTGTGAACTGCCGTGGCTAGTTTGTAGATTTATTTTCAATCATGAATTTATCCATGTCTTTACACACAGAAGGAATATGAATGCTGAAAAAAAGCACACAAAAGAACCTCCCCCGAATTACACTTGACATCCACTCACTTTCTTTTCAAAATGTCTGTTCATTAACTTTGATTTTACATGTATTAAAATGGTTGAATTTGAATAATTTAAATGATAATGCTTTCATTATTTGAGCATATGCCATCTGTGTTGGCCAGTGTTATAGTCCTGTGACAGACTGTGGGAGAAAAATCACCTTCTAAGAGGAGACAGTTACGTGGACTCCTGGGTCAGAGGCTTCAGTCCATGGTTATTTGGCTCCACGGTGCAGGGGCCTGTGGTCAGGCAGAACAGCACAGTGAAGAATATGTGTGTGGTGGAGGAGAGCAGATAACCTCCTGGCGTGGGGGAGCAGAAAGAAGACAGAAGGGCCAGGCGGTGGTGGCGCACACCTTTAATCCCAGCACTCGGGAGGCAGAGCCAGGCGGATCTCTGTGAGTTCCAGGCCAGCCTGGTCTACAGAGTGAGATCCAGGACAGGTACCAAAAACTACACAGAGAAACCCTGTCTCGAAAAACAAGCAAAAAAAAAAAAAAAAAAAAAAAAAAAAAAGACAGAAGGAGGAGCTAGATAAATTAGATAAATTATATCCCTCATGGTCATGTCTTCCAGAACCTACTTCTTTACCTAGACCTTCCTCCTGAAGTTTCCACTGCCTCCCAGCAGCTCGCTAGGTTATTAATTCATAAATAGATTAATCTGTTCATGAGATCAGCGCTTTCATGGTCCAGTCACTGTCCAAAGGACCCACTGTCTGAACACTGCTGCTTTGGGAACTGAGCCTTTAACACTTGAACTTCTGGGAATATTTGGAGCCAATCCATGATACCATCAAAGGAATCCTTTGACTGGTATTGGTAAAAACTTTAACACACACCTACACACACACACCCTACACACACCCCATCTATTGGTTTTTGATCTTGATATATCTTATAAGCAAGGTATAAATTTTGCATATTTTTATTCAGCAATCCACTGAAAATAGAAATATGATATTTTTCATATTGAAAATTGATCTTTAGGATAGAAAAACTGTAAGTTAGTATTGTTAACATATGTGGTTCATTAAGGTGAAAAGGAATTTTCCCCCATAAAGGTTAATAATAAGAACCATTTGGCTGGTCATCTTGGCGCATACCTGTAATCCCAGTGCTGGGGTGAGTGAGGCAAGAGGATTACAAGCAATTTTAAAGCCATTCTGAGTTACATAGTGAGATTCTGTCTCAAAAAAAAAAAAAACCCTAAATGAAAAAGTCAAGGTTGTTTGTTTTTTGGTGTGTGGTATATGGATATGTATGTGTGACTCTTATGCATGTACCAAGGCCAGAGGTTGGTGTGGCGGGCGTGTGCTATTGATCTCCACCTTTTTCTTTAATTCCCCCCCCCCCAAGAGTCTGTCATTGAATCTGGAGAGTTAATGTGTTCAGGGAGACTAGCTAGGCAGTGAGCTGAGCACCAGGGATGCTGTCTGTACCTCTCCAGCTCTGGGATGTAGGCAGGTGGCACCAGGCACAGCTTTTTGCCTGGTTCTAGAAACCTGCACTCGGGTCCTTATGCTTACGTAAGCATTTCGCCGGCAGCCCTCTCTCTAGCGTTCTTGGTAGCGTGTTCTTCATTTTATGTTCTTGCTACACTTGTAAGAATTTTTCAGTTCTCTGTGTATGTTTGTAAACAATGAAGCAAATATCCAAAGGTATTTTTTTCACTGTATCCTAGATTATTTACTCATTTTATTTTTTTCTCAAAGCATATTTTTAATGGTGCAGTATTTTTCATTGTTGGCTAATGCTTCTTTTTAGTATATGTTAATGTTCAGTAGTAAAACAAAGGTTGGTAAAAGCTATATATTTGTGAGAAATTACCAACTAACAAACCAGAGACAGTTCTTTTTAAATCAATGTATGATTTTTCATGGTTATCAGAGGAAAATGGAAATGTATATTAGAGCTGGGGTTCAAAGATGAGGAAACTTGGGTGTTGATATTTTAATGCCGTGGTGCTTACTTGGAGAGAACTTCTCAGTTTTGAGGCCAAAATGTCATTTCCTCCGATGTCTTCCTTATTCTGCTCTGACAGCGTTATGGTGTTTATGTTATTTTTAACATTTATGTCTACTGTAGTGCTGAAGATGTTCTGCTGTGGGGAACATCTGCGTCTCTCTCTTTGACTTTGTGCTCTGTTTTTCCTTTCCGTGACCTCATCTGCACACCCCATTTATGTATTGTCCTGTTCAGTGGACGGGTGGGACTAGGGAACACCACACCGAGCTAGGAAAGTACAAATCAGAGTTGGTGGCCTAGACACAATGAACAATAATTTCAGGTTTTGAATATTGGAGAGTACCATGTTGTCAGTGTTTGTGGGAGAGTAATCTAGAAGCCGGTTATAGAAGGGTAGTGATTTGGCATTGTTGAGACTTTTTAATTACGTGTGAGCTGTACTGACTTCTTAGAGAAAGGGAAGAGAAAAGCCTGTGGTCCTCAAGCATGGTTGTCTTTTAGACAAATGAAAAATACAAAACTAGCATGTATACGTTGACTACTTACTTCTAAAGGCCTAAAAACAGTGGTCAGTATCAGAGTAATTTTGCTTCACTGAAAACCTTTCATTTCTTTTGAAATCTAGCTCTTTAGCTGCATAATACTGGACTCCAATGCACTTAGGAAGTACAGAATTGTATTGAAAGGATTGAACAGGGTTTTTAGTGTTGTTCCTGCAACCCAGTAGTTAGTGTTCATAATTGATCAAGAATTTGTTTCCCAATATAATTAAAAATGTTTCACTTTTAAAATTAAAACGGAATCTTATATTATACCTGTGCTGGTGTAGGTCTGTTATAATTAATGCATTTACTTTACAAACCAGTGGTTATAGCTTTGTATTATCATGTTTAAAATGGTAACATTTAAAAGGGAACTTTCACAGTTTATGATATTTAGAGCTTTTCAAACATCTCAACTTGTAGTTGTATATAGTCTTAATCCATTAATTTTTCTGTGTCGCTTTTTGAGAATAAAATTACCTACATTTGTTATTTCACAAATGATGGAGTGAGCATTGTATTTTGTAACATAATGGAGATCTGATCTGTTTTTTCAGGTGGATCAGTGATTCATAAGGACAAAAGAATCAAAATGGTATGGATTTTTAAATTGTACATACCTCTTGGATTTTCTGAAATGCCTCACTGCTCTTGCCCAATGTGAAAATCACTGTGGTAGTGAGCATGTGTATAAAACTAAATCACCTAGGACACTCAGTGTTGTTTCTTATCTAGCAGTCTTTAGGAATAAAGAGGACATTGACCTCATGTATGCACATCTTCATAAGCATTTCTGTAGGGCCAGGCAAATTTTCCTTGCAGTAATTTCCCCTTCCTTAGCCTTGTGGGTGGCCCCCTGTTTGGCATCTACACATTTGAGACAGTGTGTATTATCCTTCTTAAAGACCCTTGTATGGGACTCTCAAGGTGGTGGTGGTGGTGATTGTTTTTAAATAGAATAATTGCTCATGAAACCAATTTTTTTTTTTAAAAAAAGCCTGACCTTTTATTCTTTGTCATGAAATCTGCTTGGATGCATGCTGCCTATTGTATTCTTGTTTATTATCTTTTGTTCTAGGCCAGTGGACTTAACCTGAACTTCAAAAATATTCTTGTTGTTTAGAAACAAAAAGTCTGTGTGTGTGTGTGTGTGTGTGTGTGTGTGTGTCTGTCTGTCTGTCTGTCTTCCTGCTTGTCTACCTGTCTGCCTGCTGCCTTCATCTGTCTGTCTATATCTCGAAGGCAATCTCCAGCTCTGTTCCAGAACAACTGAGTCCAAATTCTGGCTTGGATTTCTAGTGTTCTGTGTAATTCTTGGTGAGTCGTGAATTTTAGCATCGTGCTAAAATTAGTAGAACAGCTACTAATATACAAATTAAATTTAAAGACAAAATGATTTAAACTGCACTTTTCAGTCGTTTATTTTCTCAAAACTTCCAGTTTTGCCAGTTTTGGGGGCAGCGAAAAGAGTTAGGATCCTTGTTTATGTATGAAACTGTTCCGTTTATTTTATCTCGCATTCTTTTAGTGGACAGGCCTTTGCTCACTTCAGTTTGTTTCAGTGTCCTTCTGTTTCTAGCTGCATGGTCTTAATGACTACGGTTTTGAAATTTGTTTTTAAAATGTACAATAGTGTAGGAACTAGGTAATCTAAATTCCCTCATGCACTGCTTATCATCTTCAGATATTCCCAATTGTCGTCTTTTCACAAATAGTTTCATATTTTTAAGAGAATTTTTGTAATGTAACATTTTTTAAGGTAGCAAATAATTCTGAAGACTGTGATTTTTACTGTTTGCATTGACCTATCAAAAGAGGTCTAACCATTTTATAGTGTTTGACAATGCTTACTTTTTACTTTTCCTATTTTACTATTTCAGATTTCCCTGTGATACACTTGAATGAGTGACACCTCCCACACACACACACACACACACACACACACACACACACATTTCCTTAGGGCATGTAAATATGCAGAAGTGGGATTCTCAAATGAAAATTTATTAAATCTTTTTTCAGGTATTTCCTTTTTGTTGTTGTTTTTGTTTTTGTTTTGTTTTGTTTTCCTCCGGAGCTGAGGACCAAACCCAGGGCCTTGCACTTGCTAGGCCACTGAGCTAAATCCCCAACCCCTCTGGTATTTCCTATTGTACCAGTATCACCAGTGATAAGCCATATTAGTGATACAAATGTTGCGGTAAATCTTGTTTAGATTGAGAGCTATCAAGGACATTGGTAGTGTGTCAGAGTGTTTCCAGAGATGGTTAGATCTTGAAGGCTTTGACTTAATGAATGAGTTGACTCCGTTGATAGATTTAAAACATTGGGAGGTAGTGGAACTGGCAAGTCATGCCTAGTTGGAAGAAGTAGGCCACTGGGGGCATAATTTAGGGTACCCTGTTTTCCCTGACCACTTCCTGTTAGGTATGTACTCAGCTTCTGGTGGGCCTTGATGTGAGCTGCTCCATTACACCCTTCCTGTTGCGATCTAAACTTCTGAAACCACGAATTTAACTCTTCACTCTCCTTGGTTGTTTATGTCAAGTCTTTGGTCACAGTGATGCACAATCTAACATTAATATAGAAGGTGTTTTTTATTGAATAAAGCACATGTCATGGAAGTGTGAGGACCTGAGTATGAGTCCTCAGACTCCAGGGGAAGCTTGGCCCTGGAGCTTGCTTCTGTGATCTCACTATTACGAGGTGAAGTGGGAGGTGGAAACAGGAGTCTCTTGGAAGCTTGCAGAGTAGCTAGTCTGTTTACTTCTTACCCATGTCACACAGGGAAAAGGTGAGGACTGACCCCTGAGGGCCTCTGACCTCCACACAGGTACCATGGCATCCCACACACCTAGGAATCCACAGACACACATCACACACACCCATTTGTTTCTCACAGTTGGCGCATAGCAAGGGATCATTGATGTTGGGATGTTGGATTTTTTTCCCTTCTTCAATCCTTCAATTCATTGAAAAAAAAAAAAAAAAACTACTCTGTGTAGCTAGAGTTTTCCTGCCTGACCTACAGTCAGGACAAATCTCTCTCACCTGCCAGTCCCACAGCTGCTCAGACCCGACCAAGTAAACACAGAGACTTATATTGGTTACAAACTGTGTGGCCGTGGCAGGCTTCTTGCTAACTGTTTTTATATCTTAAATTAATCCATTTCTATAAATCTATACCTTGCCACGTCGCTCGTGGCTTACCGGCATCTTCACATGCTGTTTGTCATCGTGGCGGCTGGCAGTGTCTCCTTCTGCCTTCCTGTTCTTTCTTTTCTCCTCTCTGTTAGTCCCGCCTACACTTCCTGCCTAGCCACTGGCCAATCAGTGTTTTATTTATTGACCAATCAGCAACACACTTGACATACAGACCATCCCACAGCAACTCTGTATTTTGTTTTGTTTCAAACTGTGGCATATATATCTTTTTAATTGGAGGCAGTTATTTTAGGGGACTCATCTACTTTTTAAAAAAAATTATTTCACCTTTTAAAATTATTGCTACCTTAAATCTTCCTATCTGGTATGGCAAGACACTTCATTTTATTCCACCTAATCTTTTGATGTTCTTATATTTTTTTATTCCACTTTTATAAATGGTAGACAAAAAATGTAGCCTGGGGAGTGGTATGAAAGTTTATGGAAGGAAAACTGCAGTTGACTCCTTAGCTCCCTAGAATATTGATCTCTATTGTTTTTCTTAAAACTGTCTCTATTATAAAATTTGAGCTCTAAATATGTCATCCTGTCAGTAAGAGTCGCTTCAAGATTGGAATATATTTTCTAGGTATTACTACTTAAAGAGCATCCCAGTAAAATATTAGTAGTTTATTTAGAGAAAAGAAGCCCTAAGTAGAAAGAAGGAAAGTAATTTGTGAGATGATTGGTGGTTGAGGTCAAAGAGAGACCTTGCCAGTGTGTTACTTTGTTGCAGTGATAAAATACCAAGACCAAGACACTATAGAAGAAGAGTTTATCTGGGTTTATGGTTCCAGAAGGAGAGTCCATAGTGAGGGAGCAGGAGGCTTGGTGGAGGAGACCAGAGCAGGAAGCTGAGAGATCACATCTTCAGCCACACACAGCAAGCAGAGAGCAAACTAGACATGCAAAACTATAAACTCGGAAAGCTCGCCTCCAGTGACATACTGCCTCCAGCAAGGCTGCACTTGGTAAAGGTCCCATCCCCCCCTGAACGTCCCACCAGCAGGAGACCACGTGTTCAGATACTTGAGCCTGTGGGAGCCAGTTCAGTTTAAACCACCCAGTTCCTCACACCCAGTAAGGAACTTAGATTGTATTCATTGGTTGAAGTGAGCTCCATATTAACATTCTTCTACATTGAAATTCTCGGGCCACTTGCTGGCCGAATGGAAATGTTTGTCGTATGTTGATGTTTAGAATATGGCATCAACCGTTGGCATTCTGTGTGGAGAATGCTGTTTGCTTCACCTCAGAGACACGAGGACTGTTAACTGTCTCTCGGGAACACTAGGGAAAGAGTATTTTGTTTGCAAACACTGCCATTCTTATCTTCCAGTAAGATAATGTTGGAAGTTGCTGTTGCCATGGGTGGTGGTGGTGGTGGGGTGGCAGATAAGAGATACAAATAATAGGTTTACAAAATATAGAAATTGTGGATCCTTCTGTTCAACTATAAACAGGCTACTTTATAATCAAGAATACACATACTATGTCTCTGTGAATGCTTTTGTGGTCCTTAAAACTTTCCCTCCTGGCTAATGCAGATGATTGAGCAATACTATTTATTCATTTAGTAGTCACTCACTTAAATTGTATGCAGGGTCTGAGAATCAGCTAATTATACCATCGGGGTGCATGTCAGTATTTAAAACTCAGTTTGAGTTTGCCTTGAAATACATCTGCCATGTTCAGGTTTGTGAGGAATGTTTTTGGCACACGACATAAACAAATGAATAATTTATGCTAGAGATCATTGCATATTAGATTTTTTTATGTTTAATAGCTCTGTAGTGTTTCATTATGTAGCTGTGCTATGGTTTTGTCCTTTGTTCTTCATGATTCTTAGCTGTTCCATTTTTACTTCTGTGGTGTCAAATAAGCAGCTCTGTATGTATGTGTTGATGTTTGAAAGTAGCTTCAGAGGGTTGCATTCCATATTGAGAAGGCTGTTTTTACTCTAGATCTCTCTCTCACACACACACGCACACACACACACATGCACACACACACCCCAGGGAATGTGTTTGAGAAAGAGAACCCATGTATTTCTTTGCCCTGTCAGTTGAAATGATGTAAGAGACAGTGACACTCAGAATGAATGCGCACATTCAACTAATACTCGCTCTCAGTTCTTAAGACCTAGCCAGTAAAAGGAACCAGGCCTGTTTGGAGAAATGGCAGCATTCTAGGGCTAGGGAAAGAAGTGAAAATTTCAGGTGACCCTGTGGCATTATAGTGCTGGCATGAAAGGAATATTTAAACACCCCAGTAATTTGTCACAACCTGCTAGAAGAGTGCATGGAGGCTAGTACCAGGATAATGGGGGCACCAAAATAAATTAGTATGCAACTAAACAGAATATAAAACAATACTGTGAGTTCATACTGATGTAAATCTCTAGAGCAAAATGGAGTTATGCATGTGTAACATACTCTTCTTCCTCTTTTTTTTTTTTTTTTTTTTTTTTTGAGACAGGGTTTCTCAGTGTATCCTGGCTGTCCTGGAACTTGCTCTGTAGATCAGGGTAGCCTCAAACTCAGAGGTCCACCTGCCTCTGCCTACCAAGGGCTAGAATTAAAGACGTGCACCAGCATGTCTGGCCTAATTCCTTTCTTCTTAAGTGTAAACTACACGTAGCAATTTCCTTCTAAAGAGCGCAAGTGTAAAAATTTGGGGAAAGAATAACTTGACTAGGACAAACCTGAGAAACACTACCTTAGTCATGTGGTCAAGATTAGCATCAGTAATTATAAATGTGTTGCTATTTTGTTGTGAGAATGCACTTCATGTTTGTGGTTTTTCTGCCCTGTAAATTATGACCCTGGTTTAACCGTGAGAAAGTGTTAGTCAGATCCCAATAGAGGAACATTCTACACAGACTTGAATGGTGCTGGTCAGATTGTCTGTGTCATCAACGACAGGGAAGTCAGACCCTGCCATGGCCAAGAGTAACCTAAGGATATGTCATTATTGCAGAACAGCGTAAACTGGACAGGATCCCGGGACACAAAGAGTACATGAGATTAAAACTAAGGAAATGCAATTAAATGGTGGACTTCAGTTGATAATAATATATTATTATTGGTTCATTAACTGTGACAAAGGTGCCACTCGAATGTAAGATGTAAATAGCAGGAACCTGAGTGTGGGGTGTAGGGGAACGCTGTGTCCTGTGTTTGTAGCTTTTCTGTGAATCTGCATTCTAAAAAGTTTATTTAAGAATGATAAATTCGCCGGGCGGTGGTGGCGCACGCTTTTAATCCCAGCACTCAGGAGGCAGAGCCAGGCAGATCTCTGTGAGTTCGAGGCCAGCCTGGGCTACCGAGGGAGATCCAGGACAAGAACCAAAAACTACACAGAGAAACCCTGTCTTGAAAAACAAACAAACAAACAAACAAAAAAAGATAAATTCCTGTATATTTTTGATGGGTATTGCCTTATTGCCATTTCGTAATTCTGCCTCTGGGTGCAAAAGTCCTGGTCTGTCTGTAGCCATACTTCTGGAATTTTACCAGTTAGGTAGATGAGAACAGGTGGAATTCAGGCTATGACAGTTTTCATCTTATCAGGCATGTTGACTGGTTTATTTCATAGGCTTATGGGGTGTTTTGCCCCCTCCCCCGCCCATGAACCCTTTATGATCTTTAGTTTTCTTCTGGGTCATTTGTCTGCTTCTTTTTGGTTCAGTACTCCAGAAGATTAGTCCCTTGGATCCGATCTCAGCTTTAGTTTTTGGGTTTGTGTTTTTTTTTTTTTTTTTTTTTTTGTCTGTTTTTTTTTTTTTTTTTTTTTTTTTTTTTTTTTTTTTTTTTTTTTTTTTTAATTTATTTTAATTTATTTTGCAATACAATTCAGTTCTACATATTGGTCACGGATTCCCTTGTTCTCCCCCCTCCCGTCCCCCTCACCTTCCCCCCAACGCCCCCCCCCCATTTGTGTTGTTTCTTTTTTTTTTTTTTTTTTTTTTTTTCCCCTTTTCTATTTTAATAAAAAGGAAAAAAAAGAAAAAGGTTATAACTAACAAAAGAAAAACTATATACAAAAGTACAATGACTATATACAATATATACAAGTAATAAATGTCTAAACAATGTCTAGTCCATTTGTATTTGACAAATTCAGAGAAAATAATTTCATTATCTATCCTATTTTGTTAAGTCCAAAATGTATCTAATTCACTTTCTATCCTAATTAATCTTCAACTATAACTAACTAACCTTCAACTATAACTAACTAATCTTCAACTCCCTCAGAGACCCAAGAAGGAAATAATATTAGCTAACAAAAATAAAAACAGAAAGTGCATGCAAGCAACTTCCAAAAAATTTGTGAGTTGACAGAAACAGCCAGCTGCCTGGACAGTCACCTGAGGTTTCTCCACAGTGTTGGGGCATCATCTTCAGCCTATAGGCTTAGCATATCTGACCTGGGAGGAGGGGACTAGACCTACCTGGACTGAGTCTACCAGGTTGACCTCAGTCTGTGGGGAAGGCTTTGCCCTGGAGGAGATGGGAATGGGGGGGGTGTTGAGGGGAAGGTGAGGGGGACGGGAGGGGGGAGAACAAGGGAATCCGTGGCTGATATGTAGAACTGAATTGTATTGCAAAATAAATTAATAAAAAAAAAAAAAGAAATGAAAGTTAGTAGTTAGACATTACAATAGAAGTTGTAGTCATATTAGATATGTTTTTGTCTGTTTTTTAAAGATTGTTTATGGTCTTTTTAAAAATTGAGATTTTTTTTGTTTTTCTGTACTTTATATGGTAATATTTTTCTTTCATGTCTGATTTGTAAATATAGTTAGAAAATCTTCCATCACAGCCAGTTCTTAGGTGAATTCTATGGTTTTGTCCTAGGTAGTGAAGTTTCTGCTTTCTTTTTTAAGTACACTTTTCATTATGGAGGATTTGAAAAGTACATAGACTATAGTTTGGTCATATCCACCTCCACCTACCTCTTCCTCTTCCAGTCTCATGTTTCTCTCTCTCTCTGTGTGTCTGTCTCTCTCTTAAATAGCGCACTGAGTCCGGCTTGTGCTGCCCATTTAAGCATGGGTGTGGCCCATCCACTGGAGTAGGGTGGACCTCCCAGGGGCCACACCCTTAAAGTAAACCAACTGCCCCTCTGCTGGCAGACTTTACCTGTTAGTGGCCCTTCAGCTAACAGTGGGGACAGTTTCTGTTTTCACATTTAAGTTCTAAATACTTCATTTAGCATGTTGTAGTCCTTGAGGTATTTTCATTTTGTTATTATTACAGTTGTGTGTTTGTGGTGGTGGGGAAAGAGGGGCGTGTGTGAAGGGCAGAGGACAGCTGGGCAGCTGTTTTCTCCTTCCATCATGTGAGTCCCTGGGCTGGAGCTCAGGCTTGGTGTTAAGTTCTTGTACTGCATTTTAAATGCTCGTGCATTTACTCTTTGGTTTTATTTTTAAACCATGTGTATGTTTGTGTGTGTGTCGGGGGAGGAGGGGGCGGTATGTGCATGTGAGTGCAGGTGCCCAGGGAGGCCAGAGACATTAGATACCCTGAGGTTGTAGTGACAGTGAGCCACCTCATTAAACTTTGGATCCTCTGCAAAAGCAGTATGTCCTCTTAACCAGCGAGTCCGTCTCTCTAGCCTCTGGTTTCGTTTTTGAGATATAGTCTCCTGTAGTAGTTCAGGCTGGCCTCATGGCAGTCCTCCTGCCTCTGCATCCCAAGTGGGATTACAGGTATATAACTCACCGGTTCTGTTTCCTCTTGATGGGTAAGAATTGTTAGCATCTGTGGAGATTTAAGGGGAACCACTCTGAGTTGTGAGTCAGGTTTTACAGTTTCTTTCACTGTTAAATTGTACCCTATTTCCTAGGATTTTTCTGTAGCTAGAGCTTTCCTGCCTGGCCCACAGTCAGGGCAAATCTCTCTCACCTGCCAGTCCCACAGCCACTCAGACCCAACCAAGCAAACACAGAGACTTATATTGCTTACAAACTGTATGGCCGTGGCAGGCTTCTTGCTAACTGTTCTTATAGCTTAAATTAATCCATTTCCATTAATCTATACCTTGCCACGTGGCTCGTGGCTTACCGGCATCTTCACATGCTGTTTGTCATTGTGGCGGCTGGCAGTGTCTCTCTGACTCAGCCTTCCACTTCCCAGAATTCTTCTCCTCCTTGTCCCGCCTATACTTCCTCCTGCCTGACTACTGGCCAATCAGTGTTTTATTTACTAACCAATCAGCAACACATTTGCCATACAGACCATCCCACAGCATTTTTCTTCTGTTGACTATTATGATTGGTGATTCTTTTTTTTTTAAATTTTTTTAAGATTTATTTTTACTTTATGTGCACTGGTATCTCGTCTGCGTGTATTTCTGTGTGAGGGAATTGAGTCTCCTGGAACTGGAGTTATATAGATAATTGTGAGCTGCCATGTGGGTGCTGGGAATTGAACCCCAGTCCTCTGGAAGAGCAGCCAGTGCTCTTAACCGCTGAGCCATCTCTCCAGGCCCTGGTGATTATTTCTGTATTCCGTTTTCCCTATTGTGTTTCACAGATTATTTTTCCTTAGATGAGTAAACGTGTTTCTGTTGTAGTTCTCATCTGTCTTGTAATTTCTCACTACACAGCATATCCGTTCTTGGTAGTGTATTTGATAATTAGAAATGTAATCAGTGGACCACTTAACTCATTTATCAAGACATTGAAGCTGGCTGTGTGAGTGGATGCCATCTAACGTAGGGTGATGATTTAGCATACACTTTTACAAAGGTATTCGTATTTTCTGACAGGGCTTGCTTGTAATGAACCTAGTATCACTGAACTGACTGTTTCATAGACATTTGGGAAATTGTCCAGTAGTGCCATAGAGTGTTTGCTCCTGGAAAGTGTTACCAAAACTAAGCTGTTGAGTTTATTACTTACACCAGTGAAGGAGTGCCGTCTTTCCAGGGCTGGAAGTGTCTGTGTGGGGTGGAGTGGGTAAGAGGATGATGGGGCGATAGTGGCGGTAGTGACCCGATTGGTTTTTTGTTTGTTTTTTTCGAGACAGGGTTTCTCTGTGTAGCTTTGCGCCTTTCCTGGAACTCGCTTTGGAGACCAGGCTGGCCTCGAACTCACTGAGATCTGCCTGCCTCTGCCTCCCGAGTGCTGGGATTAAAGGCGTGCGCCACCACCGCCCAGCTTTAGTGACCCGATTGGAAGGGACAGCAGAATTGGAGTGTTGACTGTTTGGAGGCTGCTTACAGTGGGGACTCACCAAATTGCATAGATAATGGAATATTTTCTCTGGATTTGTCAAATGCAAACGGACTAGACATTGTTTAGGTATTTATTGCTTGTATGTATTGTATGTAGTTATTGTACTTATTGTATATAGTTTTTCTTACATTAGTTATACCTTTTTTTCTTTTTATTAGAATAGAAAGGGAAATATGTGATATTTTATTTGTGCTGAAATGTGATTTTATTTGTATGCTAATAAATAAAGTTGCCTGGGGGTCAGAGCTAATAGCAAGCCATTTAGCGGAAGTCTGGCAGTGGTAGCACATGCTCTTAATCCGATCACATGACAGGCAGATCTCTGTGTGTTCAAGGACACAGCCAGCATGGAGATACACGCCTTTAATCTCAGTAACAACCATAGTGACCTGGAGGTCTGTATAGACAGGCAGTGACGAGGAAGTCATGTGGTTGGGTTTAGAACCAATGAGAAGGCAGAACAGAAAGGCAATAAAAAGACAGGTCACACAGGAGAAGGTCTGTCTCTCAGGGGAAGGACGGCGGCGGCTAGTAAGCTAAAGGCTATTCGCTAGTGCTCTGACCTCTTGGGCTTTTAACTCTGTATTTGGCTCTGTGTTTCTTACTTAATAAGACCGTTTAGAATTACATCCACAGAGGCTGGTTACAACATGGGGTTCAATGCTCGGCTTGATGGAAGTAGTGTAAGGCTCATGATGGAGTTGAAAGGTTAGCGGACGCAGCAAGGCAAGCCTTTTGGGGTAAAAGAGTCTAACGGTTGGAAAGCGAACAATCATTTACTGCTATTTATTGAAACATTGAATAGTCTGGTGTTGGTTTATATGAGTTTTTTGGGAAGTTCCTGAAGTGAACAATGAAGTTATTTGAAACCCTTATCTTCCTGTCAGGAGTTTCCTGGAATAGTGAAGTCATTTTACTGCAGACAGCCGGACTAGCTGGTTCATGTGGACTGTGAACTTAGTGTAGACAGTTGCGATTCTTAGCACCCATTCTGAACCGCTACACTCTTGAAAATGTGTTTATAAAAAGTTAAAATCTTGGTCCCTTCTGTAAAGACAACACATTCTTTGTTTTTTTGTGGTTTTCTTCTTGCTTGTTTGCTTTATGTACATTGGTATTTTGCCTGCATGTATGTCTGTGTGAGGGTGTCAGATCTTGGAGTTACAGATAGCTGTGAGCTGCCATGTGGGTGCTGGGAATTGAACCCCAGTCCTCTGGAAGAGCAGTCAGTGCTCTTAACCGCTGAGCCATCTCTCCAGCCCTGACAATACAATATATTTTGTTTTGTTTTGTTTTGTTTTTCAAGACAGGGTTTCTCTGTATAGTTTTGGTGCCTGTCCTGGATCTTGCTCTGTGGACCAGGCTGGCCTTGAACTCACAGAGGTCTGCCTGGCTCTGCCTCCCCAGTGCTGGGATTAAAGGCGTATGACACCACCACCCGGCATACAATACATTCTGTGAGTGAGTGATTTGATACTGAATCCCCCCCTCCCCACCAGCAACAGGGCCCAACTTTAACCTGCTACTTAAGATACCCAAGTAGGCAGTTGAATATGACTTTGTAGCCAGAAAAGAGTTCAGAATCAGAGAAAAAAAAAATCATGAGTTATTACATGGATGCTTTTGAAGCCATATGCCTAGATGAGTTTGTCTAAGGAGGAAACAAGGTAAGAAAAATGTGTGGGCTTTAAGAGTTCTGATATTTGGGCCAGGCGGCGGTGACGCATGCCTTTGATCCCAGCACTGGGGAAGCAGAGCCAGGCAGATCTCTGTGAGTTCGAGGCCAGCCTGGGCTAAAGAGCGAGATCCAGGAAAGGCTCCAAAACTGCACAGAGAAACTCTGTCTCGAAACAACAACAACAGAGTTCTTGTTCTTGTTTGATGGTTCCTGTGTGTGTGGCTAGTAATGAAGAGGGATTGAAAATGCAAAACTGACCGATTAGTGGTTGGATACTGTGTACAGGTCATAAGAGTGTTTTTAAAGTCTCTTCTTTGATGTATATTGATGTTTTACCTGCATGCATGTCTGGGCACTACATGCTTGCACTGCCCAAGGAGGCCAGAAAGAGGGTAGGATCTCCTGGAGTTACAGCTATGGATGGTTGTGAGCCACCAGGTGGGTGCTGGGTCCTCTGGAAGAATTGCCAGTGTTCTTAACTGCTGAACCATCTCTCCAGTCTTCAAAAAAAAGTGTTGTTGTTTTTTTTTTTTCCAAGACAAGGTTTCTCTGTGTAGCTTTGTGCCTTTCCTGGAACTCACTTGGTAGTCCAGGCTGGCCTTGAACTCACAGAGATCCGCCTGGCTCTGCCTCCCGAGTGCTGGGATTAAAGGCATGTGCCACCACCGCCGGCCCCAAAAAAAGTTTTTAAGAATGATGGAGGGCTGGGGGCAGAGCTTAGTTAGTAATGCTTGCCTGCTTTGTAAACACGAGTACCTGAGTTTGATACCCAGAACCTGTGTTAGACAGATAGATAAATAGCCAGCCTGGTGTGCTGGTGCACATGTGTAATCCTAACACTGGCAGATCTCTGGGACTCACTGGCCTCCCAATCTAGTCTACTTGGTAAGTTCCAGTCCAGTGAGAGACCCTGTCTCCAAAAACCAGGTGGATAGCACCTGAAGGAATAATGCCTAGGTGGAGAAATATCTGTAGGCTCCGGGGAGAGTTTTCACTTACTGGTTCTTCTGTCCATGTACAGAACAGAGTCTGCTCATATAACTCCCCAGTCTCCTCTTAGTGCATTTTTAGTGAGAAATTCTGCTTACAGGTTACTTACTTGAAGTCGAGAGTATTTTTGTAGATTAAGTAGCAAAAGTTACTTGTTCAGTCACATTGGTTATGTGTGGGGACTGCAATTTCATGTGCTGTACAGACATTTGATGCTCATACTTTGGGAATATATAGTACAAGAAGCTGTTGGATGTTACATATATGTCAGCCATGAAACCCAATTCTTACTAGATCTTATATTCTTTTGAGATCATTGTTAGTTGCTTTCTTTTTTAAGGGGGAAGAAAGCATGGTTTTCTCAGCATCATACTTCATTCTCCTCAGTGTCCGAATGAAGGAATCAGAAATGTAATGTAGGTTAGGCTTACTCTAAAACTTACTCTCAATTTCTGCTGCAGAGTAGATATCCTGTATGCTATAAAGCTTTCACCATTAGTACCAGAGTTGTTTGTAATAACATTTGACTAGGTAGTGAGAAATAATTCTGGTCTTATGTAGACAATTATTAGGTTGAATTCACTTAATTCTACTTAATAGAAAATTCAGCTAGCCAGATATCTTGATGAGAGTTCTGGTTAATTTAAGCATTACTCCATCCATCTAGGACAGGATCTTCCAGGTAGTCTGGGCTGGCTTCTTATTATTTAGTTTCCAGTCTGACCTAGAATACATGATGTTACTGCTCTGCCTTCCGAGTCCTGGAATTATCCATCCCTAGCTTCAAGTGTTACTGTTCTAATGTTTTCTTGTGTTCTGATAGAAAACTTTTCTTTGTATATTAAAAAATATGCATGTATATATTTGGACATCTTGCTTTATTTTATATTAATATCTGACCCACTACTTCACTTTTCTCTGTTTAATATTCAGAAGTTCCCTAAGCAAGTGGGATTAGTACCATAGGATACAAATAAATTAAAACTGGAAACAGAGAAACAAAAAGTTGTGGCTGTTGAATTTAGCCAGATAGAATTTTTTTTTTCACTGTCTTGATTGAGCTCTTAAAACCTGGCCTTGCTGTAGACCTCGTGAAGAAAGTAGCTGCCACCTTGTCATGCTCTCTCTGTTTTTTTGTTTGTTTGATTTTTCGAGGCAGGGTTTCTCTGTGTAGTTTTCGTGGCTGTCCTGGTTCTCACTCTGTAGACCAGTCTGGCCTTGAACTCCCAGAGATCTACCCGGCTCTGCCTCCTGAGTGCAGGAAATTAGTGTGTGCCACTACTGCTCGGCTTATTCTCTCTGTTTTAAGATTGATGTGTGAACAATTTCTAATTTTCTGCCCAACAGGTAATATAGAAGATTTAGCTTGCCCCCAAAATCATACACAAATTTTTCTGAAGGTGATTGTCATTGTATAGTTTTGAAGTCAATGATGCAGTCTCTGGAAGACGTTTGGGAGAGTCTTCCAGTGTCTCTAGAATATTAAGAGTGCGTTTTTCCTTAACTGCCTTTCCTGCAGAAAAGCATCACCAGAAGATTGGGGAGGGCTGGCAGTTTTAGTGTGTCCCAGGGCCGCTACTGTTGCTGAGGAGGATTGGCCGCCACCTAGCCGAGTTTGTCTTATACCGACTTTAATAAAGGGTTAGTTTAGAAAGATGTAACAGCCAGGCAGTGGTGGCACACGCCTTTAATCCTAGCACTTGGGAGGCAGAGGCAGGCCTGGTCTACAAAGCGAGTTCCAGGAAAGACGCAAAGCTACACAGAGAAACCCTGTCTCAAAAAACCAAAAAAAAAAAAAAAAAAAAAAAAAAAAAAAAAAGAAAAACCAAAAAAAAGGAAAAAAAAGAAAGATGTAACAGATCACTGTTGTGTCACAAACTATAGAGTGACTTCTGTAGCTGGAGAGTTTTCTCTCTGGGTCCCGCCAAGTCCCGGCAGCCCACTTATAAAATAAACACACAGACGCTTATATTATTTAAACTATTTGGCCTAATGGCTCAGGCTTCTTGTTAACTGTTCTTATATCTTAAATTAACCCATATCTATTAGTCTATAAGTTGCCACGTGCCACATGGCTCATGGCTTACCGGTACCTTACATCTCGCTTGTCATGGCGGCGGCTGGCAGTGAGTGTCCCCCTCTGCCTTCCTGTTCTCTCAATTCTCCTCTCTGTTAGTCCCGCCTATACTTCCTGCCTGGCTACTGGCCAATCAGTGTTTTATTTATTGACCAATCAGAGCAACACATTTGACATACAGACCATCCCACAGCAGTGACCAGCCAACATGCATAGTCGTTCAGTTGAGAAGTGTCTTAGAGAGAGGGTAGAAAGTCATCTACACAGTTTTCTTTTCCCCTCTCTTTGAACACAGTGAGAAAACCATGTTTATGTTTTGCCACAGATTCCAAATCCATTCTCATTGAAACCTATATAAGTATCTTGAAAATAGTTTTTGTGAGACATACTTTAAAAACATATAAAAGAAAATGTATAGTATTGTTTGGTCATAACTGAAAAATGTAGTGGATTTGAGTTTCATAGAACATGTTTTGACCAAACTTAACCCCCTACCCCAGTTCCTTCCAGATCCCCCTCTTTTCCTACCCACCTCACGTGTGTCCTCTTCTTTGCTCTTCTTTGGACTAATCAAGTCCAATTTGTGCAGCCCCTATGTTCTTGGGTGTGGAGCACCCCACTGGAGTGTGGGTGTGTTGGGGTGACACTCTGCCAGCAGCTTTCAGTTGTCAGATGCACCTTGCCGTGGGGACGGACTTCGTGTCTGCCTCCCTCCTCAGGCAGGGATTTGGTGTGGCATGGGAATTAAAGTCTTATTTTCATAGCTGTAAAATGTCCTTTAAAATATGTAAATATGTAGTATTACTTAATTTTCACTATTAGAACTAGTCCCACTTTAATTCTTACTGTTAGAGTTTAGAGGTGATTAACTCTATCCTTTTTTTTTTTTTTGGTTTTTCGAGACAGGGTTTCTCTGTGTAGCTTTGCGCCTGTCCTGGAACTCACTTGGTAGCCCAGGCTGGCCTCGAACTCACAGAGATCCGCCTGGCTCTGCCTCCCGAGTGTTGGGATTAAAGGCGTGCGCCACCACCGCCCGGCAACTCTATCCTTTTTTAAATTAACATAATATTTTTATGGATTATTTGGGAATTTCACATCATGCACCCCATCATACTTCCCAATCCTTCCGTATCTGCCTCCATCTTGACCCCCCTCAAAATATAAATAAAAATAGGAAAAATGGAAAAGTAAAGGAAAAAAAAACCCAAGTCCAATTTGTGTTATCTGTATACTCACTGGAGCATGGTCAAACTCTTCAGAGGCCTGTCCCTTACATAGAGCTGAGTCCTTTCCCTTCCACACCCCTGCCAGAGGCCATCAATTGTAGAGAGCTCTACTTCCGCGTCCGTATTACACAAAGAATTTTCTTTGATGGCTTCCTGCTTAGTCTGTTACTTTTGGGAGGGGGCAGTAGTTGTCACAGAAGCCGTCCGTCCGTGTCCCTCTTTCTCAGCTGTGTCCTCAGTCATTGCTGTCTCTGCAAAAGTAGCTTGCTTGCTCTTTGTAGTCAGCCGGAGCATGGATCGTGAGCTTCCACGTGGTTTCTGACAACTGCACAGACTGTGAACACAGCCCCCAGCTGCAGTAGGACTCTGGACCCAGCCAGGACCCTCGGAGGCAGCCTAGACCATAGATATCAGCATGGCCTCAGGTGGCTGTGCAGGCCGCTCAGATCAGTATGGCCCCCATCGGCAGTATGGCCCATGGACACCAGCATGGTGTCAGGTGTCAGCCCAGCCCACAGACATCTGCATTGGCTTCAGTAGGACCATGAACCCAGACACGGCCCTTGTTGGCGGCATAGAGGTGGACATCACCATGGTCTCAGATGGCAGTGCAGGCCACTTCCATCAACATGGCCCCCCTGTGGCAGCATGGCCCGTGGACATGAACGTGACTTTTAGTAAGCAGCACAGACCTTGAGCATCCATGTGGATTTCAGGCTTCATCATGGCCTGGGGCAGCAGCATGGACCACAGACACTAACGTGACCTCTGGTGGCATCACAGACCGTGGTGGTCCTTCAGGGAGGGCCAATCCAGAAAGTGAACTGTTCCTCGTCTCGGGCCTCTGTCATTGCCCAGAGCCAGGGTGATCCTGTGGCTGGGTGGCGTGTTCTGGGGCTGCAGAAGTTCCAGGCTTCTGCACTCCACCCCGCTGACGCTGACGCTGCCGCCACCTCCGCCCTCTCTCACGCCTGTCACTGGCGTGGAGTCTCCAGGTCTGCCTCTCCCCACAGCACACGCACCACTCTGTTTTTCTGTCTTTCCCACCTCTCCATCACATATTTGGTCATCTTAGTGGTGCCCATCTTGTGAGGTGGGGTGGCCTCAAATTTAATCTATTCTTAAAAGATTTATTGATTTGTTTTGTTTTGTTTTGTTTTTTGAGACAGGGTTTCATTTTGTAGCTTTGGCTGGACTGGCTCTCACTGTGTATTTTAATTACGTTTACTTGTGTGTATTTGTGTTGGTATGTGTCCTTGAGTCTATGTGCCTGCAGAGGCCAGAGGTGTCAGATCCCTTAGAACTAGAATTACAGTTGGTTGTGAACCATCAGACATGGGTGCTGGGAACTGAACTCAGGTCCTGGAAGAGCAGTACCTGCTCTTGACCACTGATCAATTTCTCTAATCCCTTAAGAGGTCATTTAAAGGATGGGTGATTAGCTAGATTTGATAGGATATGCTTACAACATTCTGATCTTAAACGTATCTTTTCATCTTTGTAGATTGCTGTACTTCTTTAGTTTGTCTTAATGAGATAGATATTCTAGAAACATTTCTGCTAATTAGAAGATAGATACAGTGTGAGTTCAGATATGCTGTGAATGAAAGGGCCTGGTGGCAAAGACTATTTAGGAGCTGAATCAGGATCATCACAAGTTCAAGGCCTGCCTAGGTTTAGAGAGAGATCAAGGCCAACCTGGGTAACTCAGAGTAAGACTCTGTCTTGGTGGGGGGATAAAATGAGAGCTGGGGATGTATAGCATAGTGCTTCCCTAGACTGTCCAAGAGTCACTGCTCAAGAGATGTGGGACCTGGGAGAATGGAGCCGAAAAATGGAACAGATTAAAGTCGCACACACTAGCCAACTTCTTAATTCAGAGCCTAGACAGTTTATACTCTGAGGGTTAAATAGTGTCACCTGAGTAACATTCTCATGAGTTCAAGCTGTGTACAGTCACAAGGACAAGCCACATGTGGCAAAACCATGCTCTTCCATACAGGCATGTAAAGGATAGTTTAAACATTTAATCGAATACCAATGGCAAGCAATAGTGAGTGATCAGAGGTAAACTCAGTCCTACCCACTGCACCTGGAGGAGCCCAAACACTCCGAGGTCACAGGACTCTTGTCTTGTTTTCTTGGCCTGTTCTCATAGAACTCAGAACTCTCCTCAAATGACTCCATTCCTGGACCGTGTTCCAACATCTGAGATCCAGGTTTGCCATCCAGCACTACCAAATATATCCATCCATACGTATATACACACATATACAGATATACACACATGCATATATAATGAGAAAAAGTCTAGCTTGATGACTTGGTATTCCTTTTTTGTTATTGTTGTTGAGTAACTAGAGGAGACACAAGGATTTATTTTTAAATGTTTCTGTCCTTAAGATACTGTAACAGTTTTCATTTATACAGCACATTTAAATCCTGGCAAATGAGTTCAGAAGACCAGATTTTGGATTTGAAGATTTGTTGGGAATAGTCTTTAGAGAAGTGGGTTTTCTGTGGTTTTTAGTTGGGAACTTTCTTTATATATACTCTTTATATAAACTTCCTTTATATAGACTATATAGACCATTTAAATATTTTTTTTACTAATTTAAAAGAATTTTATTTTTAAAACTTTCATGAAATATATTTTCCCCTTCCCCAACTCTTTCCAGATCCCATCCCTAGCTCCCCACTTCATATTCTTTCTGTTTCTTAAAATAAAAAACAAACAGAAAAAACATACGCAAAACCAAAGCAAAACAGAGAGAAAGTGAGAAGATAAAGCACAGAGTTCCTTTGTGTTGGCCAGCTTGTCCTGAGCACTCGGCTTGCCCTAGCTCGTGGTTGACGTACCTAGCGTCACTCTGTTGGAGAAAGCTGAGTTCTCCTCCCCACAGAAGCTGTCAATTACAAATATCTTCTTGGTTGGGTAGGTGTTTGTGGCTCTTCCTCTTCTCCTTGCCGATGTCATGTGCATGCCGTCACAGTCTCTGTGAGTTCATGTGTGTGTCAGCCCTGTTGTGACTGGAACCAGTTGTCTCCTAGAGTTGTCTACCACCTCTGGCTCCTAAAATGTTTCTCTTCCTTCTTCCCCATAGATCCCTGATCCTTGAGGGGAGGAGAGGGATCTACACATCCCGTTTAGGGCTGAGTTCTCCAAAGCCTCTAACTGTCTGCATGCTGTTCAGTCTCTGTTAATTGCCATCTGGTACAAGAAGCAGCTTCTCTGCTGAAGGTTCAGTATACACTGATCGATAGATATGGCAGTGTGTTGTTGGGAGATACTCCTACACATATTTGAAGACCCTCAAGAGCTTTGGTTTATGTGGTTTGTATCTTTCTGCCTACTAGAAATGAAAACAAAATTTAAGTGATAAGGAAATGCGATTTATTGAAAAATAACAAATATTACAAGTTAACATGTTTTAAAAGAGAGGTGACTTTTTAAAATAATGAAGAGTCCCATTATTTACATACATGAAAAACTCGTTAAAATGTAAAAACAGCCGAATTGTCACATCATAGTGCATACTTTCGCATTTAGTCTATTGAAATAGTTTATGAAACACAGCCAGTGGAAAACCCTGCTGTGTATGTGTGGGAGAAGTGTGGGAAAGCCAATAAATTCTTTGCATTATTCTGAGAATTGCTTGACCCCCTTGCAAAGATCCCCTAGTCTTTGCTTTAGAGCACGATGAAATTGGGTCCTAACCCTTGACCTCTGGAGTTGCACACTCTCATGGGCCTTTTCTGCCCTGTAGTAGTCACTCACCAGGTTTCTTTTCTGGAATTGACTGTCACTGGATAAATTCACGTAGGTCTGTATAGACTTTGTTTGGACGTGGTAAGGTCTCCTAACTTGTAATTGTAATCTCAGGCTCATTCTTTGATTTGGAATGTCTTTCCTCCTGGAAAATGGGAAGAGCAATAACAAAGAAGGTTTTCATGGCAATCAAATCAAGTAATTAATACACAGCTTCAAATCCTCTCTCTCTGGTAATACTACTACCTGAAATAGGTTATAATTTTGTCACATGTATTTTGGGCTATGTGATGGCTTTTCTTGCTTGTCAATTTACATTTGGAACTAAAACCCCCAAATGGAGGATACACCTATGAGGGAGTTTTGCTTAATTTGAAGTAGTAAGATTCACTTCTAATCCAGATCTTTGAGGTAAGAGGACAGACCTTTAATCTAGATCTTGAGGCAGGAAGACACACCTTTAATCTGGGCTACACCTTCTGCCAGAAGCCTATAGAAGGACATGGAAGAAGGAAGCTTTTGCTCTTCCTGCTTGTCCTCCACCTTGCCTGCAAGTCCATTCCTTCACTGGCATTACAACCTACTTCTTCAGATTCCAGCGTCTACTGAAGATCAGCTGAGACGTCCAGCCTTGTGGACTGAGCAACTTCTGGATTCTTGGATTTTCTGTTCATAGGCAGCCATTGTTGGATTAGCTGGACGGCAGCCTGTAATTCATTCCAATGAATCCCCTTTCGATATATATAAAGAGAGATTCATTCTAAAAGTTCTGCTCCAGAACCCTGACTAATACAGCCTAATTTGGTTACATTTACAAAATATACTAAGCAGTGATTGTACTGTGTCTCTTTTTTTTTTTTTTTTTTTTTTGGTTTTTCGAGACAGGGTTTCTCTGTGTAGCTTTGTGCCTTTCCTGGAACTCACTTGGTAGCCCAGGCTGGCCTTGAACTCACAGAGATCCGCCTGGCTCTGCCTCCCGAGTGCTGGGATTAAAGGCGTGCGCCACCACCGCCCGGCTGTACTGTGTCTCTTAAATACAAGTTATTTCAGGGAAGTGTTGGTTTTTGTTTTGCTTTATTTAAAGTTACTCCTTTTCTGTGTTTTTGTCTAGTACTTATATGGTTCCTCCAGCAATGTCTTCCTTCTCCAAGGCGCTCAGGATGTATGGTTAGAGATAGTTAGGAACTTGCCATGTGCTGGGATTAAAGGCAAGTGATGCCTGAACTATGCCTGAACTATGCTGATTTTTATAACTCCCAGCAGAAAGAAAAAGTTATGAAGCGCCCAACTGATTCATGTTTGTTCATGCTTATGAGCAAAGGCATGTGCTCATTCTATTCTGGATTATACTATGGAATGGTTGAGAGTATGGACAAGCATTTTTAAACTACTTGGGTTTCAAGTGGCTTCTCTGCTAACTTGCTGTAACTTGTTCCGGATTTTTAACTCTTTGCTTGGTAAGTTTCTTATGAATAAAACGAGGCTAATTTCGGCACTGTCGTCTTCAACACTCTGGCATATAATACTGCTCAGCTGCTTTCCCCGTTGCCGAAGACACTGAGAAGGGAATAGACACCATTTCTTCGATAGTGCTAACGCTAGTACCCCCAGAGAGATCACATTTTTTAGAGTGACTACTGGGAATTTGTAAGAGGAAAAGTTCCTTTGTTCACCTCTCTACTGCTTAAGTCATATTTTATTACTTTGAATTTCACCAGACCTTATAGTACTTAGAATGTGTTTTACCTAATTTTATACTTTGAAATGCCTTTTTCTTTGAATTTGTAGGTACTGTTTCAAGAGAAATCGATCACTGAGGAAGTTCTTCAATTTAAGCAAAAATTATTAACGTATTAATTATACAAAAAATGGATTCCATTTATTTATTTATTTTCTATTTAGTTTGGGAGAGTTTGCATGGAGTGGCAAGTGCCATGTATATGAGGACAGTTTGGGGAATCAGTTCTTTCCACTCCAGGTTTTGAGGATCAAATTCAGGTTGTCAAGCTTGATAGCAGGTGGTGGTGTGTGTGAGTGTGTGTGTGTGTGTGTGTGTGTGTGTGTGTGTGTGTGTGTGTGTGTGTGTGTAAGTGTAAAAAAAACCCTCTGAGCTATTTTCATCTACCCCATAATGTGTTTCATAATGACATAGTTTTTCTTTTGTTTTTTTCAAGACAGGGGCTCTGTGTAGCCCTGGCTGCCTGGAATTCGCTCTGTAGACCAGGCTGGCCTTGAACTCAGAGATCTGCCTGGCTCTTCTGGGACTAAAGGTGTGCGCCACCGCACCTGGCCTCATGATGACATTTTCATACCCTAGCTCCCTCCTGCCCATCCTCATTTATGTATTAATTTTGTTTTTTGGGGACAAGGTTCCTCTGTGTAGCTCTTGCTTTTTTAGGATTTTGTAAATTCTCTCTTGATTTTGTTATTGTCCTACTGATCATTCAGACATTTTATTGTTAATTTCTCATGATGTTTTTGTCGTTACTTCTGCTACTGACTTTTGTTCTTATCCCTATGACCTGATGACAAATATGTCAGTCCTTTTGTATTTGAAGACTTGCTTTATGGCCTAAGGTAGGATCTATTTTGGAGAAGGTTCCATGGGCTTCTGTGAAGAATGTATATTCTTCAGCTTTGGGTGGAATATCCTATAGGTCATCTGTTAACGTTTTGGCATGTGCTCTAGTTTTAACTGAAATTTTCCGTTGTTTTTTCAGTCTGTCTTGATCTGTCTTTTGAGGCGAGTGTGGTGTTGAAGTCACCTGCATTACTGTATATGGACCTATATGTCCTTCTGTGTCCAGTCATGTTTGTCTTATAAAACTGGGTATGCTGATACTCAGTGCATATGTATCCACAGTCATTGTATCTTCTTAGTGGAGTATTCCTGTCACTAATAGTGACCTTTAGCTCTTCTGACTTGTTTGCCTTTGAAGTTGCAGTATAGTTACTTTGTAGGATAGCAGTATAGTTACTTTGTAGGATAGCAGTATAGTTACTTTGTAGGATAGCAGTATAGTTACTTGTGCTTACTTTTGGTTTTCATTTGCCTCCGATATTTCCTCTCCTTTCACTTTTGGTCTGAGTATCTTTGCCAGTGGGCCGAGGTTTTTTTTAAGTGACATCCAAAGACTGTTGCTGGTAGTTCAGTTAGCAGTCTTTGTCTTTTAATTGGAGTGTTAAGACCATTTACATTAGAGTCATTAGTCAAACTTTGTACCTATTTCTTTCTTCTTTACCTTAGAACTTGGCTGCCTTACATTATTAATAATCTTTGATTTTTTTTCCCCCTCCCTAATCCGATACAACTTATTATTTCCTCAGCACTCAAATGCTGGCTCGATGGTCGTGAACTACTTTACACTCATGGAAGGTCAGTTTCTCCTTTCATTTTAAAGGTTGCCTTTGTTCGATATAGTATGGGTGACAGTTTAGTTCATGGCTTGAAATAACGTCGGTCCATGCCCTCCTGGCCCTGGGATTTCTGCTGAGAGGTGTTCTGATTGTTTGCCTTTATAAGGAATTTGACACTTCTTACCTGTGGCTTTCAGCGTTCTTTCTTGTCCTGCACTCTTGGCATTTACAGGAGGACATACGGCGTTAAATGCCTCTGGATTTGGAGATCTGTTTCATTCCTGAGGTTTTTGACATTTTCTGCTTTCATTTCGTTGACTAGGTTTACTGAGCTGCTAGTCCGCATCTTTAGTTCACTGTCACCCATTACGGATCGGCAGGTTTGTTTTCTTTATGTTGTCCCGAATGCCTTGGTCTTGAATGTTGTGCCCTTACTGCTCACTTGCTTTCTTGTCCTCTCTTATGCTCACTGTCTCCCTCTCCTTCCCCATCTCTTCTCTGGTCTCCCTACCCCCCCCCCTCCTATTTATGTTTCCGTGTTAAAATTCCTCCCCGGAACTCTTCATTCTGCAAGGTCTAGTTAATTGAGGGTGCCTTAAATTGAGTTTCAGATTGATTTATTGACTTCATATTTTCCCTGCAGAACCTCCCTCTTTGTTGACTATCTCATCCAAATTGTTAAATTTCTCATCTCAGTCATGCATTGACATCTTTACTTCATTTATTGGTTTATGAGTCTTCTTTAAACTTTAGAATTCTTTGTCTGACATTCCATCTATTTCAGTACTCTTGGGTTAAAGAATCTTTGTAGGTGTAAAATTGCTTTGCTTTTTCATTTTTATCACCTTTTTTGTGTTGTGATTTATGCATATGTTGAAGTATACATCTTTTCCATTTTATATTGTGGTCTTGTTGTGGATTTTGAATGAGAATGGCCCCCGTAGGTTCATATTTGTATTCTTGGTCCCTAGTTGGTGGAACTGTTTGGGGAAGGATTGGGAGGTGTGGCCTTGTCAGAGGAAGTGTGTCACTAGGGGTGGGCTTTTTGAAGTTTCAAAAGCTCCTACCAGGCCCAGTCATAGTCTCTGTCTGTCTGTTGGTCTTGTCTGTCTGTAAGTACCCCCCAACCCCCCTCCCCCTTGGCTTGCGGATCACATGTAAGCTCTCAGTTACTGCCCCAGCGCCATGCCCGCCCGTTGCCATGTTCTCAGACCTGATAGCATGGATTCACCTTCTGAAACTATAAGTAAGCCCCTAATTAATTAGTTGCATTGGTCATGCTGTCTCTTCACAGCAAAAGAACAGTAACTAAGACAGATCTTAGATAGCATCCTCTCAGAAAGGCTCAGTCCTCAGTCCTCCTCAGAAAGGAGAAAAAACAACCACAATCACAGTAACAACCAAAAGAAACCTGATAGAGAAATATTGTAAAAATAAAGTCACTTATCACTCTACCCATAACCATAGGAAAGAAAATTTCAAAAATAATGCAAAATAAGCTCTGATGTTAAAAATTTATTATAAAAGTTGATCAAAGGAGGGGAAAGTGATACAGTTAAGGAAAAGAAGAAAAAGAACAGAGGCGCAGTTGAGGAAGCAGAAGAGCATGGTGAGAGGTTTCAAAAGCACTGTCAGAGAGGTGGAGTGTAGCTGGAGAGAAGTCAGTCTCCCTCAGAGGAGTTACCCTGGCTGTCAGCCACACTCCAGGCAGGCCCGTGTTCAGGAGTAGTCAACCAGCACAAAGCGTTCTCCACGTTTGTTGTTTTGTTTTTAAGAGAGAAAGAACATGAAGTTGGGAGAGTGGGAAAGTGAGGAAGAGAAAAGAATATAATAAAAACATGAAATTCTCAAAGATAAATAAAAACAATATACAAACAGAAATCGCAATGCTAAAATTATAGCAAAAGGAAGACAAGCGATTAAAGATCTTTTCTTCCAAATCCTCTAGCATTGGAGTAAGCCGTGACTGGGAACTGGGGACAGACTGGGTTGTTGCTGCAGTCTGGTGCCTTTGCGCTTTGTTTCCATTGTAGGTAGAGGTTGGTGCTGTGTGGTCTGAGGGCTGGGCCATCAAGGGAATGCTGCCAGCATCACTGCTCCGTCCGCTGTAGACACTTCCCTTCTTTGTGGACTGCTCCACTGCAGGCCCACAGGAGCTTTCTGGCCTGTTGGCCATCAGATTCTTGCACACCTCCAGTTGGTCTGCCTGGGGGTGGCCCACATCCCACCTGAGTGATGGTGAGTATGTCAGAGAGGTGGTAAGGTAAACAGCACAGATTCTGCACTGGAGGGAGAGAGCTGAGGAATCTGAGCTCTGCCTGCCCATCTCATGGCTTTCAGACACTGCAGGAGGGAGGAAGCTATGGAAATTGAGGAATCTAGCAGATACGGCCTCGTGAGCCAAGCCCAGAGCACGCACAGATCTCTTCATCTCCACTAATCGCCAGGCCATGGGTTTTGCTTCTTACCACAGAGGGCAGGGCCACCAACACCTCATCCTCCATAGCCTGGGCTCTCTGCTGCTTAAAGATTTGAGCTGGTTCAGGTCTCACCCTTCCTCATCCATAACTGTTTCTTTTGTGACTTCTCCCATCCAGATGCTGTGGCGGGCTCCCTGGCTTGTGACTGTTGTCTAGTGTTCAGGTACCTGGAGTAGCTAGTCTCCAACAACAGACCTTGTGGTTGCAGCCTCAGCTTCTACCCACTGGGAACCCATGTTGGAGCTGGGACTGTTTGCAACTTTTCTGTGTGCCACCGCTGTTCTGCTGTGCCTTTTCAATATCTGGTCACCCCTTCTTGATCCCCAGCACTCTGTTCTCTCCTCAGAATACAGCCCTTCTCATTTACACAGTGACACTGCGGAAACTTAGTTTTCCATCATACTGCTGAAGACTATAACAATATTTAGAGTACCTCAACTCCATTCCCACTTATTGAGAGAAAAATTGTCTGTTGATGGCTCTAAATACTAATAATTTCCCATAAACTTTTAAATAACTCTTGAAGGCTATGGTGACTGCTGTGTATCCTGGAAGTTGTCTGGTTAACTCAGGAATATTGCCTATAGTCCAAGACTAAGATTGATTTTGTTGTCTTTGGTATATTGTTTTGGGTCAAGTGTCAGGATAGTACACATTAATATTATTTTTTTCCAAGTTCATAGCATCTTTTGAAAATGTCATTGCATTTAATTCTTCTGATTACAGGAAAGAATAAACAAGAGTAGAAACCTTTTTCTATTTTTTATATCGTTGGGGATATTGAGAAAAAAGGAATGATGATGAAATGCTTACATAGAAGGTAAATACGTATCAGAGCTCTAGTTTAAGCTTAGTTAGAAAGAGATTCCACAAAGCAAGGAGATGCTGTTACTTTCCCATGCCTAGGCTTAATTTTTAAAAAAAGGGTGAAGTCTGTGTATCAGGAGAAAAATGTCATATTTTCTTTTTGCTTAAAAAAAGAAAACCTGTGTTTTTTGAAAGCAATTAGAACCACAAAAATAGGTTGACTTTGGACTCTTTGGGAGGCATTTTCATGATTCAGGCACTTTTGAGATCTGTTTAATTGAGTATTGTCACTGTGATTAAATGATGGTTTTTCTTCTAATATTTGCATAAAGTAAAACACCTCTGGTCTTACTGCTCATGAGTGCTGGAGAACCTTGGTGTTGTGCTTAGATTTTTGTTTCCATGTATGTGCTTGCAAACCCATTGGCTTGTATCTGATCACATTTAAATCACGCTCTTTTAAAAACAATTATATCAGACAACACGATAAAGACAGAAGCTGATTTTGTAACATCAGATCAGACTTACATTATTTTTTATTTATATGATAAGCAATAAATCTTAGTAAATACCATATTTCAAAGATAATTGTAAGCATAAGCATAAGAAAGCTTTTGAGATTCATAAGTGAATTTATTTTTTGAAAAAGAAATCTCATGTGAAATGTATTTATTATATTAAAGATGATGGACAGATAGGAACATTGTAATTGCAAAGAATATTGGATTTTTTCCTGTTTACCCTTTTTCCATTATATCATTTAAAATTGCAAGGATCTTTATTACTGTTTATCAGCATTGCATTAGAAAGTTTAAATAAGCTTGTTCTTCAGTTAAGAGATTTGTCACATGTTTAATAGTTTTAAGTATTTTAGGTAGCATTAGTGACTAAGTGCAGTGGTCACTGGGGGCATTGCTTTAGAAATGAGTAAGGGCTAGTGAGATAGACGCCTCAGTGGGTGAAGAGCCTTGCTGTCAAGCTGGTGGCCTGAGTTCAGTCCGTGAAACACGTGGTGGGAGGCGAGGACATCCGTAGTTGTTCTCTTACCTACATGCATGCATGTAGAAATAAGGGAATAAAAATATTTGTGTGAGTGAGGTGTGGGAGAAACTCTTCCGACAGTCTCTGGTCTAGTGTGTGGCTTTTCCTCCATAAGTCTGGTGGCCCTGGCGTGTTTAATGCTAACCCCTGGAGAGACTTCTGTCTAGTTTGACCTGAATTTTCTTTCCCATCAGTTTGTCAGCTTTACTTATGACTATATTTACAGAGTTTAATCAGACACTACCTAAACTAATGAAACGTTAATGCATAAAGAGTAACTTCTGTGAGAAAAGGCTTGGACTTCGATGTGAGGAAGAGAACTAAGAGTCTGGAGAGGTTATAACTATCCACGTGAGTTGGCCGCGGTTGCTTCACGCGTGTTTTCAAGTTTGCCTTCACTCGTAGTGAAACCAGCTAGAAATGGTGTTTGTTGGTGTGTGGTTTATTTATATAAGGAATTCTTATGGGGGATCCAGGCTTTCATCTAGGAATGGACTGGTAAGCGCATTTGAATGCTTTATGTTAAAAGGTTTAGGGTTTCTCTCTCTCTCTCTCTCTCTCTCTCTCTCTCTCTCTCTCTTCCCCTCCCCTCCCTCCTTCCTCCCTCTCCCTCCCCCCCAAATGTGTTTCCCTGAACTACTAACTAGATTAGGCTGGTCCTAAGTTAATCTGTTCACTAAATTCTTTTTCTTTTTCTTTCTTTCTTTTTTTTTGGGGGGGGGGGTTCGAGACAGGGTTTCTCTATGTAGCTTTGGCACCTTTCCTGGAACTCACTCTGTAGTCCAGGCTGGCCTTGAACTCACAGATAGCAGCCTGGTTCTGCCTCCCACGTGCTGGGATTAAAGGCATGCCCCATCACCACCTGGCCTCACCAAATTCTTATCTTGAGCATATTTCTCTTGGATTCTAACTTAGAAGAATGTTAATGGTAAGAGTGAAGTACTTTGTCAAAAGACTTTAACATAGATTTTATAACAGAATTGAAGTGATACATTGATTTTGTACTTAGTGCGCCTTGTTGGGTCTAGCACCTGTTGTAACCCTTTATATCCATGCTGCTTTTTGTTGTTTTATTTTTGAAGGACTCTGTAGTTACCTAGGAGTTGGAGGCTCTTCTGTTTCTTTCCAGCAGCCTTCTGAATTTTTTTTTTGGGGGGGGGGGTAGGAGGGGAGATAGGCTTCCTCATATATTTCCTTCAGCTGGTGTTTCTAGGGTAGACCCTTGGACTCTTGACCAAGTGCAATGGCTTTATACAGAGGTGTCAAAACACTTTGTTTTCGAGTGCATATTAAAGCATGAAATACTTCCACAACTGGAATATAAAAGGCGGCTATTTTCTATTTTTTTCTTAATAAGTGAGGAGTGGAAAATAGCCTTCAGGAATAAGCAGTAATGGGATTGGCTTGCACTCAGATTTCTGAGGCACGGTGCCCAGAGAAGGCTGCAAAGCTGTTTTGCTGGCTGCCTCCTCTGGAGCAGCTGACTAAGCCCTGCCGAGCACATTGATCTCTCCTGATTGCTTCCCTCCTAGAGCAGAGCAAGTTAACACAGTTTAAATCCAGAGCCACGGGAGACGTCCTGACCTCAGGGGGACCTCTTCCCTACCTTTGAAAGGAGGAATGTTCTTGTCATTTCCAAGTCTAGTCACAAGGTGCTCGGGAATAGATAGCCACATAAAAAGAATGACATTTCAGTGATTTCTCACACAGGCAGATCTTTTTGGGTTTTTGGTTTTTTTGAGACAGAGTTTCTCTGTGTAGCTTTGGAGCCTTTCCTGGAACTTGCTCTGTAGACCAGGCTGGCCTCTGCCCCCCCCCTCCCCCCAGTGCTGGGATTAAAGGCGTGCCACCGCCGCCGCCACCACCACCACCCAGCTGTGAACCAGTGTCCCTTGATATACATATTTGCGCGCACGTGTGTGTGTGTGTGTGTGTGTGTGTGTGTGTGTGTGTGTGTGTGTGGGGACATTTGGTTTCTAGCTCACTTACCCTCTCCACTTTACTTCTGGGGAGGAGATCTCTGATTTTGGTCACCCTGTCTCTGCATCCTCATCTCTAGGGTTACAGATGCCTGCTTCTGCAGCTGGCTTTTATGTGGGTACTGGGGGTCCAAACTCAGATCTCCGCATTTGCTCAGCAAAGTTACCACTGAGTGCTTTACCCCAGCCGTGACGTATACATTCTTAAACCCATGCTTCTCATTGATAAGTCTAGGTCTGTCGTTCTCTGAACTAGTCACTATAAAGGTTTAATTTAGTTTTTGTTTGTTTGATTATTTTTTGAGGCAGAATAGCGTTCTGTAGTCCATGATAGCCTGGAACTTACCATTTAGCACAGACTAGCCCTGAAGTCATGGCAGCCCTTCTGCCTCAGCCTCCCAAGTGTTGGAATTACGGTATGAGTCACCATGCCTATCTTTAAGCTTTATTTAGCAGACATTTCAACTTTGTTCCTTCTCTTACTTGCCTGATAGGATAGATAATTTCATTTACACTATATTATAAATTGCTTTATTGATGAACAACAGAGTATGGTGATCAATTTCCAAGTTAGAAGTTGTAGATCAACTTTTTCCCATTAATTAATTAAAGAATAACCTTAAAGGTGTTCTAATTCATTAATTATAACTCAAATTTCTTTGATTATTAATAATAAATTCAGGAGCTCATACTGTGATCACTAAATTGAACAATTAATCGTAGAGTTGAAAACTGCTACTTGGTTAAGTTTTTCTGCTACCAAAGAAACTACCATTATGCCAGAGATCCGTGCTTGACTCTAGAAGGACATATCTCGAGCAAAATAAGAGTAGAAATCATTAAAAATATCATGAAATAAGGAAGGAAAGGAAATAAGATTAAAAAATACATGTATGTGATTTTGTGAAGTTAACATGTTTCTACTTAGAATATTTATCTGAAGTTATATGTACTTTAACTGTACCTTCCTGCTAGTTGGTGGTGTCAGTGTTTGGTTTCTATTGCTGTGATAAAACACTGACCGAAAGCAGTTTTGGGAGGAAAGGATTTAATTCATCTTGCATTTCCAGAAAACAGTAGAGTAATAAGGCAGGAGCCTGGAGGTAGGAACTGCGGGAGAGGTCTTGGAGGAATGCCGCCTTGCTCTCCATGGCTTGCTCAGCCTGCGTCCTTATAGAACCCCAAACCACCTGCTCAGAGGTGACCACACATAGCAGGCTGGGCCCTCCTACGGCAGTCATTAATGAAGAAAATGCCCATAGACTTGGCTTGCAGTCCACTCTGATAGAGGTCTTTTCTCAGTTGATAACCTGAGTTTGTGTCAAATTGACCAAAAACCAACCAGCACAGATCGTATTTGGTCACCTATAACTTTGGCTAAGTACTCATAAGGTTACTGATATGTACTTAATGTTTCTGATTGTTCAAAATTATGATTCCTTGTACCTGGTTGAAATTCTGATTTTTTTAAAAATATTTTTATGTGTGTATCTGTGTGTATATGCACACTCATGTGAGTGCCCACAGAGTCAAGAAGAGGGCACTGGGTCCCCTAAAGTTGATGTGGGTGGTGGGAACAGAATTCAGCTCTTCTGTAGGATCACTAAGCATTCTTTTTTTTTTTTTTGATTTATTTATTTATTTTATATGCATTGGTGTTTTGCTTGCATGTATGTCTGTGTGAGGGTGTTGGATCCCCTGGGACTGGAGTTAAAGACAGTTATGAGCTGCCATATGGGTGCTGGAGACTGAACCTAAGTCCTCTGTAAGAGCGGCCAGTGCTCTTACCCACGGAGCCATTTCTCCAGCCCCCTCACTAAGCACTCCTAACCACTGAGCCATCTTTTCAATCCCCTGCTTTTTTATAAAGAACAAAAGTTAAATCCTAGCCTTAGCCAATTAACTTTAAAGAAGCATGAGTTACTATTAATTTTGGTGCGCAGTACAATTTAAATGTTCTGTAAACCTAGTATGTGTTAATATGTGCCTGTAATCTCAGCATTTAAGAGGCTGAGGAAGAAAGATTGTGAGTTTAAGGCCAACCTGGGTTACATAGTAAGATGTTAGCCTTAGAAAAGATGGGAAATAAAGATTTTTTTGTGTCTTCTATGGTAATCACTAATGCTGAAAGATATTACAAGCTTATAAAATGTGTAACAACACTAAAGTACTCTATTAGTACAAAAAAATGAGGACAGAGGTCAAAGAGTGGAACAAACAGCAAGTAGGAAAATGTGGTAGACAGCATGTACAATTAATGCAGATGGACGGAACACTTTCCTGAGAAGGAGGTTTAGGGCTAGGGATATAGCTCATTGTTGGAGTACACACTTAGCGTGTATTATAAAAAAAGCATAAATGGAGACTTTATAAGAAAAGAGGTAAAACAATACCATGTAAATGTTAACCCAGAGAAGGCTAACGTAAGTGGCTGTACTAATGTGAGAAGGAAATGGGGCATATTCATAGAATGGACTCCAGATAAGCAGTGAAAAGCCACACAACATGAATAGCCTCAGAGTTACGCCCAGGAAAGAAGTTACATGTAGCAAAAATACACCTTTACCCCGAGGTTCAGTGTGGCAGTCTAAAGAAGTTGTTCAGATAGGGTCTCAGGTAGCCCCTGGCAAGCCTATAGATGCTCGCTCTGTAGCAAGACTAGCTTTGAATTCTGGATCCTCCTGCCTCCCTCTTGTGAGTATTGGGATTACAGGCCTGTTACCACTCCCAGGTACCTTCTGTTGTTGGTGTTGACATTTTATTCAATTCTGTAGTCCAGGTGGCCTGGAACTCACTATGTAGCCCAGACTGGCCTGCCTCCCCGAACCCCACTCTGCGCTCCTGCTCCCCCCCCCCCCCCGCCCCCGCCCTTTCTTCTAGACAGGGTTTCTCTGTGTAGCCCTGGCTGTCCTGGAACACACTCTGGGTAATCTTTTGCCTCAGCCTTCCGAGTGCTGGGACTACATTGGCACGAGCCACCTTCTTAGAGGTTACTGTCTTCAGGGAGTTGCTGTCATAAGACTGCTTGGTCGCCTAGCTCTGTGAGATTCAGTATTGTTCAGATGTGCCAAGCTGAAACAGTGTCTTGTGTTTTTCAGTTCAAATAGCTCACGTAGGTAGCATTTCATGGAACCCTTGACTTACTGTGTGGAACCCCGCTTGAATCACTTGTCTTGGAATTCTGATTATAATCATGCTAATTGGTGACGTTTATTTAAACTCAGAACTGGAGGGTTATGAACTTGGACTGTGTATAAGGGGGTGTGTCTGTGAGCCAGTCTATGATTACCTTTGCATATAAGCCTGTCCTGAGGTGATATTCCTTTAGTACTGCAGTAGTTGATTAAGGGGGGACGGACACGGGACAACTTCTTCACTGACTTCTAAACTGTGAAAGGACCCACAAACATGGACTTTAACTTACAGCATTTTTTCCTCACTAGTTTGTGCAGTGATGCTGTGATCTGTAGTTGGTGATACCTTATGAGGTATTTTTAAAACGACAAACATTAAATGTTAACAGAGAAAGACAACCTTTCAGCCAGTTTGGACACAAAGATGAATAAGGCTTAGTTTAAGGGGACAGTGACTTATGTTTAAAAGTAATGGACTAGGATTTAACTAAGATTTTAACAGTCTGGCTGTTCACTAATCCGTATCAATCTTTTCCTCTGATAAATGCTGCACAGATGGGAATGTACAGCTCCCATGTGGATACCAAATTGAGACTGAGGCCTTTCTTCCAGCTCTTGAATTTCTGATTTTGTTTTCTAAGAGCTATACTTTGTTTTTACTATGAAGCAGAAAAGGTTATTTTTTTAAAGTTTGGTTTTATTAAGGTAGTTACCTTTATTTTGGTATATATTATTTATGTAATTACTTCAGAATTCATAAGGAAATATCAAACATTCCTAACTAGGTAGGCTTTTATAACCAGATATTTGCATAGTGTTACCATAAGTACGTAAGTGGGGAAATAAAATCACCAGGTGGTTCTGACTGCTAATCCATGTTTTCATGGCCCCAGACACACATGCTAAGTTGATGCTGTGTAGATCAGGGGTCCTACAGGCTGTGTTGAAACTGTTTCTCTTTTGCTGGAGTCCTTTGTTACATTCTGCCTAGAGAAAGAACGGCTGAGTGAAGGAAGAGGAGCTTGGGGGAGCAGAGATTGTTCTGGTCACGTCTTTCCTTACACTGCCCCCATATGGAGCTCTGGCCTGGCAGGAGCAGTGTGGCCCGTGATCCCAGTGTGCGTGTTCATAGAACTGCCCTCGCCGTCTTAGATACAGTGAGCATCACCTAGGCATGGCCCCTTCAGGGATCGGCATGTGGCCATTGCTGGGCCCCCTTCATGCAGCTCTTGGCTTCTGGTGTCTGCAAACAACTGACTCTTTTCAGAGGTTCAGTTTTTACAGTTTCTGTTTCAAGGCTCCAAATTGTAATAATTCCAGCTACTTCCTCTTTGTTTCCTTCAGCTGTGTTGATTTTCCGTAATCACCTGTCTCTTTTTCCTTTTCAGTCTTCCAGTTCCTGGTTAGCAATTAGATTAAATTCTTGGGGCTGATGAGCTGGCTCAGTAGGTAAAGGTTCTTGCCACCCAAACTGATGACCTGAGTTCAATCCCAGAGATCCAGTGGTGGAGGGAGAGAACCGACTTCTACAAGTTGTCCTCTGACCTCCACACCTGTGTTCATACATATACACATACACAAATAAATAAAAGTAATAAAATATGGAAAAAACCTGTTAAAATTATACGTGTGATATTTGTTCTTTTATCATAGCCCGTCTAATACATTTGTCAAAGTAATAGGCCATTACCGACCCAGGTGCTGGGGATGATACTAGTCCATCTTTCCCGTGGTAGTTATTGGGCGGCTTCTGCTGTGTGTTCTGTTAGGTGGCCTCTTCTGTGGTCCCAGAGGTGTTTGAGCAAATGTCGTCATAGTTGTGTTATTTTTCATCTCAAAGGCAGTGGTACTGTTTTGTTTTGTTTTCTCTACCTAGTCCTTAATATAAATAAGATCTGTATATATAAGGTGCACAATGACTGTTAACGAATGAGCATGCTTGCAGATCACTGTGGAGGGCAGAAGTCATGATAAACAATGTCTGCTGAAGGGGAGGACCTTACTGTGGTGATACATTGTGTACCCCATTAAAGCTTGCCAGAGATCAGAGGACAGAGCCAGCCAGTAGATTAGACATAGAGGTCAGGCAGTGGTGACACACGCCTTGAATCCCAGGAAGTAATATGGCAGGACACAGAAAAGTATATAAGGCATGAAGAAACAGGAACGTACTCTCTGGAGGCTGAGGATTTCATAGAGGTAAGCTAGCTGGCTGTTCTGCTTCTCTGATCTTTCAGCTTTCACCCCAATATGTGGCTCTGTTTTTTTTTTTTTTGAATTATTATTATAAGACATTTTCAGATTCATGCTACATCTTATTTTAACAGCTGGCATCTAAACTTCCTCAGAACTTGAAACTGGATGCTCATGTCGTAACTTATATGAAACCCCTCCAGAAGCCACATACCAGGGGTTTCACTGGGCCTTTCCACCTCAGTTATCCTGAGATTGAACCTGCTCATTCTTTTTTGTTGGCTTGTTTTTTGAGACACGGTTTCTCTGTGTAGCCCTGACTGTCCGGGAACTTGCTCTGTAGACCAGGCTGGCCTTGAACTCAGAGATTCTCCTGCCTCTGCCTCCCAGAACCTGCACATTCTTACTGGCATATCTTCTTCACCAGTCCTTTGAAGGTATTCCAGAGAAGGGTGAAAATCAGTCTGAGGTGATACTGTATAGTTTCTCAGCTTTTTGAGCATTATGCTCCACTTCCAAGTCTTTCAAGTAAGTCTTCAATTTTCCCTTGCCCTTCCTGCTCACGGGGCCCACAGATTAACACCACATTCCTTGATGTGCTTTCATCATTGGTACTTTTTGATATGGGAACACACCCCCAACCAACACACTCACGAATGTGCGCACGCGTGCACATGTGGTTTCCAGGTCTTGAAGTTATAGTAATTACAATTTAACACACGTTCACTCCTTTGCTGAGTCCTTTACCATGATCTGTATTATAGACCTTGATGTCATTTCTGTTGGACTCTCCATTAATATAGGTTATCTCCATCTAACTATAAATTAACACATTTATAATTACTGTGTTAGCTCTCTGGTACTGTTGCAGAATACTTGAGCTACTTAGGTGTGTCGGCTCCCAGTTTGGGTGGTCTCAGTCTGTTACTGGCTGCCCTCTTCTTGTTAGGGCTTGTGGTGAGGAGGGAGCATTTGGTGGAGGCCCAGTGTGAAAGAGAGAAAGAATGATTGGTGCCACCTTTATGACAGCCCATCCCTAGTGACTTAAGTCTCTCACTCGGTCCCACCTCATTTAAGTTCTGCCACCTCCCAGCAGCCCCAGTGACTGGAGAGAAACCCTTGAATTACCAGGCGGGGGGCACATTTCACAAGCAAGCTAAAGAGAGTGCTGTCTCCGTTCCTGCTGTTACTTGTCCTGTTCATCTGGTCACCTGCTAACTAGATGACTTGACTGATACATGTGGGGGTTTAGGATTCAAAGGAGGACTTCTTTGGAATTTTGTATTCCCGAACAGTATGATCTCAGCTCTCTGAGGAGCAAACCAAGGGCCTTCCCTATCCTGATGGCTTACAGCCTCCTGTGCATCAATAGCACCTGGGGGATCTGATGTCTCTGACCTCTGCCAGCATGTGCACATGCTCCCTCGACAGACACAGGGAATACACATAATTAAAAACAATAACAAGAAATCAAATCGTAAAGGGAAAAACACCATTGTTAAATCAGTATAGCCTGAGATTATAGTTACTCCGCAGGATTGAAGACAATAAGCCAGTCCATTGATCTTAGGCTTCTTTTTATTATTAAACTATGTCATTGAGTCCCTTCAGAGTTTTAATCTCATGTTAGTTGTTAATTAGCCTGTCTATTCATTCCCAGTATTTTCTAAGCATATTATCATTTTTTTGATAATGTGCACAGAGTTATGGTAGTCTTGACATAGCCTTACTGATCCCTTCATGTTATGCATATCTTTATGTGTATTTATACGACAGTAGCTAATATCTGTGACCTCAGCTTCATAAACATTGACAGTAACTTTCTGTGTGTTCTTCTCGCTTTTGCCTAATCAGTAACTATAAGGAATGTGTCCTTTAGTCTTTTGGATTCAATAAAAATGTTGTGTACAGTTACCTAAGCCAGTGGTTCTGACCCTTCCTAATGCTGCAACCCTTTAATAGAGTTCCTTGTGTTGATGTCACCCCCAACCATGACATTATTTTCATTGCTATTTCATAATTTCGCTGCTGTTAGGAATCGTAATCCACAAGTTGAGAATTGCTGATCTAAGCAATACTTTTAGTTTTAGTTTCGTAAAAGTATTACCAATCCAAGGCTATATTTTGATAAAAATATCAATCTTGGACAGGGGTATAACTCAATAGTAGAGTACATTTAATCCTAAATACCAAAGAAAAGGAGAGATTTATTTTTGAATTATAGTTCAGGAATTTAAATTTTTATCAGATAGTAGTGTTTAACCTTCCACCACAGGTGGTGACTGGTTTTAAAGTACGGGAGATAATCATCAGAGCAAGTGTTTTAAAAAGGATTCTTTCTCTTTCAGTGAAGTTCTGGTCTTATGATTTAAAGTTACTTATTAAAATTAATTTTATTTATGTGTATTGGTATTTTTTTCTGCATATATATCTGTGTGCCATGGGTGCCTAAGTGCCCGTGGAGGCCAGAAGAGGGCATTGGATCCCAGGAACTGGGGTTACAGATGGTTGGTTGTGAGCCCAGCCGTGAAGGTGCTGGGAACTGAACTCCGGTCCTCTGGAAGAACAGCCAGTGCTCCTAACCTCTGAGCCATCTCTCCAGCCCCTAAAGTCACTTTTTTTTTTTTTTTAAATCAAAGGGGGTTTGGCAAAATAAGTGTAGCTGGAGTACATAATTTAAAAGAGAAGTTGTCTCATTTGTAAAATGATACTGTGATGTTCTTTGTCTTGTGCTTTCGTTCACTGGGCTTTTCCCATGTTGTCTGTAGCTGTGTGTCAGGCCGGGGTACCACCTCACATCGTTACAGTTGCTCTCGGGGTTCTGTCGAGTGAGACGATGACCTTCTGAACTCACTGAAACGGGACAGCTGTTTAAAATAAAACCCCCTTTGTGGGGACTTACCACCTGCAAATCGATTATTCGCGATGAGAAAGTATCTGCATTTTGATGATTTCAAAGTCAGGTTTTAAATTTAAGTTTTAACCTACTGACTATTAGCAAATACATTTGAAAATACGCTTAAAGAGAATAATAAACTTCATGTAGAAAAAAAATTATCTTTTAAAATCCTGAAGATTTGGGCTTGTGATTTACTTAACTTACTGGGGGCTACACTTCAGAGGAAAGTGACCCTTCTCCCAGCAGCTAAGAATTGCCCTTGGCTAGGGGTGAAACTGTCTAGCCCCCTCCTCCACTGGGTCTTGGTGTGTTTCAGGCCTGTACAGGTTTTATACATGGTGTCACAACCATTAGGATACCATATGTGTAGCTGCTCCGCTGTGTCCAGAAGACACTGTTCCCACCTCCTCTGGCTTGTACCCTCTTTCTGCCCCCTCTTCCACAGCGAGCGATCCCTGAGCCTGGGGAGGAGGGAGTGCAGCATGTATGTTCTTCAGGCCTGCGTTCTGCAGTCTCTTCTTCTCTATACCTTACCTGCTTGCTTGGCTGGTTGTGGGCATCTACTGAAAACAGAGGCTTATCTGATACATGGAGATGCTTCCATCTGTGGCTATAATGATAGGATGTTGGGAGTGTTAGGGTCTAGTACTATGTCCATCTAGCAGAATAATAGTAGTAGGTTCTCTCCCAGGGTCTATGATCTGGCTAGCCATAGATTCTTAGCCAGGGATGAGTTTCATCCTGGGGGTGAAATCCAAACAGAAAACGGTTGGTTATGCCACTATTGGACCAGTGGACATGTCTTGGCAGGCTGGTTGTTGTAATCCAGAGTTTACACCTGGGCAATATTGGTCATTACTTCTCTGCTCTCATACGATGCATAGCGTCTTTCAGCTCCATGAAAGCTAACCAGTAGACATGGAGCTCCCAGGTCAGTAACCGTTTGCTTTCTCCAACAAGGTCTTATCTCGAGTTGTGGAGGATATCCAGGAACATTGGTAATAGGCTGTAATGTTTGAGGACTTTGGGACCTGGGGGTGGGGGTGGGACACGTGCCATGGTACATGTGTAAAGGTCAAAGGACAACTTGCTGGACTTAGGTCTTTTCCTTCTATCACACGAGCGCTGGAGATCAAGTTGAGGTCATCAGGCTTGGCTCGGTGGCAGGTCCCCCTTACTAGCTGAGCTATCTCACTAGCCCCGAGAATTGTTTGGTTTTTGTTACATAGTTTTAATGCTTAGGTTTAGATCCATCTGTTTTCTTTCATCTGTTTTAAGTTAACTCTTGCATATGGCATACGAGTCCAACTCCATTGTATTCCATTAGAACATCTAATTTCCCAGCACTGTTGTTGGAAGACTGTCTTGATGGTTTGTGTGAACTCCTGCTACTACTGCTTAGATGTCCGTGTTACTTCTCATGCAAGGACTACAGTGTTCGGATTACATTGTGTTTCAGCAGACTTTGTAGTAAAGAAAATAGGAGCCCGATAGTTTTCTTCTGTTTCAAGATCATTGTGATTATTCATGTCTCTGGAATACCATATACAGTTTAGGGTATGTTCTCCTGTTGCTTGAAATAAACACTGTTGGGCTTTTGATCGGGGCTGTATTGAATAGGTAGAGCCCCTTTGAGTAATAGTCAGTCTTAACAGATTTGTCATAGAGTCCATGAAAAGAGGGTATATTTTCATTTACATACATATTTTCTAACTTTATTCAACAATAGTTTTTAGTTTTTGTTTTTTGGGTTTTTTGTTGTTGTTTTGTTTTTTGAGACAGTTTCTCTGTGTGGCCATGACAATCTGTAGACCAGGCTGGCCTTGAACTCAGAGATTGACCTGCCTCTGCCTCCCGAGTGCTGGGATTAAAGGTGTACACCACCACCACTGGCTATTTTTTAGTTTTTAGCATATGTCTGTCATCTCATTGGATAACTCCTAAGGATTACTGTTTGGTTGCTGTTGTAAGTGTATTCTTTGTGTGTGTGAGTACATGTGCAGTGTACATGCACGTGTGTGCACATACGTGGGTTGTGGAGGCATTGCTCCTCAGGAGTTATCTACCTTGCTTTTTGAGAAAGAATCTCTCACCAGTAAATATATCCTGTGCTGGACTTTTCCTATATTATACTAATTCGTTCTCCTTGGATGTTAGATATCTCCTTAAATTGTACTTTTTCATGAGCCAGTGTTGGTGTTTTGCATGTTTTTGAGATATTTGTTCATTTTATTAGGTTATTCACTTTCGGGTGCATAAATCATAGATTTTTTCTTATTTATTGTTGTAGCTAGAGTTTTCCGGCCTAGCCCACAGTCAGGACAAATCTCTCTCACCTGCCAGTCCCACAGCCGCTCAGACCCAACCAAGTAAACACAGAGACTTATATTGCTTACAAACTGTATGGCTGTGCCAGGCTTCTAGCTATCTAGTTCTTACATCTTAAATTAATCCATTTTTATAAATCTATACCTTGCCACGTGGCTCGTGGCTTACCGGCATCTTCACATGCTGCTTGTCATGGCGGCGGCTGGTAGTGTCTCCTCCCACCTTCCTGTTCTCTCAATTCTCCTGTTAGTCCCGCCTATACTTCCTGCCTGGCCACTGGCCAATCAGTGTTTTATTTATTGACCAATCAGAGCATTTGACATACAGACCATCCCACAGCACTTCCCCTTTTCTTTTTTTTTTTTAAAGGAAGGTTTTAACTTTTATACATCTCCAAAGCCAGCTTGGTATATTTGAGAATTTGGGCGTAGCTTCTCTTACTACTTCCTGCTGGAGGGGGGCGCTGTATCTTATGGGGACACAAAGAAAATTTTAGGATTATGGAGTAGTCCGTGAGGGTGTATCGTCTGAGCCAGTTGCCTTGAATCCGATCTGGATGTTGGATTATCTGGCCATGGTGTCATCAGAGACCTTTCAGGGGGTCTTGGCTGGTCAAACCTGATGTATCTTAATCTGGAACAAATCCATAGCCTCTGGCTTTCTGTGGAAACAAAAGCAGAGCCTCCTTTCCAAAGCAACATATCCTTACATCCAAATTTTGAAGTCAAGGTACCTTTTAAATATACATTTTGGCATAACTCAACAACTTTTACAATGAAATGTTTTTCTTCAGTTACGAATATCAAAGAGAACATAATCCAGATTCTCTGTGTGATAGCCATCTTTACGTGGCTTATTTTTTATATTATCTTGAACCTATTGCTTTAAACTGCAGCATTCTAAAACTGAAACGGCACTGTGGCTGCTGGTTCTGCCCACTTCAGCTTCCCAACATGGCGGTGGTACATTTTCCGCCAGCTCTGGGAGCCATCAACTCTCAGAAATAGTGGGTCTATGCTTCTGTCAAAGCAGCGTGTAGCCCAGAAACCTCTTTTTGTTTTGTACTAGCAAAGGCTAAATCCACCATGCAGCTTAATGGGCCACTTGCAGAGGCCTCATACCCGCCATACTGCAGGTCAAGCGTGCATGCCAGGAACCCGCCATAGTAGCTCAAACACGCAGGCTGCCACTAACTTGAGAGAGACAACTAGGAACTGTTTTTAGCTCCGTTTTAGAATCTTTTTTCTCAGGTTTTAGGTGGAAACTCTTGCCAACATGTTGGGCGCCATTTGTAGCTAGAGTTTTCCGGGCTGGCCCACAGTCAGAGCATTTGACATACAGACCATCCCACAGCATATTGTCTACTTAAATAAGTACTAATATCCACGCTTTTTAAACTGTATTTATTTACTTGTGTCTGTGGCTCTTGAATGCCATTGTGTGTGTGTGTGTGTGTGTGTGTGTGTGTGTGTGTGTGTGTGTGTGTGTGTGTGTGTGTGTAAGTAAGGACAACTTTTAGAGTCTCTTCTTCCTCACCATGTGTTTGGAGGATAAAATTCAGTCACCAGGCTTGGCAGCAAGTCCCTACCTGCCGATCCATCTCATCTTCTCATTGGTATTTTTTTCTAGGTCAGTGTAACATTTTCAAAGAACCAAGTTCTTGTCTTGTTTATCCCCACTCTGTTCTTATTGTATACTTCTTTTTTCTAGTTTTGGATTTCATTGGCTCTTTGTTTTCTAATTATTATTTTGTTGTTGTTGTTGTTGTTGTTTTGAGACAGGGTTTCTGTGTGTAGCTGTGGTTGTCCTGGAACTTGCTCTGTAGACCAGGCTGGCCTCAAAGAGATTGACCTGCCTCTGCCTCTCAAGTGCTAAGATTAAAGGTGTGCACCACCACCACCTAGCGTTTTCTGATTCCATGAAGTGTACTATTTGCCTATTTGAGATTTTCTTTTTGATGTAGACAGTACAGCTAGAACTTTCCTCAACACTTTTGGCTGTATGCTGTAAGCTGTAGGGTGTTCGTGTTTTTACTTGTTTCAAGGTATATTCTGTGGTCTGTCGTAAGTTCTGTGGCCCATTAATTAAGATTGTATTATGTTAGTTTCACATATTTATAAACTTTCCTTGTTTGATACTTACTTAGTTTCATTTTATTGTAATCAGAAAAAGACACACACACACACACACACACACACACACACTTCTGCCAGGGCTGTAGCTCAGTAGTAGAGCATTTGCCTAGCATGTGCATGTCCTGGATTTAACCTAAAAAGAGAAAACAATGTATTCGAGTTTGTCTTGTGACCTTGCGGTCTGGGCTGCCGTGTGTCCTGTGTGACCTAAGAGGAGGTGTGCACTGTGGTTAAATGAAGTATCCTGCATCTGCCTCTAGGTCTAATACATTAAACTTTCAAGTCCTCTCTTTCTTTTTGTCTGTTTTTTCTAATTATTTTTGTAAGTTGGCTGTCGAAATTTCCAGTTTATTGTAATCCTCTTAGCTATATTCCTTGTCCTTTTACTTTGCCCTGAAAGCCTTCTTACATCATGTTTTGTTGGGCAAGTCTGTTGGGAACAAATATCTTAATTTCGGTTTCATTTTGAAGTATAGTTTTGCTGACTATAGTATTCTTGGTTAGCATTTTCTTTTTCCTTCCAGTGTTTAAATATGCTGTTCTGGCTTTTAATCTCTAACGTGTCATTGGCTTTTAACCGTGTTGAGGGACCTTGTGTAGATTAAATAGCTTCCCTCTGGCTGCTTCAAGGCTCCTTGCTTTGGGATTTGTACACTTTTAATCAAAAGGTGTCTCAGGGTGGATTTCTTTGTGTTTATTCTTAGTAGGTTTTGTATACTTGTGTCTTTGACATCTGAGTTAGGAATTTGGGACCAACATTTACTTTTTTTTTTTTAAATGTATTTGTTTCCATTTTGCTGTCCTTAAGGAATTCTCATGATGCTGAATTCATGTGTGTACTTGATGGGGTCCCAAATGTCCCTGGTAAATAAAATACTTATTTACCAGAATATTTTTCATTGTTTTATGGCAAAATAAGTATTTTTTGTAGTGTTATAAATTATGAATAAAGGGACCCTTCCCTAATGTACATGGTTACTCAGATGCACTACAGTAAGTAATATTTATCCCCTCTTGCATCTACTTAAACCCACCAAGATCTATTTAATGTTCTCTGTTAGCATGCAGCCACCACTATTGTCCATCTCTAGAGTTCCTTTTCTTGAAAAACCAGAATTCTGTCTATATTATTTCCCACTTTCTACTCTTTCCCTAGGTCCAGGAACTTCCATTTTAGTTGTTTTTATATGACTTTGTCTGCAGTTATGAAGATACCTTTACATTCTCGTTTTCATGCCAAATCTATATTTTGCATTTGCAGCATAACTCAGTTTGGACTGACCACTTTTTAAGTGCTCATTGGCCACGTTGGCTTGTATTTTGGATAGCTGACCTCCGTGCTATAATACAAAATCCAGATATAATTGATTATTTTATGGTTTATTATGTTATCCTTAATCCTAGAGCAATAGGCAAGAACCATGGTCAGCAAACTTTAAAATATGTTGTGTGTGTTCAGGTTCTGTAGTAATGCTATGTAGTTAGACAGACATTAGGGACCATATGGCTATGTTGGAGAGAGTAGGGTCTGAAGCGTTGGCAGGGCATGTGATGATCTGGCTTGGGAGCTGGATTATGAGCACCTGCCTCGAACGCATGAGGTGCTTGCTGCATTTGATCCTTGGCACTGAAAATAATTATCTAGTATGACTTAGTTTCAAGTGTATAGAGACACTCGTGTCAATTGGAGTATTCCAAAGGCTTCCAGTTTCCCTTCCAGGAGCCTCTCACAGATGAGCTTTCCTAAGCCTGCTTAGTTTCTCTTCTGCTGGACATGGTGCTTCCTGAACCTTCTCGAAAGGAGGGCTTCTGTAGTGTGAAGTCTTGTTTTGTTTTCTTGTTTTTGTTCTTTGACTTCTGAGATAAGGTCTCACCCAGTATCTCCAGTCCAGCTGGGAATTCACTGTATATATAGTTCATACTATCCTGACATCAATCAGCCTTCCTGGGGCTGGGGTTATAGGTATGAGCCACCATGCCTAGCTCTAGCATACGGTTTTAGGGGAACAAAATGATATTTGAGAGCGACTCACTTAATTCACTTGAATGTCTAAGATGTTGAAACAGATGTCCTGAATTACTGCTGACTGTCATGGCAGATCCATATCCAAAGGTGCAGCTATCAGAAGTGAAGCGGATAGCATTTATTAGGACATCTACAGTTAGCACATGTAGGTAGGGCATGTCTACAGTTAGTGTGGTTCTTTGGAATCAGCTTAAGCTTGCTGGGCTGCCTCCTATAGACATCTGTATATTATCTTGTCTAACCCATACCAAAGCTTCCATTTTGCCTATGATGGGGTAACTAAGTGAACTGAAGTCCTGCTGAAATGCTAGGGGAATGAGACCATTTTGAAGGGATATAAGACTCTCAGTCAGTCCAGACTTGAATAGATTCAGGAGGGAAGGGAGAGAAACACTGTCTTTCTACTGTTTGTGAGTGAATTGACTTTCAAACAGCCTTTAAACTGTTCTCGGTGGGAGGATAAAGGTTGAGCAGGGCATAGAGAAGAGCAGAAAGCAACCAATGACATCGACAGAGCCTCCCCTGGTTTGTACCGCTGCTGTTACTCTGGCCCTAGATTACAGTTGGAGAGTCTTGAAGGACTTTACCAAGTGACGATGCAGGAGATGGTTGAACTCTGAAGTTTAGTCTCCAGCAATCTCTGTCCTTCCTTTACCAGATTGCGATCATCGGCTGATCTGCTTCTGCTTGGATATCCAGCTAGGAAAAATGAATAAAGCCTCTGTGTAGGGAGACAGCAGCATCTGGAGCCTGTACATTGCTGCAGTTTCACATCCTCATTCACATAGAATGTCTGGCATTTAGTAAAATGTTGCTACCCACACAGCAAAAGGAGAAAAACCCAACACCAGAAACTCATCAACGGGTTATCCAGCCTGGGGGGTTATAGACAGACAGGAACTTTAACATACGGTGATTAATATGTTCACGAAAATAGATGCTAAGCTGAGAATTTCACTAGAGAACTGGAATCTATAGAAAAGAATCAAATGGGGGTTCTATAACTGAAGAGATGAGCAGCACAACAAGTGGATGGGTTTCCTCACGGGTGAGACACAGGTGGCAGGAAGGATGATGGTAAGTTACTAGGCACTGTTCAGACCACTTTGTCTGTCTTGGTGTCAGGACTAAACCCAGCTATCCCCTGGTTGCTTTTTAGACTGATTAGTCAACATGTCTTAAGATTTTAGAGCTTGGAAATGCAGAGAAACCGTGTTGGATTGTAGTTGCAATACTTGCCTTTTCATGGGTATAGTTTCGCATTTTATTCTGGCGATGTTTTTCAAATTAGAGCAAATACATAGCACAGAATGGTCAGATATGAAGTTATCACTTATAACTTTGTGTTTGTGTTTCCCAGCCTTTGAGCAAACAAATTTTTTTCCATAAGTCACCTGTTCAGCAAACCTAGAGTACTACCCTTAGAATGGGAAATTTAGTAGAACACATATGGAAAACATATAAACAGCTGGATTTATTTTAGTGCTGGGGTGTTGTAAAGGCCCTTGTTTTATTTAGAATAACCTTCATAGCTTGCAAGGTGATCTGGTAAATTTGGTTATTATGGGTCATAAAGAGCAATTAGAAAAGAAAGGACAGGTCTTGTGGAGTTGGCTAAGGGAGCACGTTCCTTGTTTTTCACTTAGTAGGCGCTACTGAGTCTAGTAAGATGGGAAAAAATGGTGCCACTTACATTTGACATCCTGTAAATTGTAACGTGCATCCTGACTTCAGAAATGTTATGATTTAGAAGACAAGGTAAACGTTGATCTCACCTCCAAGTCTTAGTTCTGTTTCCTTGTATTTGATGATTTGCTCAGGGGAGGTCTCTGAGTGTTTTCCCCACCGCGAAAATGGGGTAGGACGGATCTGACTCTTTCCTGAATGATAGTTGAGACTTGAGATGGAACCTAGCATCAAAATAATAGTCCATTTTCACTCTAGGAGTTTCCAGAGGGTACTGTATAGGGGATTTTCATTCCTTCAGATCTCATCATTCTTATCTCTCTGTGGACTTCAATAAAAATGTTTCCCTTCTATTGATGCCAACTGAATATAGCATTAATCAAATTACATCTTTTTGAACAAAAAGTGTAGATTCTGTGATGTTTGCTGGAATTGAGGACTCCTTAATATATTCCTATTCTGAAGATTTCACTGTAAGCCCAGAATGACAGTTTTCTTGAGCAATAAAATATTTAAAACTTCAATTTTCTCTTGTTCTTCCCTTTCAGAAGTTTTCACGCTGCATCCAGCTGGTAGGATGAAAAAGTTCAAGAGGAGACTGTCCCTCACGCTCAGGGGAAGCCAGACGATCGACGAGTCGCTGTCGGAGCTGGCTGAGCAGATGACGGTGGAAGAGAGCAGCAGCAAAGACAACGGTAATACCGGGCGGGAGACGGCAGTACCGGGCGGGAGCCGTCTGACTGCTTCCTGAACACCGCTGGGGCCTTCTGTGCAGAGAAGCCGAACGTGGCGCTCGGCTAAATCCTTCTTCGGTGTTTTGGAAGCAAAAGACTAACTTGAATATTGGCTAGTATATTCTGTTCTCATCCCCAATGAGATGGACTGCCCATGTACTTGGTCTCCTACTCCTGTGAATGCCTTTCTGTTTTTATTAGTTCTTAAATAACAATTATAGCCATTGGTAAATAACCATTGGTAAATTAGCATTTAAATATTTTATAACTTGAGCAAGTTTATACAATTCTTGTTTGTAGCTTTATCATGGTTTATAGCATTCTGGATGTGCACTGACTGTCTTTATAGATTACAAGGTTCATCAGATTAGTGAGTTTACTATTTTCTTATTTAATGTACCACAGTGTGTTCATAGTATTGAGAACACTTATAACAAAGACAGAAACATGATGTTTCATTTGACAGTGCTTTTACAATACAAAGTAATAGTGCATAAAGTGTAATGTAAAAGATTGAAGGATTTGATAAGTTAAATGACTTAAAATGTAAACTTGGTGAAAATTTTAGAACAAGGTTATACAATCAAAGCCAAAATAGCCCTAGGAATGTACCAGTGACCAGGAAGGAGCTCATAACAATGGCTACTAATGAGCCAGGGTTTGCAGCGTAACATCTGGAGAGCTTCCTTTGCTGTGTACTTGGAACTCTGGTTGGAGATCTCAGGCAGTGATTGAAAGCCTGAATGCCTGTGCCATTGCAGGTAAGTGCTTGTGGTGTGAGGCAGACAGAGGGTTCTGTAGGTTAGCAGTCACGGTGTGGGACTGCGGATGTACTAATGCACTGAAATACTGCCTCAGCGACATCAAGAAGTCAGCTTTTCCTCCAGGCCTCAGAGACTGCAGATGTACTAACACACTGAAATACTGCCTCAGCGACATCAAGAAGTCAGCTTTTCCTCCCAGGCCTCAGAGACTTGGCTTTTCTACTCAGACAAATCATTATCTGCTGAACGGTTTCCCTCGTGTCGGCAGGGCCGAGACCCTTGCTTCCACGCCTGCAGCCTTGCTTGGTTTGGGAATGCTTTCCTTGATGGCTTGGTTTCTGGCAGAAGGGGAGAAAAATGAGCACCAGACAGTAATTTGGATATCATTCCATAGGGTGATAAAATTTGTATTTGGCTTAAATCTTGAAGATGATTTTGTAATATTTATCCCTCTTATAAAGGGATCTGTGAGCCATGTGGAGCAGAATCCTACTGTCCTCCCAGGCCCCCATTGACTTCTTGGTGGTGATAGTGGTTGAGTCCAGCTTGCTCATTCTTGTGCTACAAATGTTTGGCCAGGGTATTTGCAGTGATGCTCAGAGATGAAAGAGGCACAGTGTCCATCATGGTACCTGGCTTCTAGAATGCATTCCTAATGAACATTTGATTACCAGACAAACTGTTTTGTTTAAATCGAGTCATGGAAAATGCACTGACTTTATTTAGAGAGGTAATTAATAATTTAGACTAATTGATTATTTTCTGAAATACTTTAGTAATTATCTTAAAATTTGATTAGTTTGTAACAAATGGTGATGTCTTAGTTAGGGTTTCTATTTCTGTATAGAGACACCATGACCACAGCAATTCTTGGTTTTTTTCAAGACAGGGTTTCTCTGTGTAGTTTTGGTGCCTGTCCTGGATCTCACTCTGTAAACCAGGCTGGCCTCGAATTCACAGAGGTCCACCTGGCTCTACCTCCCAAGTGCTGGAATTAAAGGCATGCACCACCTAGCCACGGCAATTCTTATAAAGGAAAACATTTAATTGGGGCTAGTTTACAGCTCAGGGATTTAATCCATTATCTCAGTGGTGGCATGTAGGCAGACATGGTGCTGGAGAACGAGCTGAGAGTTCTATATCTTGATCTCCAGGGAGCAGAAGCAACTGTGTGTCACACTGAGCATAGCTTGAGCAAAGAAGACCTCAAAGCCCACTCCCACTGTGACACACTTCCCCCAACAAGGCCACACCTCCTAATGGTGCCATTCCCTTGGGGGTGAGCAAGCATTTTCTTTCAAACCATCAGAGGTAAAAATGTTAAAAATACCTAATACTTTAAAAATAGTTTAAGTTGTTTATTTGTAACAGACAGTGAAGAAGGAAAAATAGGGACGCTGTTGGAACTCGTCCTCATCAGAGTGACTTGATATCATACTTGAAGACATAGGTAGACATTTAATCCTCTTTGGCATGACTGCCATAGTCGGTTGCTGCTTATTTTCTGTGTATGATGTGAATTTCATCTGCAATTTTGACAGGAATTCTAAGTCTGTTGTTGACCTTGTCAGGGCCTACTAGCTAGAGTAAATACCTTTTTCCCCCTTAGAGAGTTTTTTCCTTCCTCTTTTGTTTTTAGCATAAGAACTACACAAGATAGGTTGCTCACAGAGATAGAGTTCATGTGAAAATACTGCATAAGAATGTATGTGGACTGTACTATTTAAAAATCTTACACGTAATGTAATACATTTATAAGGCAAAGCGATCTTTGTCTAGTTTGAAACAGTGGCAGTCTGGCTTAAGGAAAATCATTTGTAACTTCTCTGAATAAACTGCCCCAGACCAATTTTTGATTTCCTGTCTCTGGTTTGATCACAAGCACGGTCGAGAGCCCTGTTATGCTTTCATTATGTGTAGGCATGTAGCTGTCGTGTATGCTAACAAAATGGAGAAGTTCACACTTGCAGGGTTGTCATTATATAAATAGCTTAGAAAAATTCTCATGTACATGGCACCTTTGGTATCATCTCTGGTATTCCTCTCAACCAGAATTGGAGAGATTTCTGTAGTTTTAATAACTGTATCACACTTTGAAGGCTTAAACTCAGTTGAAGATGTTCTGCTATAATTGTAATTCACAGTACATTGCGTAGCTAGGGTGTTTGCACGTTGACTGATGGATTGAATCTAGGAAAGAAGAATCTTGAATTTTATAGATGATATTTGATTAAAGTTGTTAGTCTTGGCCACTCCACACATACTGGCCCTAACTTAGAACAGCTTTATTCAAATATAAATTGAAAATCATAAATGGAGGTGTAAGCTATTATTTCTAAAATACCTACTGTGAAGGATAACTGAGAAAAATTATATGTTTCGTTTTATTTATATGTTTGCTCTTGTAGCACTGAGAATTGGACTTGGCCTCACACCTGCTGGGCAATCACTGTACCACTGAGCTATATTCCCAGCCCTAAGAGTTTAGTTTTTAAAAATTGTCAAAAATTAATTTGTTTCATTTTCTTTAAAAGTTCAGCATAGAATTACCATATGGACCAGCAGTTCCATTTTTGGGGATGTACTCAATAGAATTGAAATAGGTGTTCAAACAAAATACCACTAAGATTCTTCCTCTTGTATAGCTAACCGATTCTGATGTACTATATTGTCAGATGTCTCTGCTCAGGAATGGCTCTTTGCTTGTTTAAAGATTATTTATATAACAAAATACCAAATTTGGAGCAAATCTCTCTGCCTCCATATTGATGTACATTTAAGTATTTCTGCTTTATTCACTAATTGACTTATCTTTCTGAATGTCTACCAATAGAGGTATGAATTTCTTGAGGTAAGGATTATGTGTGTTATATTATATAGCATATTTAACCGTGAGACACATGTAAGATAGCACAGGGAATGGAATCAAAATAATTTTAAGATGTAAAAATAATAAAATAAAAAAATAATAAAAAATTTGGTGGGGTATATTAGTGATTTTTAACCAGTTTGGGTCATTGAAACAACTTAAAATATTAAGGTATTTTCTATAAATATATTTTTCATAGAAATTATTTTACTCTAGCACTTTGAATAAATAGCCAAAGAAGTGAGCTTACATGTAAATGATCTCCATTACAGCCTTTTGTTTTGTTTTGTTTTGTTTTCTTAATCCTTCTCACCTGATCCCGACTCTTGCAATGACTGGAATGATTCTTGGATGCCGTGAACACAGAGCCCATCGTGAAGAATGGCAGGCCTCCCACATCCCACAGTGTGCATTCCTTCCTTCATCAGTACACAGGGTCCTTTAAGAAGCCGCCATTGCGAAGACCCCACAGTGTTATCGGAGGAAGCCTTGGTTCCTTCATGGCAATGCCCAGAAATGGAAGCCGATTAGGTAATGTGGTTCTGTTGCATTTGACTTTCTGGTTGTAGGACATGTACTCTGGGTGTTAGTTGTATGGAGAAAAAAGATGGAGGAGTGCTGATACCATAGAGAAGTAATGTTTGCATGTCTATTCATCCAGAAGAACCTCCATAAAAAAAGCAGACGAAAGAGTTCAAACTGTGGCTAGTGCTTAACTGTCATACTGTATCATAGTATATAGTCATACTTCAGTCGCTCTTCAAATCATTACCACATAATGGTCCAGTACCAGAAATAGATTATCGCCTGATTTGTTGTTCTTTTGCCTTTATGGTCTTAGAAATATCTAGGAAAAATATCTGCAAGTTTTTGTGTATTTCGTGTGTCTGATCTTTTTTGATAGTGGTGTATTATGTTTTGATTTTAAAAATAATTTTAAACATTGCTGTTTCACTGTCCCATTAGATGATTGTATTTTCTAATATTCCTGAATATGTTATTCTACTGTTTGCTTTATTTCTTACCACTGTAGGTTACTTCCTGGTTCATTTCAGTAATTTTAAGACTGAGCCTCCCCACAGTGTGGTTTCATCTGTAAGAAATGTGCCGTTATCCCTGTCAGTACCGCACAAAGAATGGTGTGCTGGAATCATCTTGAGCTGGTTCATAAGAGATGATTGCTATAGTTGGTTGTTAAGGTTTATAGTTAAGCAGCTAAATTTAAAAAAACAAAGGTAATTAGAACTCCGAAGCCATCCCCTGCAACGTGTTTGGCTTTTTGTTTGCCTGTGCCTTGGTTGGTTGGTAGTACTGGGGAACTGAACCTCTGGCTCACTAAGACATGCTATGCAAATGCTATATCACTGTGCTTACATGGCCTTGCTGTTTGTCCAGGCAGGCCTTACACTTGGAGCTCTCAGCAGATTTTTGATATTTTAGAGGCCACAAACTTCATTTTGTAGTGATATTCAGCGAATAATTCTTGGAACACTCAATCGAGATAGCATCTTGCTATGTAGCCTCAGCCGGCATCTTCTATTCCATCCTCCTGCCTTAGTTCTGGAGTTCTGGGACTGCAGGCATATGCCTCCACATCCTTCTTGCTACTGGTGGGTAGCAGCTTTTGAAAAGACTGTTCTATGAGTTGGCTCCATTTTGTTGTTGACCTAATGACATTTAATGAAAGGATCTCACAAGAAGCAAAAGGCCAGGTTTCTAGTCTGCAGCTCTGTGTCTCAGCTCTCTAATCTGAAAGTCAGTTACCCTTGGAAGTCTCTAAATCCTAGAATTTGGAAAATGAGTACTTCTCAAGAACTATTTTGAATCTGTAATTTTATTCAATTCTTGATAATAATTTGAATGATTTTTCTTGTAAATTTTTTCATAATTTGAAACTATAAAGAGATTTTCCCCCTCTCCTGCCTCTGCCCCCTAGTGCTGGGATTAAAGGCATGTGCCACAATGCCTGATGACCTAGTGTGCTTTCTACTGCTGTGAGAAATACCATGATCAAAAGCAACTTGGAGAGAGTGGGGGTTTTGTTTTCATTTTTTGACTTCTACATCCCAAATTAAAATCCATTGTTGAGGGATACCAAGGCAGGAACTCAGGGATGGCAGGAACCTGGAGACAGGAATTGAAGCAGAGACCATGGAGGGACTCTACTTACTACCTGGCTCCATGTGACTTGTTGAGCTTGCTTTTACATACAGCCTAGGGCCACCTGCTTGGAGCTGCACCACCCACAGTGGGCTGGCTCCTCCTGTATCAATTATTAATCAAGAAAACTCACTACAAGCTTTTCTACACAACAGTCTGATGGAGGCATTTTCTCAATTGACTTTCTCTTTTCCCAAGTGACTCTAACTTGAGTCAAGTTGGCAAAAAAACTATGAGTACAGTTAAACCCTTGTCATTTGACAAACATCATCATCAAGCCCCAACCTTTCCTTTCTTTTTTGTCCCCAAGATACCATACTAGTATTACTATTATATAACTATAAAGCATAATATATTTTTAAAAGCCCCATGGTTTTAAAAATATTCAAACACTTTTGAAAAATCCAGCCTCTTTAAAATATCCATATCTTTTAAGTTCAAGGTCTCTCAATTTGAGCTTATATAAAATAAAAAGGGTTACATACTTCTTATTCCAAGAGGGAAGAAACAGCACAGTTATGATAAAATTAGAGCAAATCCACCATCTAAGAGTGTAAATCAACGCCTTTAGCTAAATGTCCAGCATCTAGGATTCATTCCCTCGTGATCCTCTGGGCACCAAGGGACTTGAGTAGCTCCACCTCTCCTGCTGTGCCATCCATGGCACATGCAGCTAATTTCACAGGCTCAGGTTGGCTCCACTGCATACCTGCCTCTGTCCATGTTGGTTGTCCCACAGCCCTGGACTCTAGTGTGTTCGGGTCTCCACTGTAACTGTATTTATTCACCAGTGGCGCCATCTGGCCTCTCTTCAGGGACTCTGTAGCCTGCTACATGGCTCTCTCCAGTCTCTCCAGACTCCCTCAGTCTTGGACTTTCCATTGCAACTGAGACTGTACATTCACCAGTGGCCCCTCCTGGCCTCTCACAGTGCCAGGTGCTCTCAGCTGCTCTCCATGATCCCTTCAGTTCTGCAGCTCTCCTGCTCCCAACACCTGTAACACATTGGAGACTATTACACATCACCAACATGGGCTGCCAGCTTGAAATGCAGCTTTGGCTCCTTCTGGACCACAGCTCTGTGTGGTGACCCTGAGGAAACACTTGCCAGAAGATTTCACCTCAGTGATGCTGGTCTCTTCATAATCACCCCTGCTTTTCACCCCCAGCTGACCAGAAACCACAGATTCTAAATTCAGAATATATGAAAAGCTTGATAGAATGCTTGTCTTCCCCTGAACGTCACAAGCCACGCCTCCCATCATCTGTTGCTCTCAGCTTTCTTCCGACTTCAAGTGCTAATGGCTTTTCCAGCCCAAAGTTTCAAACATTCCTACAATCTTTCTCCATAACAGCATGGTCAGTTCTGTCTGAACAACAGCCCACAATCCCAGTTCCTCTTTCTATCTTAGTTTGCTTTGTGTTGCTGTAATAAACATCATGATCAAAAGCAGCTGGGGAGAAAGGGCTTCTTTGGTTTACACATCTTAGTCACAGTACATCTTTGAGGGAAGCCTGGGCAGGAACTCAAGCCGGGCAGGAACCTGGAGCCAGGAACTGAGGCAGAGACCACAGAGAGGAACCTTACTGACTGGCTTGCTCAGCTTGATTTCTTATACAAATAAGGACCCACAGTGGGCTGGGCTCTCACATCAATCATTAATCAAGAAAATTGCCCACAAGCTGGCCCACAGGGCAGTCTGATGGAGACATTTTCTCAGTTGACTTTGTCCTCTTCCCAGTCGACCATAGCTTGTGTCAAGTGGACTAAAAACTAACGAGCACACCTGGCCTGAGATTCTTACTTCTCTTGTAAGGAATTTATGTTTTGATCTGTCAACTACATATCTATGTATCCAGAATTTAGATGACTTTCAGGACTGTGATTTCCGGTTGTTGACTGTCTCTTTTTTCTTGTAATGATAATAAATTATACCATATAAAGATCTGCATTTTAAAGGTAAACAATGCCTCCTTTTCTGTTACAGATATTGTTCATGAAAATCTGAAAATGGGATCAGATGGTGAGAGTGACCAAGCTTCTGGGACGTCATCTGATGAAGTCCAGTCCCCTACAGGGGTTTGCCTCAGAAATCGTATACACAGGCGGATCTCAATGGAGGTAACCGTTTCACATCCACCTCTGTGTGAACACTGGTGTTGGTGAAGGAACACGCACACACACAGATGGAGCAAATAGGGCTCATCTGAAACTCTTCATGGAGGCCAATGGTACTCCCACAAGAGCTGCTGCTTTGCCTGAGTGAGCTGGGGTCTGGTGTTTCTTTTGTCTAATTACTACCCTAAGACAACTGTACGTTAATTACAGTTCACATTCTGCAGAAGACGTTTTCTTAATCACACCTTTTCAATAGTCATCCGGACACTGTAGTTTATATATATATGTTTTGATTTTAAGAGGTATAAATAAACCAGAGCCAGATTGTTTTCTGACTTTGTTAGTCTCTCCTAAATGGTTCACTACGTATACATCCCTTTGATAGATTTATTCTAAGAGTTGGAGACCGCAGAGGTGGCCCAGCAGTTGAGAGTATTTGCGGCCCTTGCAGAAGACCCAGGTTCCGTTCACAGTGCCCATGTGGTTCCAGGGGACCTGATAACTCCCTTCTGGCCTCTGAGTGCACCGGGCACACACACAGTTCACATACATAAATGCAAACAAAACATTCGTAAACGTAAATACATATTTAACCTCACATAATCCGTTTTATTTTTAAAAATACATGTTTATAGTCTTATGGACAGAAATTTGTTATGACTATTATTTCAGTATATCCTATAAGTTAAAAGCTTTCTGCAGTGATACTAAGTATGGTTTTTTTGTCTTGTTTTTTTTTTCTGAGCATGTTTTAAAATAAAACTTTAGGGGACTAAAGAGAAGGTTCAGCAGAAGACAATACTTGCTGACAGTCCTGTAAACTGAGTTCAGTCCCTGGAACCCACATGGCGGACGGAGAGAACTGACTCCTGCACATTGTCCTCTCGTTACTGAAGTGATGACATTCTGTGTTAGACTGCTTACTTCTGCATAGAGTATGATCGCAGAGTAAAGGTCAACTTAAATTTGCTGAAGAAAGTACTGAGCCTTTTTTAACCCATTTCTGTAAAACCCCGTTATTTGCCTTTGGTTATAGTAGTAAGTATTTTTGCCTTAAGTAATTTTGGAACTGCAAGAAAACTTCAGTTACCACTAAAAAATGACGTGCCTGGGCGCGAGTAGCTGAAGTCCAATGCCCTGGTCTTGCTGGTTTGTGCAGGACTTGAATAAGCGGCTGTCCCTGCCTGCGGACATCAGGATACCTGATGGCTACCTGGAGAAGCTGCAGATCAGCAGCCCACCCTTCGACCAGCCCATGAGCCGCAGGTCCCGGAGAGCTTCCTTGGTAAGTTCCTGGCCCTGCACTGTGCCGTGAGGACGGCTTGTTGGCTTCTCTGGGGTGCAGCTCTTTTTCCTTTTCTCCTTTTGTCTTTTTTCTCTCTTCACCTCCTCCCTGCCTCCCGCTCTCTCCTCCCATCTTTTCCCGTTTCCTAACTTTCTGAAACACAGGGAGCTGCTAGGCAAGTGTTCCACCATTTATTTGTACCCCCAGCCCTGAACTTGATTTCTACATGTAAATTTGGAGTCACTCACTCAGTCTTATTACATTATTGTCTGCATTTGTCGTGGTGTATGGCGGCCGGACTTATGTCCTACCTTAGTTTTGGATGTATCTGCGGATGTCTGTGCCCCATGTACTAGACATGCAGCCAGCCGTATGTTGACAGTACATTTTACAGCAGAGTACCCGACCCCAGTTACAGCTCCGTGAATTTGTGTCTCTCATAATGCTTCCTGTCACTTACATGTTGTAGGTAGACCTAGTATAAGATATAACTTACTTTATATATAATTTCCTATTTGTATGCTTTTGTTGTAAGAGTCGTCTGGACAGTAATTGCTTAGACTGTGAAAAGTTACTTCTTGAAGTAATGAATTATTCTCTTGGAATAATAAATAACCAAAAAAAAAATCTTCATTTGTATAAAGAGCACATTATGGATTCTTAATATTGTATTAAAATATGGCTTCTGGAACCATCTCTGATTGTTTTTATGACGCCTGTTTGTAGGCCTGAGTGCAGATTGTTAGCACAGGAAAGGGTGCATACCGACTTTTTTTCACTGTGTGCTCAGCACCTGGCGTTGCCCTCCATGCGTGTTGAATAAATGGGCTTGTCTTTTGTCTTCTGAATACTTTATGCAGGGGTGGCAACAAGCTGCTAACTTTTGTTAATTATTTGTTAATGATTGTTAATCTGTCATGTTTAACAACAAAAAAAAACCAGGCAAATTTTTTCTAAAAATTCTACTTAAAGATTCACTAGTTGCTGTTCAGATGTAATCGCTGAGTCCACTAAGTTGAAGATTCCTTAGAGGCTTGATATTGTGTCATCATCCTCTGCATTAGTATCTGACAGTCAGTCACTAGTGTAAGTCCTTCTGTCTGATTTCCTGGCCACCTACATGGATGGAACTCAGGAGTGCTGTTCATCTTCTAGACTAATTAGTTATCCAAATATAACTTTAATAATTGATTCTAGTCTTTACTTTATCTTAGAGATGTGTGCTTACTTTTCATTGGCACGTATTCTACATATTTATGGGGTGCAGTGTGATATTTCAATATATGTGCACAATGAGCTTTGATTAGAGTAAGCAGCACGTTTATCACCAAAATATCTATTTCTTTATGAGCAGTATTTAAAATATACTAGGTATTTTGACATATACTGTTATTGTGGACTATAGTATAGCTACTTTGTGTGTATATATGGACTTGAATGTGTGTGTGTGTGTTTGTGAATTTGGGCACATGCACATGTATTCATGTGTGTGATATATACTAATAATGTCACCATATTTCATTCTCTAAAGAGCGACTCTTCACTATATTAATTTTTGATGCATCTGTTATATTTTATTCCATGTGTACTTAGTATTATAGTAATTCTAAAACATTCTGTTTATATAGCTCTTAGTTTGTTGTCAGTACCTTATATAATCTTTAAAGCAAACCTCAGTGTTTTTGTCATAGTCACTACTGGACCACAATGTATTGGGTGTTTGCAGGGTATGGTAGCATTCATTCACTATAAAAAGACAAGTAGGGAAAAGAAGTCACTATTCTGAGAGAAAAAGTTCTTAGCTTACACAGTTACATTTTCCCATGTGCCTTTCATTGTAGATGATATTTTAAGATGTTTCAATAATGCTCACTGTTTTGTTCATACTAGTTTGAATTTATTCTCAATGTAGTGTTGTTCACTCTGTGAAAGGGAACAAGAAAAATTCACTACCATTTGAATTAAAATACCAGAATTCTAAGGATACGGGGTATAAAACATTTTGATATAGTTTCTATGATCTTGGCAATTAGTTTTTTACATAAACTTTTACATAAAAGATAATTCAGAATCAAGCTGTTCTGTACCAGATACTTGGATGTTTATTGTATTTTCTAAATTGAAGCATATAGAAAGTGTTTCTGTTGTAATTTTACCTCATTTTCAGCATTATTGATTGCAAAAAGTAAAGCCTTAATACCAAGTCATAGATATGATGGTTCTAAAACTTGATTTTTCTATTTTTTTCATAAGAATACCATATACATACAAAAAAATCATTAAGAGTGCAAAAACAAACAAACAAAAAACCATTCTTAGTCATTCAATTATAAACCTGTGACTAAAAATTCTGGTTTGCTAAAACCAAATTAAGCAGTGCCCTAACACGTGTTGTAGCATGACATGTATGTATCACTGTAACAGAAGCCTAAGAACAGCTCTTGTGAGGGAAGTCTGCAGATTCGTTGGGGTTTCAAATGCCTGTGGTGCCTGCACATTTTAGAGGTTTACATGTTCATTAACGGAAGATTAGTGGTTCTTATATAGACTGTTTTAATTATAAACTTGGCTCTTTTTAAACCTTCTGATGTTCTAATAACAAATGTATTTTAAAGCTTGCCAGGTGTTCAACAGTTTCTACTTTTTAGGATAGAGTTAGAAGTTAGAAGAGGTAAAGGTTTAAGAATAGATGCTAAATTCATAATTGTTTGCTTTCAGTCAGAAATTGGGTTTGGGAAAATGGAGACCTACATCAAATTGGAAAAGCTTGGAGAGGTGAGTACACTTTTAAAATAAGACATTTTCTTGTTATCCAGACTTGCACTCCATAATGTTTGCCAACTTAGAAAACTACAGATTTTTAGTTATTATTGTCTAAAAGATCTATACCTAATTCTGAAATGACAGCAGAACTAGGTGGAATAAATTGTCTCAGTCCTTGAAGAACTGATAAAGATGAAGTTAATATTTCTTAGTAGACCTGTTCCCTTTTGTTGAAGCACAAATGCTGTGTTTTGTGACTAATGGAACAGGCACTTACTTGTTTACTTCTTGGAGTCTGTTGTGATCTGGACATTGTGTGAATTCAGAGAACTATCTATAGTTATAAAAGTGATCAAAGGTGAGAAAATTCTTTAGGCCATGGCTTTCTTGAACTTGCTTCTAATACCTGTACTGCTGTTAATTAGACATGGCCTGCCAGCTCCAGTAAGAAAGGGCAGGAAAAGAAGGGGCAAGCCTTCAGGGGGCTTTTTACAGGAGGGCTAATGTGCACAGACTCTGAAGAGCGTGGAGGCCGGAGCAGGTTTTCATGATTGACTATTGTCATTCCATTTTCATTGACAGTGCTCAGTGCCCTGTGGGTTTTATACACCATTACCTTAAGTGCCTCTGATATTAATCCATCGATCAGTTGTTAATCTGAAATAAAACGAGAATAAAGGAAATGCTTTTTTAGACTTTGGAAACACCACAGTGTGGTAGAAATATGGATATCATACATATGAAACTAAGGCATTGCTGTAAGAAAAACTGGATAAGATGTTTCGTTTTAAGGTAACTTTAGCATGCTTTAATTTAATTTAGAAATTGAGCTTAAGGCTCTTTACTTTCTTGAGACGAAGCTTCAGTATGTAGTCCCAGCTGCCCTGTAACTCACTGTATAGGCCAGGGTGGCTTCTGCTTCTTCCCAAGTGCTGGAAGTAAGTCATACATTACTATGCCTGGTGACTATCACATTTGAACAAGGACCTTCAAATATATTTTATAGGGCACGTATGCAACCGTATATAAAGGAAGAAGTAAATTGACAGAGAATTTGGTCGCATTAAAAGAGATCCGCTTGGAACACGAAGAAGGAGCGCCCTGTACAGCTATAAGAGAAGGTGCGATGTTTATATAAACAGTTCAGTCTAAACCATAGTAAGACGACTGTTTGTGAACGGTGCTTAGGTGTAAAGATAGTCAATGGCTGGAAGCCATCTTTAGACCTTGCAATTGTTTGTTTCTAATTTCAGAATAGTCAACAGAAAGGTATTAGTCAATTGTATTATTGTATAGTTCATAATGAAATACTTACGAAGCTGTTAAAAATCTCTGACAGATAAATATTTGACCTAGGAAAACTATGTATTGGTATACAGAGACCATGATGACAACAAATTACCTACATCAGTAAATTTTACTAAACATAAGAATCAAATAGCATATAAACACAACCATTTTATTTTTAAAACTCAGGTTTTTTTTATTGGTAATAGATACAATGTATAGAAAATATTCTGATTATGGTCCCCCTACTACTCCTCACTTTCCCACCCACCCCAAATCCTTCCTCCCTCCCTCCCTCCCTCTCTCTCTCTCTCTCTATCTCTCTCTCTCTCACCCCCTCCCTCTCATTAAAATACCAATAGACATCTAAAAAATGATAAAATAAAAACAAACCAGTATAGGACAAAATAAACAAACAGAAAAGAAAAAAAAGAACCAAAGAAAAAGCATAAAACACATACAGATGCTGGGACACATACATACATACATACATACGTACACACACATGCCATTCCAAGTCAGATTATTAAGAAAGAGCTTGAGGCTGATTAATGATATGGAAGAGTAAAAGGTACCTTGTACTCTGTGATCTCAGAGCCTCAAGTAGTTGATACGAAGTTAAAAGATACGAAGTTGTAGTGTTGGGGACAGTTTCAGGAATTACAGTGTCAATCCCACAACCACACAAGCAAAGGAGAAATCCACACCCTCACTTTCTCCACTGTCAGTCTGGCTTTAAACTTTGGGCTTTATCTTAAACACAATCAATGTATGTGCAAAACTTGGGGTTTTTTGTAAAGACTGACTACTGCCTACTAAATAAATAAATAACTTGCTTTCTTTTTTGTTTTTCAGTCTCACTGTTAAAGGATTTAAAACATGCAAATATAGTAACCTTGCATGACATTGTTCACACAGATAAATCTTTGACTCTGGTCTTTGAGTATCTGGTAAGCATTTAATAAACTTTATCATTCTTTTCTTTTTTGCTTCAGTAAAATAGACAATTGGACCTTTTAACAGCCCCAGGGACATTATTGTTTAATTATTGGTATTTAATTACATTTATATGTAGTGCATTCTGTTTCTTTGAGTTCTCCTGGGCTGGAGGGATGGCTCCATGGACAAAGGTGCTTATCAGCTTTATCCAACTCCAGCCTCCTGACGACTTGAGTTTCAGCCTTGGAACTTAGAATTCAATCACTCCCTTTGTTGACCTTGGACCTCCACATACATGTCATGACATAACATGTGTGCCCTCAGACTTAAATAAATGTTTTTTGTTAAGGAAAAAAAGCTGTTAGGTTGATCAGCCATGAATCCCCAAATCTGTGTCACATGGTGAAATGTTGTCTCTTTTCAGGACAAAGACCTGAAACAGTACATGGATGACTGTGGAAACATCATGAGTATGCACAATGTAAAGGTATGTTTTACATGTCCTTTTAAACCTTAGTTAGAGCACAGCTGGACAAGATTGCCCCAGCCAATATAGCAGTCTGTTATCGCCTACCAAGTATATTTAGTCAGCATCTGTTTACTACACCATAGCTTTTACAAATCATACCCTTTTGTAGTGCTGCTTCATTTTAAAGGTCTTTTAAATTTTTGCCTTTTGCAACAGTTTATTCCTCTATCTGTAGGATGGACATCTAAGTATATTCTCGATAAAAACAAACATTTAAAATAAATACAAATGATGGGTACATACTTTGAAAGACCCTTTTGATGATAAACTTCACTAATACATTTAAAATAGTGTTTAATTATAAAATAATCAGTTGAACAAGGTCAGAAACTTACAGGTGTCTTGATGCTGTGCTGGACACACAGATCTGTGTTATCAGAAGATAGTAGGTCTTCTTAGCATTAATTATCTAAGAATTCAAGTAATACTATAGAAGTTGGCTAAGACAACCAGTACCAGATGAAACCCAAAAGTTAGTAGTTAAGTGAAAGCATTTGACACAGCTGAGTGTTAACAATAGATGTCTTTGACCTAATTGGCGTGCCCCAAATTTAGCAAAGATTTATTTATGCAAAATTAACAGTTCACGGAAACCTATTTTGGAAAAAGGCAGTGTCTCGTGTGTGGTTGAGACATTTCTAATTCTGTAGATGATAACTTTAACTTTGTTTCTTTTAAATAGTATGTTGGTGGATATGGAGAAAAGCCAGTTTCTGTTACTAACAGAGAACTCCGAACACGGGCTAATCCGTTGCTAAGAGCAGGGCTTTAAATGGGTTTCCATGTGTTCTAGGAGGGTTTTTTTCTATAATATTGTTATCTTATTTTGTAATATGTTATGAATAGCATTTGTTTATTTTTATTTTTGTTTTCCCTACTTTTATATATAGCAATAATTTGGAAAGAAAATAAAAGGTTTAATTGGCATAGTTTGATAAAGGTTTGCAAAGTCTTTGCTTTTTAAGTTAGATCCATGTGGGTGCTGTGATGTAGAAAGCATGTTATTGTCTATCTGTTAAAATTACACTTATGTTTTTCAAGGATAAAATCTAACAGATATTGAGATGATAATTCCAGAGTTTTCAGAACATATAAATATGCAAACTCTGGAAGCGGCTTCTTAGAATTCGTTCAGGCCTATCACTCATCTTCTGTAGTTTCACCTTCAGTGACCCAAAGACACTTGTGAATTCTCCGGAGGAAGGCTCTTTTCCTGCTAACCACAAAGCATCAAAATGCACTGAGTTTTTTCCTCTAAAATACACAAAAGCCCTCAGCCGTTAACCTTGCAGGAGTCACTTTTCTCAGTCATTCAGAGGACACTGGTGCCAGGGCCCCTCTCTGAATCACAGCGGATTTTGAAGAGTGAGTAGGAGGCACTGGGAGTCAAGTGCCCAGGAGGTGGATGAGGAGCTGGCTTGGGTATTTTTATAGCAAGTCATTTGCCAGCGCTACACAGCACCATTCTTTTCTGATACCTTGGCTCTTATGTAAAACCGTCAATTCTGATGTCCCCTTTTAAACTGATGCTGCCCCAGTACAGGCATGTGTGTGTGTGTGTGTGTGTGTGTGTGTGTGTGTGTTTCAAGGAGGAAATCAGTGGCAGGGTTTGGTTGATTGTTACAACAGAATTTTATAATCAAATGCTAGGCCTCCAGCCAGTGAACTGTTATTATTCAAAGTTTTATTTGCTGTATTTATTTCCCTGGTTATCATTAGGTTAAAAACTAAATGATGCTTTAATTGAGCAATAAACCATAAAATTTGGAAAACAACTCTAAGAGGCAAAGATGTCCTTAAATGGCTTTAATTACTTGACTTTTCCTTAGAGCAAAGCCTGTTACACTGTCTTCAAGAGTCCTTTTCATTTGTCTCTGTAGCTGTTCCTGTACCAGATTCTCCGTGGCTTGGCATATTGCCATAGAAGAAAGGTATTGCACCGGGACCTGAAACCACAGAACCTCCTCATTAATGAGAGAGGGGAGCTAAAGCTGGCTGACTTCGGTATGGAGAGATAAGATAGTCATACAAACTTCCAGGTGGCTGAGTTAAAAAACCCACCCTTGTCACAAGGTGTCATCACTTTCGTGTGGGTGTTGGAGTTTTCTCTGTAGCTCAGAGATGTGCGATAGAATTTAGGTGGATGGTTTATGATGGTCCTTCGTGGTCAACACTGAGATGCATGGGTTCCCAGGCATTCTCCAGACCTCTGGGGCTTCTGAGACCTTCCATGGTCTCTGAAGATAAACTACATGATCAGGGCTACGCTGGTGGTCTTTGCCTTTGTCCCTGTGTTAATATTTGTGCTGATGACTCAAATCCAGTAAGAAGTAGAGTCACAGGTTCCCATGTGTAGGCTCCACTGTTCCCAGTGTGAAGGGCGAAGTGTCAGTTATACTTAAGATGCTTGATACCGCAGCAGTAAAATTTATTTTCCTCAACTTTCAGCCTGGGGTATAAGTCTTTACAGTATTTCTTGTGATAAAATGAGGTACATGTATAAAACACATTGACCTCACACAGAAACAACAGTAATCTAAAGAAAAGGGGTTAGGGGGTCCTTTTCTAAAGAATCACTGTTTTACTAGGAAATTTTGGACTAATAGATCGATTACTTAGACTTCAATTCATTCGCTTGCTTGCTTTTTCTTCTTTTTTTATTTTATTTAATTAATTAATTTATTTATTTGAAACAAGGCTTCTCTGTGTAGCCTTGGCTGTCCTGGAAAGGCTGGCATCCAGCTCAAAGAGATCTGCTTGCCTCTGCCTCCAGAGTTCTGGGATTAAAGGTGTGTGCCACCACCTCCCAGCGATACTTGTTGTCCCTCCCCAGGCCTGGGTTAGTTAGCCATGTTGTTGAGATTTCATGGACGTAGCTTCCCTGGTATTTCCTGGAGACACACACAGTCCTCTCAGCAGAACAGCTTGGCGTTCCTCCAGCCCTCTCGGTCTCCCGCCTCCTCTTGGGAGATGGTTCCTGAGCCTGAGGTGCAGGAGTGGTGTTCTAGGTGGATCAGCTGGGGTGGGTACCACGGGGTCACTTGTTCTCTGCATTTTGACCAGCTGTGGCTTTCTGTAACAGTCTTCAGCTGTTGCAGAGAGAAGTTTCTTAGCTGAGGGGTTAGAGCTACACGCACCTGTGGGTGTAAGGACAAATATTAGAGTGCCGTGAGGAATTATGCTAGTTTAGTAAAGTGGCAGCTCCAGGTTCGCCCCCTAACCCATATCACGCTAACATGGAAGGGGCAATCTCATGGGACTCCAACCCTAGGGAAAAACCAAACAAACTACAGACCACTAAGGAATGCTGAGTGTGGAAGAAATACTCTGCCTCAGGCAAGAGCCTCGCTATAAGTACCAAGTGGTCAGCCCTGAAGTTATACATGTGTCCAAGTAACGTTACGTGGACTGAGCAGATTGTGTTTATATAGTTAGGAATAATATATCTATGTAAACAATTACACACACACACACACACGTAGATGGATTTTTCTCAGGGCCACTGGCTTACAAAAAACAGCATGGAGGTTTATTAATTATGAAAGCTTGGCCATTAACCTAGGCTTGTCTCACTAGCTCATAACTTAAATTAATCCGTATTCTTAACAATCTACGTTTTACCACGTGGCTTTTACCTCTCCCATTCTGTGTATCTGAGTCATTCCGCATCTCAGTGGAATTTCCTGCATGCCTAGATTCCTCCTCCTTCCTTTCTCTCCCCAGAAATCCCACCTATACCTCCTGTGTAGCTATTGGCTGTTCAGCTTTTTATCATACCTATTACAGCAGTACATCTTCACACAGTGTACAGCTATCCCACATCACATATACATATATAAACACACATATGTGTATGTGCGTATATACATCATATACATATATACATACACACACACACACACACACTCACACACTGAAAGAAAAAGACGTCATGAATTTGAGATCTAAAAGCATTTGTGTGGGGGGGAGGAGTTGGAGGGAGGAGAGGGGAGGGGAAAATGATAGAATTTTAATTTCAAAAATGTCTTTTAAGTAAATTGCCATTTTTAATAAAAACATTAATATATATTTATATATCATGTGACATAATGTATTAATATAACACAAATAAATATGTAAATAAAATAAGGAAGAAAGGATTATTCAAGTTTTCAAACAGAAGTTAAAATTTGAGAACTTGGATCTGCTATTTTGACTTTAATTCCTAACTTGCTGATGTTTAGAGACAATACAGTGGTGACATAAAATTATGAACCTTTGATATATCAAAGAAATACATAGCCGTTTATATAACCCAAAGACCAGCATTTCCCAAATTACCAGGAGATGACACTGGATAAAGATCCAGTTAAAGCGCTAGCTGGAGCACTGAGCCGTCAGGAAAGCAGCGGAAGTTCATGGAGGCGCTCTCAGTTACCACATATGTTTTTACAAACCACGTTCTGGCTCAGCATGGCCGCAGAAGATGGCTCATGCCTCGGAAGAGGCGCTTGGTGTTTGTGGGATTTATTCTTGTCCTATGTATGTGAGCTATTACAAATTTGATGTGCTACCCTGCATATACCATGATTTATCAAAGCAACGTATCACAGTAGATCAAATGTAGAAGCAAATGTGGAATCCAGTTGTCCTTCATTAACGTCAAATTTAAAATAAGTAATAGAAATGTAGGGCCAATCTTGCCCACCCCCCCCCACCGCCTTGGAAAATAACTTTTTATAAAGATGTTATTGCAGACAGCCTGTTGTGAATGGTGTGCGTTTGAGGTTAGGATTGTTGTGCGGTTTTGGTTTTTTGAGGCAGGGTCTCACTGTGTAGCCCACATTGACCTCAAACTCATGATCATCTTGCCTCAGTCTCTTAAATTACATGATTATAGGACAGCATTGCTATACCTGATTGAGTCTTGTTTTTAATCTGTAAATAAGTGCTTTTAAGTTTTCTCAGTTTTAGCTTATAAATATGGTAAATACCAACAATCCACACAAATGAAAGCTCTTGGGGTCCTTAATTTTGAAAAGTTTACGCCAGATCCTGAGACCTGGAAGCTGTCTCTGAAAAGCTTTTCCCCATATGCCTGCTACCATTCGTCTGGTTTTTGGTTTGTTTGGTTGGTTTTTTATTTGCTTGGTGATTTAACTAGTAGCTGTTTATCCATATCCCTCTAACTAATGTGATTTTAAGGGATTTGAAAATAAAATGCAGTTACATACACTTCACTTTTAGCAAGTATTATATTGAAAGAACATTTTGTAGAGTAGCTTAGAATTTTTGTGTTATATATATTCAGAATTTGAATATTTTAGTAAATTTAGTTTTTTTTTTTTTTTTTTTTTTTTAATAGTCACAGCATCAGACTTTATTTACCAGGAGCACAAAATAGTAAAGCTATGAAGGGTCTTTCTGAGGCAAATGTGCATCAAATAATAACTACTCTTAAAAATTTAGTTTTTAAATGCCAATATAGTTTCTACGATTAGCGTTTGTAAGTTTTCCTAGTTATGATAATTTTACTTTAGGACTTTTTTTTTTTTTTTTTTGGTTTTTCGAGACAGGGTTTCTCTGTGTAGCTTTGCGCCTTTCCTGGTACTCGCTTTGGAGACCAGGCTGGCCTCGAACTCACAGAGATCCACCTGGCTCTGCCTCCCGAGTGCTGGGATTAAAGGCGTGCGCCACCACCGCCCGGCTTACTTTAGGACTTTAATACATTTCCCAAATAGGAGATTTCCCAGCTTTCTGTTAGTAACAAGTTAAAAACTCATTCTTACTGAGTAGTGAATTTCCCTTAGAAATTTTCCTTGACCATTTGTTTGAAGGGGCTTTGCTGTTTGGCTCCCTGAGTCTAAATGAGAAGCAACAGATTAATTGTGTATGCTTATACAGATTACATAACCGTTACCTCTTGGGCGTCATTTATGTTATTTCCCTTAGAATCGTCCCTGCTCCTCCTTCCTGTCTCCTTGCCAAGCTAGTTTTTTCTCCTTACCCTTAGTCCTGAAACGAATGTCAGTGGCAGAGCAGTCGGGTATGTCAAAGGCCATGGACAGTCTTTTATCTGAGAACGCTCTGAATTGTAGACTTTCAGTTTTTCCTTTAACCTCCAGAGAGCAAGCAGGCAGATCCATATTACAGTCATCATTGTCTCCTGTGCTTGGCCGTTCTGTTTTATTGGTTGCGTAGTAAATACACGTATGGCTTCCAGTAATGCGGGTCATTTCACTGTGAGTTGATTCTCCCTTTTTCCCCCTTGGTGCTGGGGATCCAAGTCAGCCCTGAGTGTGGTAGCAGATAGTAGCTCTGAGCTACATCTCCACCTTTGTGAGTTCTTGATCCCTTTGAAAATTCCATTATTTCCTTGTTATCAGTGAAATTCAGACAGTTGGTAAAGTCCAACAGAAATACATACTTCCATTATTGGTAGAAAATGGCTTAAAACAAATACTATATCACAGTTAGTTTGGGAAGAGAATGCTTATATATTTTCATAGAAAAGACTGAAGCTCTGATTTTGACCCCTGAGCCCAGGAGGATAAGCATCTCAGTTCAGGACAGGGGAGTAAAATGCTGGGGACTTTATAACTCCAGTTGGCTTTAAGGGCTTAAGTTCCAGCAGATTTACTGCCTTGCCATGTCTCATTCTTAATATCAAGATGTGCAAGGTGGCGCACACCTTAAATCCCAGGACTCAGGAGGCAGAGGCAAGCAATCTCTTGAGTTTGAGGCCAGCCTGGTCTACAGAGTGAGTTCCAGGGGTATATAGTGACAGCCTGTCTCAAACAAAACAAAACAAGACACCAAGTGTGAGGAATGAGAAAGATGCCCTACATCTTGCTAATTACCAAAATGTGTGGAAAAATAATTTGTTGGACATGACTATACCAAACTGGAATGCTGGGGTAACAATTTGTAATTAAAATAGTGTCAACATTACACCAATTTAATGAAGTGTTGAATTACCATTTTATGACATTTTTCTTACTTAATATTTTAATAAGATACCTAGTTATGCATAACAGCAATCTTAACCTAAGCACCCTTGCTACTTGAAATAAAATGTATGATAAAAATAAGGTTATGTTTCTCAAATGTAAACTTATTAACCACAGTTTAGAAGCTTAGATCATTAACTCTTCGCCAGTGGCAGAGCAAGGAGGTTGCAGGCTTTTCTGTATTTGGGAACACACAGTAGAGTCCACAGGAGGCCAACAAGGGATGGGCATTGTTTACAGCAGTTGGTATTACCCAAAAGCATCAAGGCCCCTCTTACCCTAAAGTTACCCACATCACACAAGACCTTAAAAAAAAAAGGACAAAGAGCATCGAGTTTTGTTCCAGAGAAATCTCCAAACAGGCTCAAGAAAATTGCCAATAAAATTCAACTGGTCATAGACCAAATGATTTTGAGGTTTTTAATCTGTAAAAAATGATGTAGCAAATAAATGTGGTATTTGGGTTAAAAGGTGATAAATAGCTTATAGCCGTAGGAAGGAAACTACATCTCAGTGTCATTGACCTATTTTGGATTAATTTCAGTAGGAAATAATTCTGGTATCATGACTCATCAACAGACAGAAAATACCTTAAGTTTTAATTAACTTAGACACTGCGTCAGCTTAGTCTCTGGTCTGCAATTACTGTTTTTAGTTTAATTATATAATATTGACTCGGCCCAGGACTCCATACATTCAACAGAATTTGTAAAACTAATTTTTTGAAGTTTCAAGATGCTAAGGAGTAGACTTCACTGAATGAATGGGTCATGGTAGGGACTAAGAAATTCAGTATATTCATGGATCTCAGTATATTTCATTCCTTGTTTTCTTTTCTCTGTGAAGGACTAGCCAGAGCCAAGTCAGTTCCCACAAAGACCTACTCAAATGAAGTCGTCACGCTGTGGTATCGGCCTCCTGATGTGCTTCTCGGTTCCTCAGAGTACTCAACCCAGATTGACATGTGGTAAATATGCAGAGATGCCATCGCCATTTATAGTTTGAAAGAGCATCGCTATCAACAGGGCACCCTGACAAGTACTTATTTTTAAGGAGGTATTTTAAAGAGTTAGTATGTGTATGAGCAGTGATTAAGAATTGAGGTATGCCTGGTCTACAGAGTGAGTTCCAGGACAGCCAGGACTGTTACACAGAGAAACTTTATCTCGAAAAACTAAAAGAAAAAAAAAAAAAAAAAGAATTGATGCATGGAAATAGAACTATTTAGATTTAAATATCAAGTCTGCCACTAATGACTATGTAACCGCCTTATTCACATTATTAGCCTGTGCCTTCATTTAAGGGGGGTGGACACAGTAATAATAAAGTTCAGTAGATGATACTAAGACTAATGCTCAGAGAGCACTTAAAAGAATATATGATGTAGCAATTTCCAACAAGTATTTTGAATATGTAGAATAGACCTACGTATTTGGTCCAAAAATAATAATTAAAATTTCAAAGACCTTTTTAATACATTATTATGTGTGTTATGTATGTATGTACACATATGTGTGTACGGGTGCACTCACTTGTACATGCATACACATACAGAGACCAGAGGTCAACATGAGGTGTGCTCACATACCACTTTCACTTAAAGACAGTCTTTGACTGCGTCTGCAGCTTGCTGTTTGAGCTCGGCTAACTGGCCAGCCAGAGCTGGGCCCTGCCTGTCTCAGGCCTGTAGCATTTTGTACGTGGGTTCTCAGGCTGTGTGTGCAGCACACATTGTGCCCACAGAGCCATCTCCCCAGCCTTCACATCACTGTAACCACGATCCTCTCTGCTTGTTGCCAACAGAATCATTGCCTATATATTTCCTTGATCTGATAGAGATTTTCACAGATGTCTGTAAACTTCCCTTTTCAACTTAATTCAGCCTGTTTCTCAACACCGATGTTCTCTTTCACACAATTGTTCTACTTGCTTTTCTTTTTTCCTTCTTTTTTTTTTTTTTTTAATTGTTTTTTCGAGACAGGGTTTCTCTTTGTATGTAGCTTTGCGCCTTTTCCTGGATCTCGCTCTGTAGACCAGGCTGGCCTCGAACTCACAGAGCTCTGCCTGGCTCTGCCTCCCGAGTGCTGGGATTAAAGACTTTAATCCCAGTACTTACTGTTCTTTAATCGGCCTAGCTCTCCTAGTCTCTACCTAGTGTTCACCCCAGGCCACTCATTTGACGTGCTCTCTCCACCCAGTGGGTTCCGCGTGTAGAGATTCCAAACAGTTTGTTATCAGTCCTTTCCTGAGTGTGCCCTAGCTTCCAGAGGCAATTCCTTTCTCTGTATTTATTATCTACTCCTTATGTCTTTTTTTGTTTGTTTGTTTGAGACAGGTTTTCTCTGTGTAGCCCTGGCTGTCCTGGATCTCGCTCTGTAGACCAGGTTGGCCTTGAACTTGGAGATCCTCCTGCCTCTGCTTCCCGAGTGCTGGGATTAAAGGCATGCGCCACCACTGCCCAGCTACTCTTTATGTCTTGATAAGTTAAATGCTTGTTTCTGTTATTGTCTTGAGCAATTGCATCTCATTTTGTAGGACTTTTTTTTCTCTTAAATTCTAATAAGATATGCCGTAGATAAAGTTTATAATTTTAACTAGTCTGATTGTACAGTTTCAGACACTTAAGTTCATTTACATTGTTAAACAATGGTCTCTTCTGTCCATCTTTAGAACTTAAGAACCTTTTACTCTTTTAAACTGAAACTTTACCCATCAGATAACCATTCTACCTTTGTATTTGGTCCCTGGTAATCAGTACTCTACTTCCTGTCTCTGAATTTACCTGTTCCAAGTACCTCATGCAAATGAGACCATGCTGCGTTTTTCCTTTTCTTACTGACTTACTCAGCTCATTTACCACGATGTCTTTAGGCTTCGTCAACACTGTGTGTGGTTTCCTCAAGTCATTGTGTATATACAGTACATTGTTTATTTGTTCATCTATTGATAGGGACTGGAGTTTCTTCCACCTTTCGCCTGCCGTCCATGATGCTGCTGTGAATGTGGATGTACATATTGTCTCAAGACTTTGCTTTGGGTTCTCTTGCATATGTACCTAAAAGTGAAATGGCTGGGTCGTAGCAATTCTGTTTGCAAATGTGTGAGGAACCATCATTCTGCTTTCCATAGCAATGCGCCGTTTTATTTCCTGCCTGGTGCTTTCAGTTTTGTGTAGTTTTACTGCCTGCACGCCCTTCTGGAACCACTGTGTCTTACCTTCCTTGTATCGCATGGTTCCTAACGAAAATGTCTATTCTCCGAGCCTCTGCCTTTTCCTCCTCTTACACACGGTCACGTCACCACCAGCATCCGCTGGACTCACTCCTTCCTGCATCGGTCATGAATCGTGACTTCTCCTTCCACACTACCATTGCCACTGTTGTCGTCCAGGTGACCATAGCAATAGTACGCTTCTGTCACTACTGAATAGTTTTTTATTCTTTGGGAATCTTATAGAAGAGAAAGCTAGACGTTTTAAGAGGAAAAACAAATTAATAACATGGTAGTCGATACGGTAAATTTAATAAATTAGTTGGATCTAAAATTATCTTTGCGGAAAGTTTTCTGGTAGGCTGGTTTAAAATTCCCCTGAAGGGCAATCTTGAGGAAAAATATACTTGTGCTTCCTAATATGTAAATGGATTGATTTCTTTTCTTTTCTTTTTAAATGATGCATTTTAAAGGGGAGTTGGCTGTATTTTCTTTGAAATGGCTTCTGGAAGACCACTGTTTCCAGGGTCAACTGTGGAAGATGAACTGCACTTAATATTTCGACTACTAGGTAAGAAAGAAGTCTTTTTCCCATGATTCACAGCCGCAGTTGGCTAGTTAAATAAGGACTGTGTGTCGAGCATGGGTGTACATGCATGCGTAGTTATTACGATAACTGCGGTTGGCCTTTCTGTCACAGGGTAGGTCTTCCAGGGTAGCTGCTCATTTAACTTCATTTCACAAGGATTTTAGGAAAGAAGATTTGACCCTCTGCATATTATTAAGTACTGCACCTAGTGTAGTTAGTGTCATATGGATAGAAAAGGGACTCTTACCACATTTATGGCATAATCGCATAGTTCCTAATCCACACACATATACATGTATGTATGTCTACTATCTTAATTTCTATTGAAATGGTTTAATCATTTAATACAAACATGTGGTTCCTTAACTATTTCTTAGTTACACCTGTTTACATATGTTTGCACATACATAATTTAAATGCTTATCATGAATTTATTCTTTTAATTCAGGAACTCCGTCTCAGGAAACTTGGCCAGGTGTTTCTTCAAATGATGAATTCAAGAACTACAACTTCCCCAAATATAAGGCACAACCTCTAATTAACCATGCACCCAGGTATGTCTTTTTAAGTGGAAAGGGGCAGACTCCTGTGGCTCATTAGACTCGGTAGCTGTATTTACACAGTGAGGGTTCAGGACTGATGAGGAGGGTTTCTCAGCAATGTGTGATTTAAATCAATTCCTTCCATTGACATAATACTTTTGTAAGTCAGTGGTCAAGAATCACCAAAGTATGTAAATAGAATTGAGCTGTAAAACGAATATAGCATGCATATATTAGCATTCTGGAGCTTATGTAGATAGATCTGCAAAGGCCATGATGACACTTCTGTTTGGGACTCTCATTGGCTTTGTCATTGGTTTTATAGCCTTTATTACTGAAGTTTTATATACTTTACAGTAATCATCGCTTAGCAAGTTATTTGCTATGATTTTGTTGATGGCTTACCTATATTTTGAATCCTGTTGATACATTTCGGGGTCACGGTCTCACTGTTTTTACCTGTGTGCTAGGGCAGTGATATTCTGGTGTGCCTGCCTTCATTAGCATACTGAATATTGATGTCCAGTTTAAATTTTCCTTGTCATAGAGGATACTGTATTTGGGGGTAGAATGCTAACTTTAAAAATTCTATAACATTAATAATTTTTCTTGAATATTGAATATTTCAATGGCAGTCCCAATTATTTATGGTTTATTCTCAAGAAAATGGCAAGATAAGTCTTTTAGGGCTAAAACAGGTTTGGGTCTTTGAAAGTAGTGAGATTAGCCGGGCGGTGGTGGCACACGCCTTTAATCCCAGCACTCGGGAGGCAGAGCCAGGCGGATCTCTGTGAGTTCGAGGCCAGCCTGGGCTACCAAGTGAGTCCCAGGAAAGGCGCAAAGCTATACAGAGAAACCCTGTCTCGAAAAACCAAAAAAAAAAAGAAAGAAAGTAGTGAGATTAGTTATTTTAGGGCACTTAAATTTGGCAAATGGGAACATTTGGAAAATCATTTTATCTGCAGTGTTTCAGCTAAGATAAAGGAATAAATGGACACTTGTTTTGCTTTGTTGTTCTTGTTTTTAGGTTAGACTCTGAAGGAATTGAGTTGATAACAAAATTTCTTCAGGTAAGTCACGTCTTATTTTATAAACGTTAATGGATCATTAAGTGTCACTTTCCTTGTAGGAAAAATAGAATCAATAATAACCCCTCAAACACTGTTAATGGCAGTAAGATTGCTCACGGTGCTTTCTAGAATGGCAGCCGCTCAGAGTGGCGCCCTTTGCAGTTCACTTTCCTATACCCTCTTTTCCTACGCTTGTGCCTTGTAGAATGCGGCACCCCCAATACCACTCATTCTCCTCCAGAGCAAGAAGGAGAGAGAGAACAAGGGTGCCATCGGCACATTAACTCTCTTACATCTAGAAAGCAAAGGCTTCTTCCAAGTCTCCTTGGCCAGAACATTTAATTGTAAAGAAGGAAGAAGGAAAGAAATGGGAATTGGGGAATTAGCCTAAATCTAGAACAGTCAAGATTCGTGATTTGTCTGTTGGAGTTGAAAGCATGAACGTCTTGAATAAATCTAGGTTGTGTCATTTATTGAGAAAAGAGCAGTGCGATTTATTGGCCAAGGATGCTGGTATAAAGACATTGCACATATCTCCACCAGTACATTGCTGTTTGCAAAGAAAAGTAGCGTTAAAGACTGAATGTTTTCAGTTTTCATCACTTTAGAAAAATACAAAGAATCTAATTTTTTGTTATGAAGCTTAGCTGGGAAATGTGGAATTGAGATAGAATGATCCCCATATTCTGAGTGTATTGGGAGTACTCTAAATTGATGCTAGAAAAATTGTCATATTAAATAGTCAAGAATTTTTAAAATATTTTAATACTAATGTATCCTTCTTCAGCTTTTTACGGTAATTAGAGACAAGGTTAATGAAGAAGTTTTTTGCTCTTTCACAGTATGAGTCTAAGAAAAGGGTTCCAGCAGAAGAGGCCATGAAACATGTGTACTTCAGAAGTCTAGGACCCAGAATACATGCTTTGCCAGAAAGTAAGAAATGCTCAAGTTTGTTCCCTTTTATTTCCACTTGTCTAGGATTGAGCATTGGAATTTTTGGGGATTTAATTTGGGGGTGGTTGTTGGTTTCTATACCTAAAATTTTAGTCCTGGTTTGTAATCAGATCATGATTTTTTCCAAGCAAGGTATATGTCCTGTTTTTTTTATATATGTCTTATAACATTGAACACACTGTCTTTACTCACTAAGAAATCAGTAATATTTGGATGTGAATCATTAACCTTAGAATATGCTGATGATATCATCCTTATGCTTATTCTGGTTCAATTCATTTGTTCAAAGTGGTTTTCTAGGGTTGGACATGTGTAAACCTGACTTAAGATCGCCAACCTCTATGTAAAAGTTGGCCACTGCTGTGCGCATGTATAACTCCAGTACTTGGCAGGGTGGGGATCCCGAGAGCCCACGCACGGCCAGCGTAGTCAAAATGGTGCGTTCACAGGCGCACACACTCCGTTTTCTATAAAGACTAGTGAAGCACAATCAAAATGCAAGATTTTCCTCCTGGAGCTGTATTTCTTTCCTGAGAGGATACCAAGACAGCTTTCCTTCCTTGTCATTCTGGCTGTACTATCCCTAAGAAAATAGTAAGCCTATTACCGAAATCATTAGAATAGAAAATTTCCCGAGCCTGAGGTAACGCTTTAATTTTGTTCACGCTATCTTAAATTAGTCCAGTGTTTCACTTTAAAATGGAGTGAGGGGGAATAGGAGACTGCCTGGGAGAACAGCTGTGGGAGCTATCAGCACCTTCCCATTCTCTTTTACTAGGTCCTTGTTAACTGAGTCCAGGGAACAGCTGGTAGCAAAGCCTGTACAAGACTTCATGTAGAATTGCTTGATTTTTTTTTTTTTTAATGAAAAACTCTCTCTGACGGAGGTTAGAAATGAGAGGCGATATGTTTATATTTCCTAAGTCTTTTTTAAGACTTTGTCTTACTATATAGCCCTGCCTGGCCTGGGACTCACTGTGTAAAGCAGCTGGCCTTGAGTTTATGGTGCTCCACAAAACCCTGCCTTGCAGATGCGTGCTGCTACACCTTCCTTTCTTTTAAGAGAGGCATTTCATTACCATGCCAAGTTTCAGTTTGATTTAGTGATTCTTGTACAGATCTACTCCATTCTTTACTGAAAGTATCCAAAGATTAAAGGTTGATGTCCTCAGGCCATCATAAGGGGACAAATGTCAGGGAGAATAAGAACCCAGTAACGCATTTAAATTAGATCTCCCAACCCTAATAAGTCCTGAAACAATGTAAAATTTTTTTAAAGGCAGAGTTAGACAGAGAATGATTCTGAAAGGACATAACTTGATTTGGTTTTCTGTTTAGAACATAGGGACAAATGTGAAATCTTTAAGGGGGCCATAACCTTGGGAGTATAGTATAGATGTTTGATCTTGAGTCATCATATGCGTTTTGAATATTTTGTTACAATTGACATAGATTTGTCGTTAATATCTGGTGATTTTTGTCTGTTCATTTTAGGCGTATCAATATTCAGTTTGAAAGAGATTCAGTTGCAAAAGGACCCGGGTTTTCGAAATTCTTCCTATCCAGAGACAGGTGTGTTTGTCATAAACCATTTCACGTGTCGATCATGAATTTTTGCGTGGAGCCAAGCTTTGGGTTTATAAGGTGATGAGTAAAGTTACTGATGTAAAAACCAATGTACAGTGCATCCCACAACTCTGTACGTTTAGAATTGCGCATACTTACTGTTTTGAATGACGTGGGCAGCTCAGTAAGTCTTCAGAGAGCAATTGACTCAGTCAAGTCAGGGATCCTGAAAGCTGCCGCTGGCACAAAGACCTTTTACAAGTGGCCTACCTTGATCACTGCACACGCCATCCCTGGTACCTGAGGCAGAAGACATACCTTGTACTTGCCTAGCCATCAGGTTCGTCACTCGGAAGCATAGAAGCTGTAGACTGACCCCGTCACCAGAGGGTCCTTTAAGACAGTGCCGAGCACTCTTACCATGGAAGATTAGCATTTGCTGGTGGGAACATTAGCTTCCTAGAGTCACCAGATACTGTATGTGGGATGAAAACTGAACCTTGAACTGCCTCATAAGATGACTTTATATTTTAGGACACGGGAAGAACAGAAGACAGAGCATGCTCTTTTAAGTCTGATAACATGGTTTCAAGCCCAGCCCCAGCCTTTCTTATCAGTCATGGACTCAGAGCTGAAGGCAGTTATTTCTTGTGCTGGACTTGGGATCTCCGTTTGTCTACACTGTCCTCTTCACAGTGGAGTCTTTTTATTGCAGACCTACAGATTGTTTTTTATATTTGTTGTCACAGTGTGACAATTTTTTTCTTGTCCAGTTGGTTTTAAGGTCTTCTCTGCCAGGAGAGCCAGTAGGTTACAGCTCCCAATGTAACTGTAGCTGCAGAGTTGTGCGGGACTGAGAAACACAGTGCATTATTTATTGCGGAATCGTTGCTGCTAAATAACTACTGTCTGTTTATTTAACACAACAGTTGAATGCCTGAAGAAGTTGCAGTGGCTTTATTATATGTGAACGCATCTGTTTCTCCTCACAAATTGTTTTACTGCTGCATTCTTTTTTTTTTTTTTGTTCGTTTGTTTTTAAAAAATTAAACTGCAGTGTTTCCTGGAATGTATATTTAGCTTTGCTTAGCAGTAAAAACGTGAGCCATCTTGAACACTCTTAAAGAACATTGGCCAATAGAGTAGCTGAGAGGTTGGCCGCACAGTGTGTTTAAGAAGCATGCAATGTGAGAGTTGATTCAAGCAAGGGAATATCAGACATTTTTGAATTCTTACATTAGACACCAATAAATTAAAAACCAAGTTATTTATTTTTACCTATTCCTCATTTTAGAAATGTCTACTGCATATTCGTATGCTCCTACCCTTGGTTAACTCTTTTCACACTGTGCTTTTAGTTAAATTTTAACCAGAGAAGTCATTCAAACAGGAAAGGCCTTGCTGCTGTTTGTTTTAAGCACATTTCTTTTAGTAGATGATAATTCATTTTGAGGAACAGTTTCCTTCATTCGGAGGCTGTGTGTGTTTCAGTAACATTCACTTGGAATCAGCTGAAAGCTGTACTATGTCTTTAAAATGAGCCATGATAAATTAGAAATGAGAAATAAGAACCCAGAGGACCGCTCTAAAGCATTGTGGGTATTATCTGCTCATCAGAGACACTAACTAGTGTGACTTGAATTATGCATCTCCTTGAACATCACAGACACTTTGGTGTTGGTAACAGTGTTTTAGGCATTTGTGTTCATTTTTAAGGACTATTGGTTAGTGCATCCTATAACTATAAATCTTAATTGATATGTTTTGAAATGGTCATGTGCATTTTTGCCTTATATCATGAAAATAGTTATAACTTAATTTTTTTGTCCTGCCATTTACTGTAAACATTCAGGGTCCTCTCATTTCTGTTCAGGAAATCCTGTAGTTTATTGTTGTTATTTAACAGTATTAAGTGAGTTTTTGTATATTTCTTTTTAACTTTATTTGTGAATAGTGATTGTGGCATGTTTGGGGATGTTATTTTAATATTTCATGATACTGAAATTTTAATTTTTTTTTTTTAAAAAAAAGTTCTGGAAGAAACAGATTCATGTATAATGGTGAATATCGGACCACTACTGCTTTTCACACTTGTCAACTGGTTTTATGTTAAACCCTGTAGCCTAACTGCTGTTACTTCTAACTGACAGACATGTATTAATATTGTACTTTGAAGGTTATAAATATTATGTGAAAATTCCTTCATTTTGTTTTGAAATTTATAATAACTAAATCTCTGTGTTATATAAAATGCGATTTTGTTGTGTCACTGTTCTTTCTTGGGGAGGAAGGCTGTGCGCACTGGGGTCCCTTTCTTTCCCGGGGGTCATTGTAAAGTGAGGAAATGTCGCTGTGCTGAAATTGACAACTGCTTATGTCTGCGCCGACCATTTGGTTAGCCGTCTCTTACGGAATCTTGCAAGAGAGCATTCGCTACTTAAGAAATGGCACGTTTGTCTGTTTGGTTTGTAAATCGGCTTGTAGTCAGTTGTCAGTAAGTTCAGTTGTTGCCTATAAAAAGTAAAGAGGTACATGCAGTCATTGAAAACGCTTTCTGGGGAGTCCAGGGACCTCTTGTTAAGGAATTCGGCAAGCAAATAGACATGTGTAGGCTGCTGTTTGTTGACATTTCCCCCTCATTCAGATCCTGGAAACTTTGCAGTGAAGAGACTCGAGACCCGGGAGGACTGAACCTGGAACTTCTCACAAGCCCCCAAACTGCCAGTTCTGAAGGAAGGTAAGAAGTGCTAGATCAGTCTTACCATAAACAGGTTCACTGGGCATTGTATCAGCTTAGTCTGAAAGACTGTTTAATAACGTGTTATAATCTACCTTTCAGACTCATGACAGTTCATATTGGTTTTCTTTTCCTCTTCGTGGCATTGACTACATTCACAATACAATAGTTACATTGATTTATTTCCAAAATTGTCTTACTGTTTCAGAAATTGAACTCATTAAAAAATAATTCCATCTAAGCCTCTCATAACTATTAACTACCTCCTGTATCTATGAATTTCCCTACTCGATATTTTTCTGGTATGTACAACCATACTATTTGGTTTGTTGCTTTCAATATAATATTTTCAGAGTTTGTCTTCATGGCTGACTAATGTTCTGTTGTGACTGCACAAGTGTGACTCCTGCTGCTGTGAGCATTGGTGTGCACTGTTTGGGCTCCTGTTTCCTCTTTGTGGTGTATATACATTAGGAGTGAGATGGTTGCCCAGACATCATCCTGATTCTTACTTTCCGAGAAGCTGCCGAGCTTTCCACAGCAGCTGCACTATTTAAACCCCTGGTGATGGATGAGAAGTCTCTATCCTTCCCCTACCTGCTGTTGTCAGTACCCTCATCATGTTCATTCTGAGAGGCATGAAGACGGAGGTCACTGTAGGTTTATTTACATTCACTAACGATTACCCAGGTTGAGAGTCTTTTGTGTGAAGAAAAGCTATTCATGTAAAAATTTTGCCAGTTTTTAACAAGGTTGTCTTTTTGTTACTGAATTATAAGAATCCTTTATGGATTCCTAATCTGTCCTTATAAAGCTCATAGTTTTCAGTGTTTTCTCCTGTTCTATGAGTTGTCTTTCACTTTCTTGAAGATAGCCTGGTAAGGCCTCAGAGCTTTCGTTTTGCATCTCACGCCTGTCTTTAATTTCGTTGTTGGTGCTTTTGGTGTCAGATTTTAAAAACCTGTTGTCAGTTTTCCAAGATCATAAATATTTGCCCCAATTTTTTCTTTTAAGAATCTTAAAGTTAGGTCTGTATGAGCTAGAGTTTTCCTGCCTGGCCCATAGTCAGGACAAATCTCTCTCACCTGCCAGTCCCACAGCCACTCAGACCCAACCAAGTAAACACAGAGACTTATACTGGTTACAAACCGTATGGCCGTGGCAGGCTTCTTGCTAACTGTTCTTACAGCTTAAATTAATCCATTTCTATAAATCTATACCTTGCCACATGGCTCGTGGCTTACCGGCATCTTCACATGCTGTTTCTCATCATGGCGGCTGGCAGTGTCTCTGACTCAGCCTTCCACTTCCCAGCTTTATTTCTCCTCCTTGTCCCGCCTACACTTCCTGCCTAGCCACTGGCCAATCAGTGTTTTATTTATTGACTAATCAGCAACACATTTGCCATACAGACCATCCCACAGCACTTCCTCTTTTCTTTTTTTTTTCAAAAAGGAAGGTTTTAACCTTAACAAAGTAAAATTACATATAATTTGGGAATTTGGGCATAGCTTCTCTTACTACTTCCTGCTGGAGGGGGGTGCTGTATCTTATGGGGAAACAAAGAAAATTTTAGGATCATGGAGTAGTCCATGAGGCTGTATTGTCTGAGCCAGTTGCCTTCAAACCATTCTGGATATTGGATCATCTGGGTCATGGTGTCATCGGAGACCTTTCAGGGGGTCTTGGCTGGTCAAATCTGATGTATCTTAATCTGGAACAAATCCATACCCTTTGGCTTTCTGTGGGAAAAAAGCAGAGTCTCCTTTCCAAAGCAACATATCCTTATATTCAAATTTTGAAGTCAAGGTACCCTTAAAATATACATTTTGGCATAACTCAACAGCTTTTACAATCAAATGTTTTTCTGCAGTTAAAAGTCCCAAAGACAACACAATGCAGATTCTCTGTGTAATATTCATCTTCACATGGCTTATTTTTTATATTAACTTTATTTTCTCTTTAAAGACTTTATTTTTTAAAACTATGTATTTGTTTCTATAACTGTATATATCACTTTTTTTTTTTTTTTTCTGGTGAAATTTTCCTCTTAACAGCATTTTCTCCAGTCTGTGAGTTTGAGGTGTTTTCCACTAACTTAGGTTGTCTTTTAATTTTTCTCAGCAACATTTAGTAGTTTTTAATATAGAATTATTACTCCTCCGTGGTAAACTTAATTCCTCAGTGTTTATTGCTACTGATGCAAGTAGGATAGTCTTTTTAATTTCTCTTTCATTGCTAGTTCTTGAAGTACAGATGATTTTGTTTTGATTTTGTAACCTCCAACTTCGTTGAATTTGTTGCCTTTAAAGGTTTTTTTTTGGGGGGGGTGGGCTCTTGTACATACAACATTATGTCGTCTGCAGCAAGAAATAGTTTGACTTTTTCCTTTATGATTTGGATGTTTTTTCTTTCTTTTTTTCTTGTTTTCCCCTTGCCTAATTGGTGTTGTAGACCTCCGTTATCACTGAGAAGTAGTGAAAGAAGCTGACTGACTTGTGTTCCTGGTCTGGGGGGAAAGCTTCCTGGGATTCACCACCCAAGGTGCTACCAGCAGCGGTTTCCTTGTATAGCCCTCCTGTGGGACTTTCCTCCCGTGCCTAGTTTACAGACTGTTTTATCATGGGAGGTTCCTGGCCGTTTTGTTTTCTAAAGCGTTTTCTCTGTCATTTCTGATGGTCATGTCGCTTTCTTCGTTCATTACCTTCATTGTTTTTGGTTAACTCAGCACTGCCTCTCTGGGAAGAAACCATTTGGTGATGAATTAAAATTTCAGCATCCTTTAGGAAAATGTTTGGGACCCAGAGTGTCTCAGATAGCAAGGGATTGCCCCCAGTTTGGAATATTTGCATAGTCTGTGGTAGTTGAGCATCCCTGCTTCAAAATTACGAAATCTGAAACGCTACAAAATCTGACGGGTTTTTTGTTTTGTTTTGTTTTTTGTTTTTTCCATATCGTTACTGTAAAAGCTTCAGGTGTCAAGGCCTTTTAGATTTCATATTAGGGATGTAAAGTTGTGGTTCTTTAAACATGCCGCTGAATTCGGTTTGCTAGTGTTTTGTTGAGAGTTTTAGCCTGAATTCAGAATGGGTTTGGCCTGTACTCTAGTTTGCTGGCAGTATCTCTCCATTTGGTATTGAGGCTTTGCTGGCATTAGAGTGAGTGAAGGAAATGTTCTACCCTTCAGGTACGTTGTCTTAACTCTCCTACTACCATACTGTTTGTATTTGGTTGTGTTTGTTTATAGTAGGTCATTTTGATTTTCATATATATACATATGAGAAAGGAAGGATATATATGTATTTAGTTGTTTTGGTAATATGTATTATCTATACCAGTTATTTTGAGTTTGTGTGGTTTTAAGAGATTTATCCCCAAATGTCATCCCTTTCTATTTTTTTCTGTCAGCGGCTCTAGTCTTTAAATATTCTAATCTAAATTCTTCTTCCCCAACCCTCCTTGGTTTTTCGAGACAGGGTTTCACTGTGTAGCCTTGGCTGTCCTGGAACTTGCTCTGTAGACCAGTCAGGCCTCGAACTCATCTACCTGCCTCTGCCTCTCGAATG